>NW_004524609.1:1148955-1164966 GCF_000260255.1 Octodon degus | reverse complement strand
CGCGGCGCTCTGCCCCTCCGGGCCGCCCCGGGCGCCGCGCGGTCGCAGTTTCCCGGCCTCGTTCCTCCCGCTCGGGCTCGCGGGCCAGCAGCCGTTCGCGGCCCGCCTCGCGCCGCCTGGTCCGTGTCATCGCGGCCGTCTTCCCGCGGGTCCGGCTTCCCGGTGACTTCGAGCCTCCTGAAGACGACGCGGTCTCGGGCGGCGCGCTCCTGCGCAGGGCTCCATAAACGCGACCTTGCCAGGAGCAGGCGCCGGGTGGACACCTTGGGGCGCAGGCTCTGGGTGCATCCAAACTGCAGCTCGGCTCGCGGCTTCGTGCTGCTTCCTCTAAGGCCGCCTGCCCGCCCTCCCTGCTCCCGGTTCTTTCCCTTGGTCCTTGGGTCTCTCCCAAACCGAAAACCTCTAAAAGCCAAAAAGGAGTAAAGTACTAGGGCTGTGAGCAAGAGGCCACCAGAAAGTGGCTGGACCACAACTACCACCAGAACCAATAGCTCTGGTGGCAAAAGACGAGGCCCGGGCGCCCGCTGTGGCCCGACGGCAGCCCGCCCCACCTCTCGTCTTACCCAAGAAGGTATTTTCTCTGTCTGTCCCTCTATGCCTTTCGGTCTGACTGCACTTCCTTCTTCCACTTGGAAAATTCCACTTATCTTTCAGAACATCTCTGATGTCCTTTCTTCCTTGTAATCTCGTCTGTTATCTTCCAGCCCCAACTTCTGCAGCCCCAACCTCTGCAGAGGTGGGTTTCCTCCTCAGAGGACACAAGCAGTAGAAGGTGCCTTAACCGTGACACACGCCACCAAAAGTAGCCCTGGCAGTCGCCAAGGGGCAGAAGGAGCGCTAGCGCACGCAGGGCGGCTGGGCTTTCTGGCCTGGCCTGGCCTGGAGACTCCACGCTTCGCCCCTCGCGAAGGGCCAGAAGCGTTTCAGCAGGGTTGTCATCATCCGGGAGCGACATCCAGGTCCCAGGCCCTGAGCACGCCTTTGCCTAGGTATTTCTTTATTTGCTCAACTGCCAGTCTTCTAGGTGTCTCGTTTTAGCCGGGCCCTGCCGACGTCAACACCTGGAGGTAGGCGCTCGCCCCAGCAAGCATGCCGGGTCCCCAGCCAGGTCCACACCTGGGAAAAACGCCCTGCCGTAGGGCAGACGTATTTACCGTTTCTGGTGCTCTTGATTCCATTTTGCCATTTCCAGTATCTATGTAGAGTCATTTCCTTTCCGCCCGAAGAACTTCTTACATGTAGTAAATACTGAAATGAAACTTTCCTTGAAAAAAAATATGCTTAACTTTTACACAGTTTGCCCCCATCTTCATGATATTTCGTAGAAATAAATTTCCAGATTGTCAGGGTTTTTTCCTCTGAGCACTTTAAAAATAATTTTCCGCTGTTCGCTGCCCTCCAACATCTCTGGTGAGAAGTTCACTGTCAGCTTGTGCTGCTGATGCTTGTCATGTCTCTTTGCTTTTTCTTCTACTCTTTCTCCTCTTCTTACCTGCCCTTCCTTTTCTCCTGTTTAATTTTGAAATTATTTACACTTACAGAAAAATTGCAAGATGCTGAAGAAAATTCTCTGATGTTCTTCCCATAATATTCACACCTCACATTACCACATCATAATTAATGAACAAAGAAAAGTAACTTTAATTCAGTACTATGAAATAATCTATTTACAAAGTTTTAACTTGTCAGTTTTACCCACTAATGCCCTCTTTGCAGGCCAGAATCCAATCTGGGATCCAACATTGTTTTCTTGGGTTTTTTGTGTTGAGGTACGGAAGACTGAACGCAGGGCCTCATGTACAGTAGGCACATGTTCTACCTCCATTTGAGGTAGGGTCTCACTAAGTTTCCCAAGCTAGTCTTAAGCTTTCAAACTTCTTGCCTCAGCCTCCAAAGTAATTGGAACTAAAGGCACGAGCCACCATGCCCAGGTCCCGTATTGTATTTAGTGATCCTGTTTCCCTAGTCTCCTTTAATTCGTGACGTTCTTAGTCTTTTTTTTTTTTTCCTTCCTACTTTGTTTTAAGCTCCATTCTTTACTGCAAATATAAAAGGATAGTTCCCACTGAGTTAAATGCTGCCAAGAAGTGAAGCTCACTGAAGATTGGGCAGAGATGAGAACTCAGGAGTGATGTCGGTGGACCACCCCTCTTCCAAGAAAACTGGGCCATCTTGGTTCCTTCCAAATTCTGGCAATTATTAATAAAGCTACTTTATTAATGTACAGGATTTTGTGTAGATATAAATATTCTGAATTTTGGCTATAATAATAAACGTGAAGTAGCATTTCACTGTCATTTTCATTTACACTTCCATGGCACATGCCAAAGAACAGCCTCCATATATTCTCATCATTATTATTTACAGAGAGCCTGATGGTCTCTCAGTGCCATCCACTCCTCTAGTCAAGGAAACTACGAGTGGTGTAGCATCTTGGCTCAGAAGCTCCTCCTCCTACGTATTTGGAAGAGGTTCTTCTTCCATCTACTGACAAAGAGAGGACCCAGCTGTCCTTGGGCTTGCAGGAAAACGGGCTTTCACAGTATGTACTGACCAACATAGCCCAGCGGGGCAGTCTGTGCTCTGGGGAGCTATCTGAGAAAGCAACCTCACATTTTATCAAGAGTTGGGGGACAAGCTCAGCCCTGACGCTCAGCACGTATGCAAAGGCACATCCTGGGCAAGTGCTTCTCGGGATAGCAAGGGTATAGTCGCAAATACCCACAGCTCCCCTGCTAGAGTTCTGGCGTAATCAGCTGACAGCAAAACTGCAGCATCCTCAGGAGTAAGCTCGTCCTCTGCTGGAAAGAAAAAGCAAAAACCGGAACACTTTCCATCCTCGCCCAGCACACTAAATACGGCCTGACCAAGTCTGACTGGCACTGTATGTCCGCAGAGGCATTGTACAACTGTTCATACCCCATCAAGGACAAAGACATCCCCTCCCCAACTCAGCATCCAAGCCAGGGAGGCCCTTATTCTAATAACGGGGTCGCCGCTTGGCTTCTGGCACCAGATCCCTATTCTGACGTCTCTCTGACGTCTCTCTAATGTCTTAGCTGCTCTCCCTGGATTCCTAGTGTGATCATTCAAACTTTCAGCAGCCTCCAGCTACATGCTTTAGACCTTGCGGGTGCTCCTCATGTGTCTCCTTAAGAAATAGGCTGGGACTAAAAATGGAAGAGTAGAGAACACCAGTACAATACATTCTCTTCTGGAACTAGTAGTGAGAAACCTAAAAAACAACAACTTGATGAAGAGAAAAAAAAACAAACATAGACCTCCAAAAATCGGAGGGAGGCACTCGCCAACCATGCACCCCGCGCGGCCCCCCAGATCGTGGCCTCTGTGAGAAAGACATGGGAAAGCAGACCCGCCAGAAGGAGTGATGATCAGCAATCTCGTGGTAAAGCTGGGTGTTAGCTCTCATGTCTGAGAACATCCTGCTGGGACCTGCTTCACCAGCTCCTGGGATCAGACTTCGCATCCACTTACTCCCCCTCTTTGCTCGAGCCACTAAAGCCAGCTAACTGCGAATGGCTACGCAAAGGAAACACTTGGCAGATTTTAATCCTTACATTACCTGCTACATTTGTAAAGGATATCTGATCAACCCAACTACTGTGACGGAGTGTCTCTTCTATAAGACTTGTATTGTTCAGCACTTTGAAGATAGTAATGATTGTCCCAGGAGTGGACCGAGTTCATGAGACAAGTCCTTTAGAAATGCTGAGTTTCGGGCCGGGGAGATGGCTCAGTGGAATAAGCGCTTCCCTGGCAAGCATAAGGGCCTGAGTTCAAAATCCGGTTCCACCAAAAAAAACAAAAAAGAAATGCTGAGTTTGGATAATACACAGGAGGAAATTATACTTAAGCTCGTTCTGGACTACAAGAGCAAAACTTGAGTGTGAATCTGAGTTTTTGGAATAAAAATAAGCCTCAAGAAAGTGGACAAGATGATGCTGCGGAAGTTGACAAAACTAAAGCAGATGAAGAAGGTGATGAAAATCAGGATGATGAAGACTATCATAGAAGTGACCCATGAATTGCTATCTGCCTAGATTGTTTACAAAGTAATGGACAGTCAAGAGACAGTGTAGTCAAGGGCCTAATGAGGAAATTCATTCCATGTTCTACATGTGTAACTGTGGGAACTATTAAAAAAAAACTCTAAGTTTAAAACTAGAACTTCCAAGTTCTTATGGGTTGGATGTACTATGTAACCGTGAAATTAGGGGAAAGGATCATACTACGGTGACAAGATGGTGGCTAAGAGGAAAACACCCCTGCCCTGTGGTACTGCAGTACTGACCTAGAATTGATTTCGGTCAGACGGAGGGGCCTAGATTTCACTGAAATGAATCCTGCACTGTTTGTCTACTCGTCGAAAGAGGGTTGCACAGTGAGCGGTGTGTGGGCTAGAGGGACGCAATCAGGATTTCAGCGTGCAAATAAGGCCACTGTCTGCCTCTAGATTGTCAGTTGCATTCATGTTGTTTCTGTTACGAGCAAGCCAGCGCCGCTCTGCTCCTGCACCATCTGCACAAGGCGTTTGTACTGTCTCACGGTGTGCAAGTCCTCGTTGGACTCCCAGTGCACAGCCGTGACGGGGCCTTTCGAATATTTTGCCTGGCTGTTCCAAGACTGTCCTATTGTCTAATTACACTAGTAATGTGGCTCAATCCTTGTGGTGCTGCAGTTTTCGCATACTTACTGTTTTATTCTTGTTGAAATAGAGTACTGTACAAGAATCTGAAAATTAGATCTGAAGTTATTTTGTATGGAAATCTGTTTAGAAAAGTGGTTTCTGAGTCATGATCTTATTCTTGGTACGCTTTTTGTGAGAAAAAAAAAAAAAAAAAAGTTCCTTCTTGAGTTTACAAGTCGTTCTGTGAAGAACTCCGGTTCTGTAACCTTGGAGCACATCATAACTGTCAACACACTAATCATCCGTGTGGCCCACCAGGCGCACAGAAAGAAATGTTAACCCTCCAGATCAAACCGCGTGTAACTTCCCGGACAGCCGAAGCTAGATTCGCAACCATTTGAAATGTCGGCAGCTGATGACATTTGCTTCTACTAAAGTTAAGGTGTGAGTGAGAGTCATCTGGCGTGTTGCCTTGTGACGAGTGGGCGCTGCTTGACGAAGCTTCATTGTAGAGCCCATCTTATGTATGTCCCGCTACGATATTGTTGTGCTTAATGAATACCTTGTTGTTCTTTTATGCTGGTCTTAGGTGTATGTCATTGTGGTATGCAGGAGGTTCTGAATGATGACTTTATCTTTTTATTATTAATTTTTTTCTTTTTGTATTTTAGGGAAGGGTCTACAGGGTGTTCAGGGTCTCACTACCAGATCGGACTTGTAGCGATCCTCCTGTTTGCAGCCTCCTCCCAGGAGCTGGGACTACAGGCCCACACCACCACACCCAGTCTCGGTTGCCATCTCAGCGCACCCCCAGGGGCGGGGGCGGCACGGCAGGCCCTGGGATCAAGTCCCCGGCCCCTGCACCTGCTTTAATCTGCTGAGCTATCTGGCCGGCCCTGAATGATGACCTTAAATGTTAGGCTTTTTAGAACAGATAATGTTAGCCATGTTGTGGATTTCAAGTTCTCAAAACAGCTGTAGGTTAATAGGTTAAATGTTAGTTATCACATTTCCGAAACATATTCGTTAAATAGTACACAGTTTAGTTGGTAAATACGCTAATAAAAATTAATGATTTGAGAATATTTTTTAGATACTGTAATCAGAGGGAAATAGATTATTGTTTTATACATGACTTTATTAAAATTCAGAACTGTGAAAAAAATCAGGAGGGATTAACAGGAAAACTAGAGACTACAGAGAAGCTGGAAGTCAGAGCACAATGCAGGTTAAAGACTAAAGCAGCAGGAAAGCTGCCGCCAGAGGAGGGGGGTGCCGCCAGAGGAGGGGGTGCTGCCAGAGGAGGGGGTGCCTGTCTCTGCACATGCAGAGTGAGCCTGGAGACAGCCAGCGCATGCGGGGAGAGCAGCGGGCTGTGAAAGCAGCTCTGGCCCCAGGACAAGCCCACAGTAGGCTTTATTTTGCTTTGATTTTTGAGACAGGGTCTCACAAGACAGTTCAATATAGTTTTAAACCAACTATGTACACCAGACTGGCCTCGAACTCACGGCAATCCCCCTGCCTCAGCCTCGCAAGTGCTGGGATTATAGTCATGTACCACCACACCCAGCAAGTCTGTGTCTACTGTAAACTGCAAAAATGATGTGGGGTTCTACTCCAAAAGCAACCCCTTCCACATGGCAGACTGGAATTAGAAAAGAAACTCAGCACAGCACCTTCCCTATCTGGGGAAGTTGAATCAGGAGCCGTGTTGGGAAGGGTTCTGTTTGAGACTGAGCCACAGAACAGCTACACTTCAGGGTTTCCGATGTAGCCACCCCACAGTGACTGGGTGGGAGATGGCCACAGAGAGAGTAAAATAGAATGCAAGCCAGATGCAGGATCACCAGAGAAGTTTAGACTCAGGCTGGGAAGGACGTGATGGGGCCCAGCCCCTGTGCTGAGCGTAGGACAGTCTCATATGGCTTTCAGAAGGGGATGGGTCCCAAATGTCTGGCTTTAAGTCCAGCAGTCTGCTTGCCCCTCCCCACGCCTTCACTAGGCACAGTGCTCAGCGCCCTGTGCACTCCCACCTATCAACACGAGCAGGGACATGCCCCAGCTTGGATGGTCGCCACAGCCTGGGGGACACAGACAGAGGGGTTTCTGGGGCAGGGAGGGTATCTCCCAAATGCACAGGCCAGAAACTCGCCTTGGGTACACGAAGGACTGCGGCTGCTGAAGTGACTACAGCCTTAGTGCGACCATCATTGAAAAGGGGGGGCGAACTTCAGAACCCACAAAAACATGACAATGGAAACAAGGTACTTTGCAGAGCCTCGGTGCACCTCCCTCATCCGCAGTGGATTCCAGTACTGCAGAGCGAGAGAGAAGCTGCTGGTTCAGAGGCACAGAGGAAGTCTTGGGAGGACGCATTCGGTTTTCTTTCTCTTTTCTTCATAGGTTTGGGGGGGTTGGGGTTATTTTTTCTTTCTGGGTTGATTTTTTTTTCTTTTTTCTTGTTTGTTCTTCTCAGTTATTGTTACCTAATTCCGTAATTTTCTTTCACTTCTTAAGAAAGCCATTGATCTCACTTGTATTTTCTCTTTCTCATCTTCCTCTTCTTTATTTTTTGTGATCGTGGTATCTCCTCTGCCGGGTAAGAATGCTTTCCTTTATTTTTTGAATTATATTTATTGCAGTCTCTTGGACACCCACTCACTCCACCTTACAGGTATTAACATTAAGTTTTATTAATCTTTAATAATTAGTTAATACTACGCTTTTGTTAAGTGAGTTTGTAGGTATATTTTAAATGTACATGATGGTCCTGTTTATCATAGGACTCTAAATCTGTACACGACTCATATCAATTCCTCTTCTTTTCTCTTCTCCCTTTAGCGCCTCTTCCCTTCCTCATTTATAAAAGCTTTGTTTCCATTTTTCCTTCTTTCCTCTCTTTTTTCTTCATCTTCCTCCCCCCCCACCTCTCCTTCCCAACTGAACATTTTCTTCCTGTTTCCTAGTATCTAGTATACACTCAGGTCCTTTTTACACTTTCAGTGCCTCACACCAGAGAGATGAGGCAATACTTATATATCTGTGTTCAATTTATTTCACTTCACAGTATGATGTCAAGGTCCATCAATTAATCTGTAAATCTCTCAAGTTTATCCTTCTTTATGGCTGAATACTACTCCATTCTATTTTTTAAAAACTCCTCTTTACCCATTCATCAGTTGATGAGCATTTGGGTTGTTTCCAAAATTTAGCTGCTACAAACTATGCTGCTAAACATGGATGTGAAAACATTATTGTGGTGTGATGTTTTTAATTCTTTCTGGAAGATACCAAAAAGAGTAATAGCTGGGTCAGGTGGAATCGCTAGGTTTAGTTTTTTGAGGAATCTCCACACTGCTTTCCATATCGGTTTTATCAATCTACATTCCCACCAACTGTGGAGAAGGGCTCCCTTTTCCCCAGAGCCCTGCCATCATTTGACAATACTTGGTTCCTTGATATTTGCCATGCTTTCTGGAGCGAGACAGAATCACAGCATTGTTTTAATTGTCATTTCTCAAATGACCAGTGGTATTGAACAGTTTTTCATATATTTATTTGCAATTTGGGGTTTTTTGTGTGTTTTGTTTTGTTTTTGTATTTTAGGGACCGGTCTGCAGGGTGTTCAGGGCCTCACTACTAGGTCTGACTCATAGTGATCAGCCTGTTTAGAGCCTCCCAAGAGCCAGGATTACAGGTGCGCGCCACCACGCCCAGTCTCAATCGCTGTCTCAGCACACGCCGGGGGTGGGGCCGGCACAGCAGTCCCGGAGATTGAACCCCTAGTCCCTATGCCTGCTTGCAGGAAAAATTTGCCAGGTGTTCCTCAGATAAGGGACTAATATCTAGAATATATAAGAACTAAAAAAAAAAAAAAAAACTCCCAAATTTAAAAAAAAAAATGGGCATCTGAAATGAATAGATACTTCTCAGATAAGAGGTACAAATTGCAAGGGCTGGCCAAATAGCTCCACGGATTAAAGCACCTGCTTAGGCAGACACAAGGGCCGGGGTTCAGTCCCCAGCATGCTGTGCCAGCCTGCCCCCAGGGTGCACTGAGACAGGGACTGAGACTGGGCGTGGTGGCACTCACCTGTAATCCCAGCGTTTGGGAGGCTGAAAGCAAGAGGATCACCACCAGTGTGATCTGTGTGGAGAGACCCTGGAGACCCTGTACTAAATACAAAAAAAAAAAAAAAAAAAAAAAAAAAAAATTCTGTGAGGTATGATAGCAGTATTTTTATCAGAATTTCATTAAATCTGTATAAAACTTGGGGAGTACAGCCATTTTCCTATCTTTGTTCTTCCTACCCAAGAACAAGGGATAGCTTTCAATTTTCTGATACTCTCTTCAATTTCCTTTTCCAGAGTACTAGAGTTTTCAATGTAACATCTACTTCCCTTTTTCAATTGATTTCTAAGTTTTTTTCTTTGATGCTGTTACAAATGTGTGGTTCTTCTAATTTCTGTTGGCGAATTTGTTAATTTTTGCAGGAATGTTGTTAATTTCTGAGTGTTGACTTTGGATCCAGCCATGTTACTGAATTTTGGTTAAGAAAAAATCTAGAAATCTTTCTGTGGAGTTTTCAGGGTTTTCCGCATAGTGTATCATCTCATCTGTAAGTGATAACTTCTTCCTTTTCTATCCTCATTTCTTTACTCTTGCCTAATTACTCTGGTAAATGTTTCTAGAACTGTTCTGAATAGGAGTAGAGATAGTGAATAGCATCACCTTGTTCCTGACTTTAGAGTGAAAGCTTTCAGGTTTTGGCCATTCGGTGTGACGCTGGCTGTTGGTTTGTCATATAGGTGGCTTTTATCGGAGTGAGATAAAGGCCATCTGTTGTAATTTTCTATAAGGTTTTTTTTTTATCATGAGCGAGTGTTAGACTTTATCAGATGCTTTTTTTTTTTCTTTATTCGGATAATTGTGTGATTCTTGGCCTTTATACTCAAAGCATAAATGAAGACCAAAATAAAAAATAAACATTAGGAAACAGGGAGGTAGATCTTTTACAAAAAGGAAAGGAACTGAAAGATGGAAGACGGGAAAAGAGGGGAGAAGGAGATAGAAAAAAGAGTGAAGCTACGTCATGCACATGTACTAACTTCCCACAGTTAATGCAGTCATTACGCACTGTAAGCATGTGCTAATAAAAATTGTAAATAAGAATAAATAGGCTGGTGGAAGGTGGCCAGAATTGGAATCTTCACTCCACCACACGAGCTGAGTGGCCTTGAGAGCTGCTTAACTTCTGCCAGCCTCTTTTTCCTTGTCCATCTGTTATAGTTCATATGTAGCTGTGTCCCCAAGTCTCGAGAGCTCTATGCGTCTGCGTGGGGCTCTGGGGAGGTGACTGGCTCACAGGAGTGTGACGCTCACCAGTGGGTGAGGTGAGATGACAGCGAGGTGTGACTTAGAAGGCGAGGCCTGCTGGGATGCGCTGGACCTGGGGGCAGGGCCTTACCTTCTTCCCTCCTCCCTTGACCCTGGCTTCTGTGTTTTGCCTGCCATGCAATAAACTGAGCCTCTTCTCTCATGCCCCTCCACCAGGCCACCCTGCCTTGGAACGAGCCAGCTGTGGGCAGAAATCTCCTTTGCACATATTCAAGTCAGCTGACTGGACGGGAAAAATTCTTATTTGAGATAAAACAGTTCAGTTTCCTGTATTCTGAAATAAGGTTGAGCCGTCCATAGAGCAGCTATTCCGAGTGTTTGTGAAGCTCAAGGCACGTCCGGGAATTCCGTGCGTGCTACGAGCCCAAGAAGGCGCCCAGGGCTGAGTCCGTCCTACCCGGAGCCTCCCAGGGCTGCTCTATTTCCAGGTCTTGCCACTTCCTGTCTTTGCTGTTACAGGAAGTTAGCAGCTCTGCCTGGCTGAATCCCGATAAAGTGCTGGGAAACCAGGCAGCAGACCTAGGTCTGGGCCAAGCAGGGGCCGCCTCGCGCTCAGCCCTTCCCTGAACGCTGACGAAGGGTGAGATGACTGTGAGCTTTAATCAGCGCATGCCTCACTTCCCCGTGGCCCTAAACGTGCCGCCCTAGTGAGACCTGCAGTTCTCAGCCCTGGCCTGGAATCCATGGCGCAGTCTCGGGGAGGGAAGAGAAGAGAGTCCGGCCCAGTGTCCTCACACCATGGCCCCTGACAGGAAAGGCCTGCCCCCCTGGCCCTCCTGCCTTCCCTTTCCTCCTCTGCACTCTCTCGCTCTACTCTCCTCTTCCTCGTGGGCTCTCAGGCTTCTGTGACAGTCCCAGGACTGTTCCCCCGGCCCTAGGCAGCTGCTCCCAACAGCCGTTCCCCTGGCTTCCTCACCTGTGTCTTGGGTGCTTCCACGCGAACTGTAAGTTCTTACATCTCCTCCCTGAGTGCTCAGAGGGGTCTGTATGTGGTGTACCCTACAACCGCGACCATCCCTGTTTTCCAGAGCTCTCTTTTACAAAGGTTATGAAATGAACACATGTTTCTTACCTGTTCTATAATTCTACGAAACAACGCACTAAGCAAGATTTACGCTAAGATGAGCAAAGTGATGGCAATTTCATGGCTCACATTTACTGAGGGCTTAGTGCATGCCGGGTGCTCTGCCAGACATGACCACTGCTGTGTGTGACCGTGTGCAACTCTCACCACACCCTGACTGAGATGTGTGTTGCTTTTAGCCTCACTTCACAGACAGGCACAATGAGTACAAAGACGGACTCACTTGCCCACAACTGCTCACTGGTCATCTCAGGTCCTCAGTTTCAAAGCCCAGTATTCTGGCCCCAGAGCCCAAACACTCACTATAACCAAGCTACTTCCAGAAACTTTCAATCCCTGCTTTCCAGAAAGAATGACTCCTATAGCTCAGCAGACTAAGCACCTGCTTAGGCAAGCACAGGGACAGGGGTTCAACCCCTGGCACCACAGGCCACACAGGCCCCGCCCCCAGGTATGCTGATCTGCCAACCAAGACCAGGGATTAGATGCCTGTAATCCCAGCACTGGGGAGGCTGAAAACAGCAGGATCACTACAAGTCTGAGCTACGTAGTAAGACCCTGCTCCAAATACATTAAAAAATAATAATAATAAAATAAAACAAAAGAGTGACTCCTAGCAGACAGGTAGGACTCTGCAGTGGTGACTAGGGAGCCCTCTCAAGTCCCGCCAAAACCGTAACATTGCAGAAAATGGGGGAGAAGCACATGATAGAAGAGCCATAAAATACGTTCTGTGGGTCATAAACACAAGTCCAAATCCTACTTATCTGTGGCAACTGTAACTGAATTTTTTTTCATCAAGACAAGCATAGAAGCCAATTTAAAATCTGAGCATTATTTTGTAGCAAGACTATTGTTACCAAATCCAAATAATCTGCGCTCCACCCCCAGGTGTGACACTCAGGTGTAACACATACACTTGAGCTGCAAACTTTAACCCACAAGTGACTCCCAGCCACACCTCTCTGTACTTGAGCGTCCCTCTTCCTGCTCCACCTCATCCCTGCTCCCCACCGCAACCCGCAAGAGCCATCCAACCAGGCGCTGCAGTGAAATGCCAGGGGGGTGGGGTCACCCAGGGAATGCCCCCTAATTCCTTATTTCCTTTAAGGCTTATCTGTGGATTCCTGGTCTGTAGGAAGAATCTCTAACTCAGCCCAGTCTCATCACTCCCTAATATTAAATCACTTTTTAATTGTGTCCTAAGTTTATTACCAGACGGCTGGGTTGCTGATGGTGCTGCTGCCTTTTAGCCCGCAGGCAGGTTTACAGCAGGGGACTGAGGGGTTTGCTCTCCACTTCCCTTGCAAGCTCTGAAGGTGAGGAGTAGGGATCCAGTTCCTCTCTGCTGGGAAGGCTTTCTAGAGAACTGTTCATTCTTCTACCTCAAAAGGAACCTGAAGGGCCGAGGAGATGGCTCAGTAGAATAAGCGCTTCCCCAGCAAAGGCAAGGACCTGAATTCAATCCTCAGTTCCACCAAAAAAAAAAAAAAAAGGAACCTAAAGGCCAGAATGAGGAAGCGGCTTCCCATGATAAACTCAACTGCTAGCTTGAATTTTCCTTTGGAGAACACTGGGAGGAGAGGACTGGGGAGGCGCCCAAAAGAAGCAAAAGGCTGTGGGCTGGAGTGGAAAAGATGCAGGCCCCGCAGCAAGCAGACCCTTATCAGGGGCCAGTGAGGGTTGCTTAACCTTTACATGCCTCAGTTTCCTCATTTGTCAGATGGAATACTCACATCTACCTCAGAAGAAGTCTCTGGGCAGCGTAAATGAAGGGTGCACACGAGGGACCGGGAGCGGCCGGCACAAAGCGAGCCCCCGGCAGCGGACGCTCCACCTCAGCGAGCGCAAGCGCTCTCTACAGCTGCTGTCCAGACACCACTATTTCGTCTTCATGTTCCCCAAGAGCAATAGTTCTCTCATTTTCCCTCCTTTGCTACACCTGTTCCCTCTGCCTAGAACGCCCTTTCCCCAGATGGCAAGGGGTGGCATCACTATTTGAAAAGCTTTCCACACATCAACTCATCTGATACTGGCAATGCCAAGTGATATCAGCGCCACCGTTACCCCTGTTTTACAGAGAAGAAAGTTGTGGCCTTGGAGAAGTTGAGAAATTCATCTGCAGCCCTAGGACTTTAAGTATACACTCATCCCAACCTGAGACTATATATATATATATATATATATATTTTTTTTTTTAATTGACATTTCACTGTGCTTCCAAGGCTGGCCTCAGGCTCCTAGGCTCAAGTGCTCCTCCTGCCTCAGTTTCCCACGTGCTGGGAAGTTATGACCCACTACACCCACGTCTTTGTGTTTTCTTTCCTTCGTTTATCATTCTGGGACTACAACTCAGGTCCTTGTGCCTGTTAGGCAAGTATCCCACCCCGCGCTTCAGGGCCCCTGAAACTACACACTTGTTTCTATGAGTGTATCTGATCCCCGTCGGCCCGCCAGAGCGCGGATTCAGTGTAGCTTCCCCTCCTCCAAGGAGGTCGTTCTGGTCTCCCAAATGGAGATAACCCTTCAGCCTCACGTTGTCCTTGCCTTTTCATTGCTCTCTATCTTACAGCATTTGCCTCTACTTGATGTTATTTTATTTATGCACAATACATACATTATCAGACTTGATTCTGTCCAATTTTTATAAGACCCAAAGCCCATCAGCACTGTAAGAAACTAAAATATTGGTCACCACTGCAAAAAAGCTAGATGTTGGCATAATGCCACAAAGACCAAAATCTAATTTAGGCACTGAGGATGTAACTTGGTGGCAGAGCGCGTGATGCCCTCGGGCCCTAGGCCCTTGGTTCATCCCCAGCACTACAAGAAAGAAGAAAAGAAAGAAAGAAAGGGTTCTAATTCAAAATGAGCCCAGCAATAAAATTTATTAAGAAAACAGCTATAAAACTAAGTACACAAGGACTCACCCCACACTGACAACCAAGGGTGTTGTTCACCTTTCTTCCCTAACATGTGGGGCACAGAGGGACTGAGCTGAGGGGCAAAGCACGGGTGGGAATGGAGTGGAAAGGGGCAAGCCAGGGAAGCCACTACTTGACCTCCTTTGATGCCACCAGGGGCAAGAAGTTGAGACCAGTGCAGTCAGGTGTGCGGTTTCAGGTTTTCAGAGGCTAAAACCAAAGTCTCACACATCACAAATAAAGCTGAGATCCAGACCCCTCAACTCCCTGCCCCACATCAACTCGCAGGGCTCAGCCACAAAATGACACAGCTGTCTCTGTCAGCTAATACTAAGAAAGAGTGATATAAATGTAAAATGACTAAGAGCTTTCAAAGGAAGTATATATTTTTGAGTATGACCAAAACTTTCTGAGATGGGAATCATTTTCATCTGACAACGGTCACCAGTCTAAAGAAAAATTAAATTAGTTAAAAAAAAAAAAAAAAAAAAAAATAAAAAAAAAAAAAAAAAAAAAAAAGCTGGGCGGTGCGGAAGCCCAGTGGCGACCCCAGCACCTGACGAGCGAGGAGCCCAGACCCAGCGGGGGCAGCGCTGGCCCCGACGCAAGCTCTGCGTCCCTCCAGCAAGGTCTGAACAACATCCGGAGCAGGTTGGCAGGAACGCATGTGTGGCTAAGAAGGGACCCACCAGAAAAGCAAAAGTGGGAAGTGGCAGCGCCGCTCCAGGCCCTTGTGCTCGAGGGCCGGCGGCGGAGTGTCCCAAGTGGAGGAAGCCCTGGGAGAGAGAGGCCAGCTGTCCTCAGGGTCACCGCACCCCGAGGAAGTCTGGCCTTGGCAGATGCAACGCAGAGACATCCGGGGGAAAAAGATAAACAGAAGCCCGCAGAAGCTCTAAACAACAGTTTTTACCCTTTTTTGGATCTCTGACTCCTTGGAAAACACGGCGATGAGTGCCAACGCCCCTTGGAGAAGGCCAAGGACCCGTGCCCACAGGGTCTTCCGTGCTTAAGAGCCGCTCTTGCTGCAAAAGGAATGGATGGTGCGCGAAAGTGAAGCTGCAACAGGGAGATTTACGAACTGTTGCACAAGAAAATGGGTGAGGAAGGCGGTCCAGAGGGATGAGCGTGCCCAGAAGAGGGAATTTGGTGAGGTTCTTTCACACAGCCTAGTGGGAAAGGGACAGCTGGGTGCCACTTAGAGGCATCGAGTTGTGACGATTAGTTGTTAAAGCAAGGCCAACAAGGCCTAAATCCACAATTAGGTCAAATATTTTTAAACGCTAAGACTAACCACGCCGTTCTGTTCAGAGCCAGAGCAGGAGGGGCAGAGTCCTCTGCGGGGGCAATGTGACGTTAGCAGGACTTCCCGGCCTCTGTTCTAAACTCAGTTCCACCTTTTCTGTTAAGGTGGATTAATTTTCAGACTTTAAATTAGAAAAACTCAATGCTTACAGGGAACTGAAACCTAAGACCAAACAAATTGGCGAACAAGTGGCCGCGTTAAATAGACATGCACCTGCCGAGCACGCTGGGCGTGAAAAAAGCGCCTGGGTCTGAGTTCAATCCCCGGTTAAAAACAAAACAAAACAAAACAGGAAGTATCTCTCTTTACCGCAGGTAACGGCCTCGGAGTTTCCTTTGGAAGACAAATCCACAACAGAAGGTGGCCACCTCGGAGATGTCAGTGTCAGACCCCTGCCAGGAAAAATGTGGCGGGGGATCAATCATGCCTGCAGCTCTAAATGCTATGTAGATCTTTCCCCAGTGCAATGCTCTGCCTTTGGGGGCAGCAGGTCCCGCACCGCGGTAGGAGCGCAAGCGCACACGGACAAGCGCTTCAGAAGGCGTTTGGCCCTCCGAGCCGAGCTCGCGGCGGGGCGGCGGGCCTGCCCTCGGTGTTCCCCGCCTTCGCGCCGCCCCTTTGCCTTGCGTCCCCTTCCCCGTTCTTCTTCTTTTG
>NW_004524609.1:1145708-1147995 GCF_000260255.1 Octodon degus | reverse complement strand
CAGCCCGGGCCCCGCCGCAGCTCGGCCTCCCGCGCCGCCGCCGCTCCTCGCCGCCCTGCAGGGAGCGCGATCCGGAAGCCGCCGCGGTCCCCCCCGACTGGCCTCCGCAGGTCCAGCCCGGTGACCGTGGCAAGCCCCTGAATATCGGGACCTCGGGTCGAGGGCGGCGTGTGCTCGGGGCGGAAGGAAAGCGCCCGCTTGGGTCTGGACAGGTGCGGTACGTGCGGGGCTAGCAGAGCGCAGGCCGGCGACGCGGCGAGGACGGAGAGGCCTGGGGCAGGCAGTCCGCAGGCGGAGGAAGAGCGCTTGGACAAAACTGGGATTTAGAACACTGACGCGCCCTCCCAGAGGAGGGCGCTAACTAGATGCGTCCGTCAGGCGTTGAACCAGTGTTTCCTCTTGCGTGGTGTTTTTAAATTCTCGAATGAGGACGCCGCCCCCACGTTCTAGGACGGGGTGACGCGCTCGGCGCGCCACTGGGATGCGGGGGGCGGACGGTGGGTTCGGAGCACTGTGCCGCCGTCTCCCCGAAATTCACCGCGCATCCCTGAGTAGCTCAGGAACCGCTGCGCCCCCTTCTCTCCCGCGGCCGGCCGTGAGCCCCTCCGGGACCTGGGAGCAGGACACGCAGTGGCCTAACGGAGCTGGGCAGGGAGAAGCCGGCAGGGCTCGAGCAGCCCCCCCGCCCCGCACACAGCCCCTCTGGGGCCTCGTCACCCGCCGTCAGTCCAGCACCACGACCGAGTCCTCACACCCGAGAACTTGCCAGCATGTGGCCAACACTTCTGTGGCTTTCCGCTGCTCTTACTGGTGGGAATCCAGTGCTAGAGCCTTGTGGAACATGTAGGAATTGCAGCCACAGCTGCCTGCGTGTCAAGGGACGTGAGATCGGGGCTCCTGTGTATTCCCCTCCTTCTCTGAAAGGGTTCAAGTTTTGGGAGTAGCTTGAATCATAAAACCAGAGGCTCTAATACAGACGGAGGGAGGTTATGGAGTCCAGGGCTCGTGTCCTCCAGCTCTTCCAGCTGGGTGTGGTGGTGCAGGCCCTGAGCTGGGGAGGCTGAGACAGGAGGGTCACTATGAGTCCAAGCTGCGTAGTGAGATGCTATACCAAATAAATAAATAAATAAATAAATAAATAAACAAACAATAAATTATTTATCCATTTTCAACTCATTTATTTATTTTATTTATTTAAAAAGGCTGGAGAGATAGCTCAGTGGTCTAAGTGCCTGCCTGGCAAACACAAGGATCTGCATTTGATCCCAGGTACCACATGCTGTGCCAGACCCAGAGAGCTGGTACCAAATAAACAAGTAAAAAAATAAGTGATATTTTAATTTTTTAAAAAATGAAAAAGAAGGGGCTGGGGAGATAGCTCAGTAGAATAAGCACTTGCCTGGCAAGCAAGCACAAGGAGCTAAGTTTAAATCCAAAAACCACATGATCATCTCAAATGATGCAGAAAAGCCTTTGACAAAGTCCAACATTCATTCATGATCAAAGCCCTACAGAAAATTGGAATAGATTGTTTCTACCTCAATCTGATAAAAGCCATCTATGACAATCCACCTGCAAATATAATTCTAAATGGGGAAAAACTGAAATCTTTTACTTTAAGAGCAGGTAAGACAAGGATGTCCTCTATCACTACTCCTATTCAATATAGTTCTGGAATCACTAGCTAGAGCCATTAGATAAGAGAGAGAAATAAGGGATATAAGAATAGGTAAAGAAGTTAACTATCATTATTTGTAGATGACATGATACTCTACTTGGAAGACCCAAAAACCTCCACTGAGAAACTCCTAGAATTAATAAACAAATTCAGTAACATAGCAGAATACAAAATCAATACCGAAAAGTCAATAGTGTTCCTCTACACAGATAATAAACACACTGAGAGAGAAATTAGAGAAACAATACCCTTTACACTAGCACCACAAAAAAATTGAAATACTCAGGAATTAATCTAACTAAGTAAAAGCTGTATTCAATGAATATTACAATATTCTGAAAAAAAGAGATCGAAGAGGATTTTAGAAAATGGAAAGATATTCCTTGCTCCTGGATAGGAAAAACCAACACTGAAAATGGCCACACTCCCAAAATTCTTATACAGATTTAATGCAATTCCTATCAATATACCACCAACATACCTCACAAATCTAGAGAAATCATTCCTAAAATTTATTTGGAGCCAAAGAAGACCTAGAATAGCAAAGGCAATCCTGGGCAGCAAAGACAAGGCAGGAGGTACTATAATCCCTGACTTGAAATTATACTG
>NW_004524609.1:1134221-1144848 GCF_000260255.1 Octodon degus | reverse complement strand
CAGCAACAAATGTTGGAGAGGCTGTGGGAAAAAAGGAACCCTTCTCCACTGCTGGTGGGAGTGTAGACTGGTGCAACCATTATGGACATCAGTGTAGAGACTCCTTAAGAAACTAGGACTGGAAATCCCATTCAATCCAGCTATCCCCCTACTGGCAATTTTCCCAAAAGAACTGAAAACATCATATCATAGTGATATATATGCACCTATGTCTATAGCAGCACAATTTGTCATAGCCAAATCTTGGAAGCAACCAAAATGCCCATCACCTGAGGAATGGATGAAAAAGAGGTGGTATTTTTATACAATGGAATAATACTCAGCTATAAAGAAAAACAAACTCAAAGCTTTCATAGCTAAGTGGAGAACTTGAGGCTATACTCATAAGTGAAATAAACCAGACAATATCATATTGTCTCCCTAGTGTAAGAACTTACAAAAGAAATAAAAACTGAAAGGCATAACAGACACAATTAAATGGAAAGAAACAGAACTGCCCAAAGTTGGTGCCCAAGGATTTAACAACAGAAAGGAGAAAAGTTAGGAAATAAGTTAGAGGCAAAACCATACATGTATATTTACAAGATGGATAAGTCAATAGTCCTAAGAATTTCCATCAGGTTTTTAAAAATAGCCATTAATGGGCAGAATTCTCACTGTGAGTAACTATATGTTGATATCTATAAACTAAGCAACTACACTGAGGACAGCAATGAGTAATACTAAAACCATGCTTGAAATATCTGTCATCTTGGTCTTCTGAATGTGTACCATTTCTAATGTCATATTAAATATTACTATACTGTCTTTAAAGTAATTTTTAAATAAAAGAAAATGAGAGACAAGAACAAAAATTTAAATTTCTTGGAAGCATGTGGTAATATTCAATTATATGCCCATCTTGCATAACTATATCTGTTAATCTGAGCAACAGATTTCACCGTGAAAACAGATTATATATCAATCACTGTTGGTCAGATATTCTTGTTTTGAAAATCTGTAATGTGTGGGGCCGGGGAGATGGCTCAGTGGAATAAGCGCTTCCCTGGCAAGCGCAAGGGCCTGAGTTCAATCCCCGGTTCTGCCAAAAAAAATTTTTTTAAAAATCTGTGATGTGTGTATTGTTGCAAGTTACCTTGTTTCTGTCTTAGCTTTTGTTTTTCTTGCTCTTGCTTTTACTCTTCAAAATAAAAGAAAATTGTAAAAATAAATAAAAAATAATAATAAACAAAAACAATCCCACCCAGTTGGAGGACCAAGTCAGGTGGGTCACACATTCAAGGCCACCTCGGGCAATTTAGAAAGACCAGGTCTCAAGATAAAATCATACTAAGCTAGATGTGGAGGCTTGGGCTACAAAGTGGGTTCAATGCTAGTCTGAACTACATAGCAAGACCCTATCTAAAAAAAAAAAGAAGATAAAATAAAATATAAAAGATCTATGGATCTAGCTAGCTCAGTGGTAGAGCATATGCCTACCAGGCACGAGGCCCTGTTCAGTTCTCAGTACCAGAAATAACAACCAACAGCAAGAGAAATTTTGAGAAATCCCTGACTGGCTCCTTGAGTCCCCCTCCCTGGCCCCAACCCGGGGGTAGAGTGAGGTAGAGAGGTCCCTATGCACAGACGGCTCCAGGGCTCTGACTCATGCGTGTGACCCCAAGAATTCTAGGTTCACAGGCTTTTGGCACCCAGCTCTGAGTGCACAAGAGGCTTCGGGTAAAAATCTTCCACGTGCTGATATTAATTAATTTACTGTATAATTAGCTTTTTAAAAAATAGCTCAGAGGTACATCTGGGACACCCCAAAGTTAGGACTTTTCTTTGCACACCTGAGGCCACCCTCGGCGGCTCTACAGCTGTCATCATGCCACAGAATGAGTATATTGACGCCGCAAACGCTATGGATCCCCCTAGGATCACCATGAGAAAAAGAGAAAGAAGGAAAGCTGAGAGGCTCCTGAAAGCTCAAAGAAGGCAAAAAAAAAAAAAAGACTGGCCTGAAGGCTGAGCTCCACCACAAACAGAATCATACAGAGAAATTACAAATGAAGAAGACTATCAAGATGCATGAAAAGAGAAACACCAAACAAAAGAATGATGAAAAGCCTCCCCAAGGAGCAGGACCTGCCTGCTCGCTGCAGGGAGAGGGACAGTCTCATGCAAAAGTACTTTCCAACGTGATTAAACAGAAACTAAAAGAAAAGGCAGGAAAATGGAAAGTTCCTCTGCCCAAAGTTGGTGCCCAAGGAGAAACGGAAGTATTAAAAGTTATTCGTACTGGAAAGAGAAAAAAGCATGGAAGAGGGTGGTTGCTAAAGTCTGCTCTGTTGGAGATGGCTTTACAAGAAAACCAGCTAAATATGAAAGATCCATTAGGCCAGTGGGCTCATGTTTTAAGAAGGCCCGTGTAGCACATCCTGAACTGAAAGCCGCCTTCTGCCTGCCAATAGTTGGTGTGAGAAAGAATCCCTCATCGCCACTGTGTACAACTTTGGGTGTGATTACCAGAGGAACAGTGACTGAGGTGAACGTGAGCGAGTTGGGCCTGTGACGCAAGGGGGCAAGGTGATCTGGGGTCAGCGTGCCCAGGTGACAGCAATCCCGCAAATGATGGACGCATCAGCGCAGTCCTCCTAGCCTGACAGGTGTTTCATAAGTAACTTCTTACACTTATTGAAGACTACAGACTAGGCAGGAAAACCATAACTTGAATTTCGCTGAACAACTCTCATGACTACATTCATCAAGAAAACTATTTATTAAATTGTAAAAACATTAAAGTGGCCCAGTTTTACAAACTGGTCTTTTGGGGCCAGAGAGATGGCTCAGTGGAATAAGCGCTTCCTTGGCAAGCGCAAGAAGGGCCTGAGTTCAATCCCCAGTTCCGCCAAAAAAAAAAAAAAAAATTGGTCTTTTGTTAGGGGTCTGCTAAGGGCTTATGTGTTTGTGAGATAGAACCATTTGAAAAAGTAAGCATAAGTCTCTGCATTAAAGAGCGGGCGCTCAGCAACACAGATCTCTCATTCCTAAAAAGACACCAATATTGAAAGTCAGCGCAAACTTAGTTTAGGGGTCTAGGGCTAAGAAAACTGCTGAAGTCTATTTTACCTCATCATTTACAGTAGTCTTTTTTTTTTTTTTTTTTTCTGTATTAGGGTAGGGTCTACAGGGTGTTCAGGATCTCACTACGTAGATTGGACTTGTAGTGATTCTCCTGTTTACAGCCTCCCAAGTACTGGGTTTACAGACGTGCACCACACGCCCAATCTCAGCATGCTCCGGGAATGGGGCTGGCACGGCACATGGGGGATCGAATCTCATTAGTCTTAAAAATAAAAAAAGTAAAAAAAAAAAGTAATGTTTAAGTTTATTTTCAATATAGTCTATTTATAATACTTTAAGAACGGCATTAGAAGTTTATTTAGAGAACTCCAACTTAGTTGCACTGATGTCCTGCAAAGAAACTTTATTTGCAGTTAGATAATATAAGATGGTTATATGTTAGGTGTGCATCTCAAGTTTTGTGACCTGAATTAAATGGTTATGGCTTGAAAAATTTTAAAAACTAACTAAATAAAAATAGCTCAGAGACAAGTGAGAATCAGGGAACTTGGCCCAGCCTTGCGAGCTCTTTATTTTCCAGAAGGGCTAAGGGCTGTCAGGTCCTTGGGCTGGCGCAGCGACACGTCCAGGGTGCTCTCTCAGTCACTGCGGGCCTCCTGCCAACTCACTTGGGGCAGCCCAGGCCGAGGGCCAGGCTCCTGAAAGAAAGCACCACCTGGAGAAGGCAGGTCACCCTCCTCTGCGCAGCCCTCACCCCAACCCTTACCGCCGCCCAGATGGTGCTGCACCCAGGGAGCCCAGGGATGGCGTGAAGAGGAACAGGGTCAGGGACACAGGCTCTTGCCACTCTCTCTTCCACAGGCAATGTGGCTTTTTATACCCAAGAGCCTATGCAGGGGGCCCAGGCCTGACAGGCTCTGGGAGCAACAGGAGGGCGTGACAGTAAGGACCAAGACGGTACAGAAAGGCAGGACATGCAGGGAGGCAGGGCAGGAAGGGAATGAGGGCGGCACCAGCGCCAGGAGCGCAAGGGAGAGGGGGGTGGGGGGCAGGCTAGCACACACCCTGACCCATGGGGTGCTCTCTAAAGGGCCAGGCCTACAGCCCGAGCCCTCTGGGGCAGGTGGCATCTTCCCCAGGCCCCCCTAAGGGCCGGGGGAGCTGCTGTACTTACTCCTTAGGAATCTGCTTTATCCAGACATGATGTGCTTGACAAAGGCTGGGGGGAAAGGAAGGCTCAGCCAGGTACTGCGCTGCCCCTCAGCGCAGCACTTCCCTGCCACCTCCCTCCGCGCTTCCCTTCCAGCCTTCCCGATACCCTCTCCCAGGACTGTAAGTCTTTCTCTTATTTGAAGGTAGCTGGGGGGAAGTAGAAGAGGGAACACACCTAAGTTCTGCTGTGTCTACCTCTTGTGTTGAAACTCAACACAGATGAATGAGCTGCACCATTTCTACAAACACCCACAGCCGAGAAAAGTGCTGGTGACCCCCTCACTGCTCAGGTGACAAGACTGAGGCTCAGAGAGGGTGAGTGACATAACCAGGCTCACACAGCTGACATATCACAGAGCTAGCTTCAAAATTTATCTTTCTCAAGCTGTGTGTGGTGGCGCACGCCTGTGATCCCAGCACTCGGGAGGCTGAGGCAGGAGGATTGTTGCGAGTTTGAGAGCAGCCTGGGCTAAACAGTGGGCTCAAGGCCAGCCTGAACTAGAGTGAGACCCTGTCTCAAAAAGACAAACAGAAAAAAATTCCTCCTCCTCCCACTACACCGGGACGTTCACTCCCAAGATGGGAAAGAACAACGCAGCGAGCCACCCACCCCCAGCTGATGTACACATCGGGAACCCCCAGACCCACCCACCCAAGCCCTGCCTGTGCTGGCCTCCGGGGCCCAGGGAGCAAGGCGCCCTGGTACCTTCGTAATTGATGCAGCCATTGGCATCTTCCTGCCCGGACAGCAGCTGCTCCACTTCAGCTTCGGTCATCTTCTCTCCTGGGATGGGTTGGGAGATGATGGACGCGTAATTCCAAACAGCAGATAAGGCACAGGAAAACCAGGGCCCCTGAGACTTGGGAGCTGGGGCGTTCGCGGCAAGCCTCTCCCACAGGCTTCAGCCGGCTGGCCCGAGGGTCCCGAGGCCCTGCCCGCCCCCGAAAGCTCCCAAGCCCTACCCGGCGCTACAGCTGAGGCAAGCCAAGCGCAGGAGCCCCCACGCCCTCAGGTCTCAACACGATCCTGCTCTGCTGGCGCCTCTCGTGGTGTTAAGCCCAGTGCTGCCCAGCAAGCCCAGAGGCAGGAGGTCGCTCTCCTGAGCTCCGGGGTGCTCAGCCCGCCACAGAAGGTTGGTCTGCAGCCCCCACCCCCGAGTGGTCTTGAGCGGTTCTGCCAACGCTTAAGCAAAATGGGAATGAGGCTGATGAAAAATAAAGCAATTTCTAAGAAAAGTAAATAAATAAATAAGGCCTAGATTAGGACGTGACCTGACACCTGAAGACGCGACCTGAGGACGGCGGGGATCACCAGCTCCCTCCGCGGGCAGGGACGTCGCCTCGGCAACCCCCAGTACCCATCCCTCCCACGCGGGCCTCGCTTCTGCCCACGTGGCATACCCAGGGTGGCAAGGACGTGCCGAAGCTCGGCACCCATGACGGTGCCGTTGCTCTCCTTGTCGAAGACGCGCAGCCCCTCCACGAAGTCTTCGTAGGTGCCCTGCTCCTTGTTGCGGGAGATGTGCTGCAGGATGGGCAGGAAGGTCTCGAAGTCCAGCATCTTGGCGCTCATCTCTTTCGGCAGCCATGGAAGGACAGAGAAAACAGCGCGAGTGGGTGGGTGCTCCAGGGCCCAGGCGGGGCATCCCCCTCCGGGCAGATCCAGGGCTGAGGCTGTCGCTGCTTCCAGACCGCCGCCCAGTCGTGACCCCGAGGGCGCAGAGCTGCCCACGGAGCAAAGAAAGCGGTGTGGGGCTCAGCAGCCTGGGGCGCTGGGCTCTTACTCCTACTGAAAAGAGCAGAACAGAAGAAAAAGGGATCCGGCACTGCACCCAGACCCCTGAGCTCCAGGTGGCCCGAGAGGCAGAGGAGCCCAGGGCGGCCAGCAAGATTGGGGGGCCAGAGGGCCCCACAGGCAGGCTTCACATCTACAGTGTAGACTCTTGACTTGTGACAGGTGTACAGTCACAGAGCTAAACTGGTAGCAAGGACAAAATGAATGTTGGCCTAAGGGAACAGCTCAGTGGTAGAGTGTTTGCCAAGCATGTGCAAGATTTGATGTGATCCCCAGCAATGCAAAGAATACATACAAACATACCTAAATTTTTGCATAGCTCTGCATTTGGGTACAGTACTACTACTAAGCCATACTTCCTAAAATGCTTGGAATCAATAGTTCTCATAAATTCCCATTCACTTGTGAATAGAACTATTTTCCCCCATACTGTAGTATGCTGAAAGCTTTCAATTGATTGTTTTAATTTATTTTTTATCTTTTTGAGACTGGGTCTCGCTGTGCAGTTCAGGCTGGCCTTGAGCTCACTTTGTAGCCTAGGCTGGTCTTGAACTCACAGTGATCCTCCTACCTCAGCTGCCCACGTGATGGAATTATAGGTGTGCACCACCACACCTGGCTAAATTGATTTTTTTTTTTTTTTACTCTTAAATATCACAAGGTTTGGCATGTATTTCTTTCCTAGACACTCACAAAGCTCCTAAGGTGGAAGAAGCCAAGATACCTGTTGGCTTGGAAGAAGCCCTGCTGACTGGCCAAAGCGCCGGCCCGCAGGACCGCTCCCGCCCACACTGCTCACCCTCCAACTACTGAATCTCCAGCTAGAGCAGAAAGGAAAGAAGCCAGACAGAGGACGCAGGCACCAGCAGAAATCCCAAGCAGCATCTACAGACAGTCCGGCCCTGCCGGACTCGCGCGTGGCCCTGCCTGGCCACTGCTTCGCTCTACGCCTCGGCGCTGTGTGTGCCGAGGCCGCTGCTGGCCTTAGTACTGCGGATGGCAGATAGAGTTGATGAGTAGAATACATATGCTCGCTAAACTTTCTAAATGCTCACACCAAAATCCGTCACATTTCGGTACAAATACACAAAAAAGGCCTCATTATGGAGCTAATTTTGAATCTGCTCTAATTTATATTAAACAAATAATTTAAATAAATACTTCCCCAACCTCAGTGCTCTAACCATTATTAGAAATAAAATGTGGGTTTTTAAAAGTTGATTTTGTTTTCTTTTTTTTTTTTTTTTTTGGTAGAACCAGGGATTGAACTCAAGCCCTTGTGCTTGCCAGGCAAACGCTTATTCTACTGAGCCATCTCCCGGCCCCTGATTTTGTTTTTGTTTTGTATTTAGTACAGGATCTGCAGGGTCTCACTACAGATGGGACTCGTAGTGACCCTCCTGTTTTCAGCCTCCCAAGTGCTGGGATTACAGGCGCACGCCACCACGCCCAGCTTCAGGACACACCAGGGATCAAGCCCCAGGCCCTGTGTCTGCCTAAGCAGGGTGGGTGGGGACAGGAGTCAAGGGAGACACCACTCCTCCACACTCCCAGTCACAGCAAGGGAACAAAGACCAATCCCAGCCATGTTTATCGAGGATTAACTGAGTGTCAGGGTTTCTAGGTAAGCTCTTAAAATAGCACAAGGATAGCCTGGCCCCTAAAGCGATAAAGGGCAGAAGAGAGAGTGAGGTTCAGGGGAGACCAACCCAGACCAACCCAGGACGCAGGGAACACAGCATACTAAGACTGCGTTAGCCAGGGGCCCACTGACCTTCCGGTTTGGGCTTGCCCAGGACACGCAGCACCTCGGCATTTGTGGGGTTCTGGCCCAGGGCCCGCAGCACATCCCCGCACTGCCCATACGTTATCTTCATCTCGCCAACTGGGGTCCGGTCAAACAATGAAAAGGCCTCTTTAAACTCTGTAGAGAAGAGAAGACAGTGGGTAGGGGCGGCCTGAACAGCAGCTTACGGCCACAGCTATACTCCGCCACTATTTGGCTGGGGGCAGAGGCACATGCCTGTAATCCCAGAACTCAAGAGGACCCCAAATTCAAGCCCAGGCTGGGTACCTTAATGAGACCTAGTCTAAAAGGTTGGTTTTTGTTTTACGTCTTACAAAAGCTCGAGATGGACTCGGTGAGGAGGCCCTGGCAGGGTTCAATCCCTAGTACAGGGAATTTTTAAAAAGTCAATGTTTCCCTGCAGCTTTCCTTGAAACTCACACCCAACACCTCTTCTGACAGGCGTGCCCTGGCGCCTCCAAGGCCCTTCCCTGCACTGGGCCTGCACGCTCTTCTGGCCATCAGTTGTTACACAACCAAGTGTCACCTCCGGCTGTCCCCTCATTCTTGCTGGTGTAGCTGAGGCTCCTGACTACTGGAAATAGCGGCTCCTGAGTTCTCTCACCTGCGTCACCCAGGGTCTCGGTTTCCTCAAGCACACAAGTGAGTCACTGCCCTACCCCAGCTCCCTCTCCAAAACCGTGAGTGTCAATGCAGGTGGCAGGTGGTGGGTGTGGAAGCAAAGTGGTAAGACCTGCTCAAAGGCGAGCTGTTGCCAGCACTGTCTGCTCTACTGTGCCACTGTGGCCATGGTCTGGCCACGGTCTGACCACGGTCTGACCACGGCAGCTCTGCCACTCACCTCGGCGTTACCGTGGCAGCTCCCAAGTTCTACGGGTTCCTGATCTCTTAGATTGAGGTGGGGGCCTGACACCCCCAAGGGGGCATCACAGGCATGAAAATGTGGCATCTAGGGAGCCAGCACATGGCAGTCATGGGCAGCCTAGCTCCCGAGCGTGGCCAGTGCTATAAGGACTGAACTGGCAGCATTGGAATCCAAAGGACAAAGTCGAGTTCAGGCGTTCCTGGGTCCTTTGCTAAGAACCCTTTGTAATTTGAATTCAGTCCCTTAGTGGGGATGTTCCTGACTGGGAGTGGACAACTTGCTCTATGATATTCAAAGAAAAGTGATTTACTAAACAGATAAACATATAAAGCAACAGAGAACATGGAAACAGCCTAAGAAGAAAGCTGTTTTTAATCCCTTCCAAGTACTTTAGAAATGCTTATTTGCTTAGAGGCCATATATGGATTATATACAAATTACATATCAAAACAGATTCTCCAAGTCTCTTACTTACAATACTTTACTAGGCATGAATTTAAAATAATATATAAATGTCTCCACATTAGTGAATAAATGATCTCAGATTCCATCTGCATTGCTTATCTGCTGTATGGTCTTAGGAAAGCAAACGTTTCCCTTCTATGAAGCTCTTTTGTAAGTAATAACTAGCTCATAGGTGATAGTCAGGCTAACGCTGTGATGCCTGAAAACGCAGTGACGTACATCCAAATCTTAGCACAGCGCCCAGCACGTCGTGTGATCACGACGTGCTGTAGCATCCGACTGAGCTTTAGCCCAGTTTTGTCACTTTGTGAGCTCGGGGATTCATTGTATCTCACCGAATCTCAACTTCCTCCTCTGTGAAAAGGAAACACATCCACCTCACAGCCCTGCTGTAAGGATTTCAGGTTTTCGGTTGAGGATTTGGGGTTTTTGATTCTTGAGATAGGGTCTTGCTGTGCAGCTCAGGCTGGCCTTGATCTTGCTGTGTAGCACCGACCTGGCCCCCAACTCACGACCTCCCTGCCTCAGTCTCCCAAGTGCTGGGCTTACGGGTGTGTGCCACCAGACCCAGCTTGGATTTTAATTTTTTAATATTTAAAAAAATTAGCATGATGCCTGCCACAAATTGCCTTCAATTAATATGTACTGATTAGCTGATTCTGAATTCAGATTTTCTAATCTTCTAACGCATTCATATATGCAAAGTCAGATTTAACAAAAGAGGCACTTCCCTCACCCAAGAAGATGGTAAATAAGACACGAGAATATGAAAGGGAAAGTAATAAGCAAATGACCTCCGATTTGAGCACTCGCCATGGGCCGGGCTCTGAGCTGGTAACTGCGTGGATTTCCTCACTGATCTTTACAAATACTTTAGACTATAAGTGTTGCTATTCTTAGGTAGAAGTCAAT
This sequence comes from Octodon degus, assembly GCF_000260255.1. NCBI lineage: Eukaryota > Metazoa > Chordata > Mammalia > Rodentia > Octodontidae > Octodon > Octodon degus. The sequence goes on along the minus strand of NW_004524609.1, from coordinate 1,134,726 downwards.
GCAGTTAGTTGCGAGTAGTAAGAAAAGCAAGGAAATAGTGGGTGGAAACAAAAAGATTTTTAAAAAACCAGCTTTCCATAGCAGCTAATGCTTCAAAGGTTACCTGGGAACTTGCTGGAAAGCCGTGTGCATAGAAAAGCCAAACACTGAAGTTTGGTATTTAGGAAAAACAAAGTGAGCAGTATGAGAGACCGAACACAGGTCCAGAAGAACCATTGCCTCAGTAATCTGTAATAGCTCGGTCAGCAGCCTCGGAGAACAGCACAGAAACCTGAAGAGGAGGAGGAGGTCAGAAGTGAGGAGCCAGTTCCAAAATCCAATCCAATCTGGAATGCACGCCTCTAACCCCAGCATTCAGGAAGCTGAGGTAGGGCGAGTACGAGCTTGAGGTTAGCCTGGGAAACTTAGTGAGTCTCTTCCTCAAAATGGAAGGAGAAGGAGGAGGAAGAGAGGAGGAGGGGGAGGAGGAGGAGGAAGAGGAGGAGAAGAGGAGAAGAAGAAGAAG
>NW_004524609.1:1131793-1133831 GCF_000260255.1 Octodon degus | reverse complement strand
GAGGAGGAGGAGGAGGAGGAGGAAGAGAAGAGGAGGAGGAAGAGAAGAGGAGAAGAGGAGAAAGAAGTAGTGGATATAAGGAAGAAAACAGAAAAGAAGTCGGGGCCACATCATCTAAAGAATGTAAAACAAAGGAGGGTCCTTGTAATCTCTCCTGCAGCCCTCCTCCTGCACTGGGCAATGAAGGAATTTTTACTTCTAAAAAAAGAAGAAAAATACAAAACTAAAGGATTTGATACCTATCTCCAAACGAAAGGAAAATAAGCTTCCATTTGGTGGAAAGTGGAAAATGAGAAATCGTTACCAAAGTTCTCAATTGAAGAAAACTAAAAATTGTCACTTTGCAGATAAGAAAATTAAGGGTTAAAGACATATTTTTCTCAGTCTTGGGCCACAGTGGCAGAATATGGGGTAATATGATAATCTCCTAATTCCCAAAGTAGTTTACTCCAAGACAACTCTAGCACAAAATCAGCAACAGCTGTATCAGGAACAAATAAAGTGGCAACAGGCAAATCAAAGGAGGAATGAGTCTGTTCCCAGGCAGAACGTCTTCAAAGTTAGATTAATACCCCCATCCCTAAAAACATTCAGGCAAAGAAAAGCTCATCCAACTGACCCGCTTGGCTTTAACCATGATTCCCATTTGAAGAATGAAAATTTTTTATCATTAGCTGATTTTCTAGTCTTTACCGTGCTGGGTAGTTTCTATAGCTGCAAAACAATATTAAATTAAAATACACTGAAATTAACCTTAAGAATTCCACAGCATCTCAAAACTATTGACTGAAGGTGACTCTCCACAAAAACAGTCAGCGGGGCTGAGGAGATAGCTCAGTGGGTTAAGTGCCTGCCTGGCAAGCACAAGGTCCCAAGCTTGATCCCAGATACTGAAGAAACAAAACAAAACAAAACAGTGGGATTCAATTCACTAGTTTCAGACTCCGCGTGCCGTGCCAGCTCTCTGGTTCTGGGTAACGTAGTATCATTCCTTTAGGGGATAATTCAGTAACAACTATTGCAACTGCGTGCACACAGCTTTTGACCCACTGCTGGGAAGCTTGCTCTGGGAAACACACTGTATTTCCCAACCAGAAATAGTCTGAAGCTCTACAGTATAGTCCTGGTTATGTGAGCATAGCCGTACGTAAAATCTGTGTCACAGCTGGGCAAGGTGGCACACATCTGTAACCCCAGTACGTGGGGGGCTGAGGCAGGACGAATGTTACAAGTTCAAGACAGCCTGGGCTACAACTTGAGCTCAAGGCCAGCCTGAACTGCATAGCAAAACCCTGTCTCAAAAAGACCAAACAGGGGGCTGGGGATTTGGCTTAGTAGAATCAGTGCTTGCCAGACAAGCGCAAGGGCCTGAGTTCAATCCCCGGTTCCTAAAAAAAAAAAAAAAGACCAAACAACAACAAAAAAATCTGTATCATTGTTTAAAAAGAATGAAGTAGGGCTGGGGAGATAGCCCAGTGGACTAAGAGCCTGCCTTGCAAGTGCAAGGACCCAGGTTTGATCCCCAGTACCACATGCCGTGCTGGCCCCTGAAACTGGGTGTGGTGCTGCATGCCTGTAATCCTAGGGCATGGGAGGATGAGACAGGAGGATCACTATGAGTCTGAGCTGCGTAACGAGACCCTGTACCAAATAAATAAGTTAATTAATTAATTAATTAATATAGAATAGTGTGTGGTAATTATAAAAAGACATACAAACCTATTATTAACTAGTATTTTGCATATCATTAAATCCAAATATCCACAGCCAATAAAGGTACAAGATGGTGTGTACCACAAGGCTTAATATATACATAAATTTTATTATTTATTTTCTGTATTTAGGACAGGGTCTACAGGGTGTACTGTTTTCAGCCTCCCAAGTGCTGGGATTACAGGCCAGCGTTACCACGCCCAGTCTCAATCCTGTCTCAGCATGCCCCGGGGGTGGGGCGGGCACAGCACACACGGCTGCAGCGCTCTGCCTGAGCAGGCGCTTTAGTCCGCTGAACTGTCAGGCCGGCCCTCGAGATATATAT
>NW_004524609.1:1129503-1131203 GCF_000260255.1 Octodon degus | reverse complement strand
GTGGTGCTGGGGGATTGAACCGCGGTCCCTGTGCTTTGCTTAGCTTAGCTTGTTCTAAGTAGGTGCTTTAGACCACTGAGCCATCTCACCAGCCCCTATTTTTATTATTTTTATTTTTTATTTTATGGCGGAACTGGGGATTGAACTCTGGGCCTTGCGCTTGCCAGGGAAGCACTTATTCCACTGAGCCATCTCCCCGGCCCCCATTTATTATTATTATTTTTTCTTTTGCAGTACCTGGGATTGAACTCAGGACCCTGTGCTTGCCAGGCAAGTGCTTCTATTGGGCTATCTTCCCAGGCCCCAAAATGTAAGTTTTATTTTTGAGATATTTCTGTTGTTGTTTTTGGTGGAACTGGGGATTGAACTCAGGCCCTTGCGCTTGCAAGGGAGGCGCTTATTCCACTGAGCCATCTCCCTGGCTCTCCATTTATTATTTTTAATATCACATTTTTGTTATTTTTTTTTTAGCATGTGTTTGTATTAGTTTCCTTTTAAGACAGAGTGCATGTTTCAAATGAAGCGATGGATCAGGCAATCTTTGGAAGTCCCTTCCAGCTGCTATGATTTGCTATCCTGGAGACATTTAGTGAGTGAAATAGAAAGATAAGTTGCGGTACAGTGATAGGACCTAACTGTCGTGGGGTGAAGTGCTTCACTCCTGAAACCCCAGCCTCCCACAGAAGCATGGCTAAGAGATGCGCAGCTTGCGAGAGCGAGAGACTGTAAGATTATCTTGGGGTTATACTTAATAACATTCTATATAAGATTGAGAAGACATAAATCATCCCACCAAAGATAGAGAAGGCTCTCCAATGTCCCTCTGCCGTGCCACCCTGCCCTGGGGCCAGTCCACCACAAGCTAACGCTTCTACAAATTGTAAGCCAGACAAACCTTCCCTCCTTACAAATAAAGCAGAGGGTGTCACTGATGGAGATCACAAGTGGACTAGGCCACGCCAGGTCTGCACAGGCCCTGCCACCATTCGCGTGTAAGCACCTTGGCAAACCTCAGGACGGAACAAGGGCAAGCTCATAACCTAAGGAGGGTTTGCACTGACGGGAACAGAAACCAGAACGTCCAGATATCTTGGGCAGGTGCTAGTGACACAGGAAGGGCACTAACGTTTGCTCAGTATGTGTTTGGTCCCAGGAAGTCCAGCAGTGCAGTCAAGAACACAGATCGGGAATTAGATGTCTGAGTGGGAACACTGACTCCTTTCTGACTGCCACGCAAGCCAGCGCCTTAGATTTATCAAAATGGGGGCAGCGAGGCTGCTGTTTCAAGGGACTGTTACAGGAACTAAGTGAGTCCACACACAGCTTAGGACGGGCCTGAGCCTGCTGAGCAGTCCCCGCAGGTTTGTGAGTGTAAGGGTTGCCGTTACCAGGGCAGCAGGACCCTTCTCTTCCTCCTCCTTCTCCGGGAAAGCCCAACGGAAAGGAAAGAGTACTCACCTTCAATCTGGTCGGCGGAGAAGTCTATCTGCAAGGAGAGAAACAGGGGCGCGAAGGCTGAGGCTCCGGAGCTTCCAGGGCAAGTCCCGCGGCCGGCGGCGGGCCTCTGGGGGGAGGACAGCGCCGCAGAGCCAGCCCGCGGGCTCCTGCCTCGGCACGACGAGGTAAGGCGGCCTCCAAGGCTCCCCCGACTCCAGCCTCGGGCCAGGCTCCCCCGACTCCAGCCTCGGGCCAGGCTCCCC
>NW_004524609.1:1125110-1128433 GCF_000260255.1 Octodon degus | reverse complement strand
GGGATTGAACTCAGGCCCTTGTGCTTGCCAGAGAAGCACTTATTCCACTGAGTCATCTCCCTGGAGAGGGCTTTCTTTTGCTCTCCCTCTGAGCAAAGGATTTTATCAGCACAGGAACTGAGGAATAAAATAATTGGGAAAATGGCCATCATGAAAGACGCTGATTTTTGTCCTACTTTAAAGCAACTTCAATGACCCAAGATTTGAAGATGAAGACACAATAAGACAACAGCAGCCAGTGATGGGAAACCGGAGGACTCACAGATGCAGGGAGTGATGGAGAACACCACAATGCCATCGGGCAATGCCATCGGGACACACAGGGATCGGGCATGGTGCCACATCAGGACAGTCGGAAGCAAGGGCAAGGAGGGGTGCTGAGGGGCACAGTCGGCTTCTCTTGCCATGCACCCCACGACACAAAGACTCTCGCTTGCTGCCACCCTGGCTTTCCCCGAGGGAGCCAAGGCAGGGAGCAACTGCTGCTGCTTCTTGGCCAAATCCATTGTGCTTCACTCTTGCCCCTTGGGAGGACTGCCAGGCTCCATCTCAAGACCTTGCGGGGTGTCCCTGCTGCGATGGCCAGTCCTGAGAGGCCCACACAGTTGGAGCCCTGGGCTCTAGGTTCCCTCTGTGTCATGGAAACAATCCTGCGCTCTCAGTTTTACCCAATTCCTCACCACCCCCAGCCTGCTCAAAGGCTGAAAGCCCCAGGGCCCACCACCCCCAGCCTGTTATTAATAACTTCTCCTGCCAGCTGCCTGCTGACCTCTCCCATTCCAGTGCCTGGGCTTCAAACTGCTCCTCCCAGAGACTCCCAGCCACCCCCGCATAGCCCACACCCTCCTGGTTCATTCCTGAGGCAGCTGGGCCAAAAGCTGGGAGGCCCAAGTGGCTGCTCAACCAGCCACTTCCTCAGAATGCCCTGTCTTCTCGAACCCTGGCTTCCTATAGGGCAGGTATTTTTCTTATTGTTTCCGAGATGCTTGGCACATAGTAGGCACTCAGAAAGTATCTGTTGAGTGAAAGAATAATTGTTGGATTCAGTGCAAGGGAATAAGGTGTGGCAGGGAGGTGATGCCCTGCAGGGCTGAGGAGCAGGCCCAGCTCCCCATCCCGGCTCGGGCCAGTCTGCTGCAGACCAGACAGACCAGGTGGAGGCCACAGAAGGAGGGGCCCACCCAGGTGGGGAAAGAGGCAGCAAGGGGCCCAGCTCCATTACCCTACGCACAGCCCCCTTCCCACCCCACACCCCAAAGCGTGTCTGTGGGTGCAGCCTTTCCCAGGTCGCGGTGCAGAGGGGCACCCCACCTGAGCCTGCTCACATTATCCATTCCAGGCTACACCAGCTGCCGTCACTTGAGGTCTGTTCTCCATGAAGATGGCATACCACCTGCTAGGAAAGGTCAGCCTCCTGCTCTTCCCGATGGCAGCCCCTGTATTCCCACCATACCAGACTCTGGGCAAAGCTGAGTTGGCTAAGTCGGGCCCCTTACACAGAAGAGGCCTATGACGCAAGAGGCATCACTTAGCCCAGTCCAGCACAAGTTCTGCTGGCCCATGGGCTGTGTCTTGGCGCTTGGACACTACAGGACTAGTGCTCAAAGTAGACCTCTAAGGTCTGGGGCAGGTAGGACCCTGAACGCCACCCCCACACTATCCTACTGGCTGAACCTCACTTACCTTTACACTCTTGGGGTCAAAGGCTGGTTCCTTGGAAGGTTCTGGAGCAGGAGCAGGGCCCGGGGCAGCAGTGGGGGCTGGCCTGGCCGTCTCCTTCTTAGGTTCGGGCTTCTTGGGAGGCATGCTGTCTCCTGGGCTCTTCAGAGAAGCGCAAGAAAGCTCCCAGAGGGTCAATGCAACCAGCTCTGAGATGAGACAGGGGCCTGGGCCTTGCTCTTTTATCCTGGGCAGGAGCCCCCGCAGAGGGGCTGGGGAGAGCACGGGCAGCTGCTGCTGACTATAAAAGGACAAAACACCAGCAGGGTCTAGCTGACAACTGTGTACTGTCACCAGGTTTGGGGCTACCAGCCCCTCCCACATGTGCCCCTCACTCCCCTGCCTCCACCTCTGGGGCTGGCTGCCAATTGGTGGAAACCCAGGAGGGCCGGGAAAACAACACCTTCCAAAAATGCCACAGCAGGCAGAGATGAGCTGCCTTGGGCAGCTGATAACCCTCGCACAAAGCCCAGGGGAAGCTGACGCTTTTTTTAGCCCCTCCTGGGCAGAAGCCGCCCACTGCGCATTCCTAAACCAAGATCCTTTAAACTGAGAGCCACTCGGGCCTTCGGCTGTGCCCTGAGGCTCAACTCTCCCAGCTCGGAGCCCAGCCAACAGCTGGTCCAGTCAGCCCTGCCATCCCATGTGGCACCTCCCGATGGGCAGGGTCAAATCCTCCATTCTGTGCAGTAGGCATCCCAGGAATGCCATAGAGTTCCCTACCACTCCCTACCTCAATCAACCGTTCAAGTTGATTAGAGTTGATAGAGAACTCAACACGTGTCCAAGGAGATCTGGGTGAGAAAACATGCTCAGAAAATCAGGAGACAGGACGGATTCTACAAGGTGGATACTATTATTATTCCCATCTTACACGTGAGAAAATTGAGTCTAGCCAGGGAGAGAGCTCAGTAGAATAAGTGTTTGCCTGGCAAGCTCAAGGTCCTGAGTTCAATCCCTGGTACTGAAAAAAAGAAAAAAAAAAGAAAATTGAGTCTAAAAATGGAAGAAGTTTGAGTTTAACACTAGCTGAATAACAAGGTCATTAAATAATCAGCTCTGAATCTGAATTAGAATCCAGGTGTGTTCGATTCTAAAGCGTGTACTTCAATAATTTATATCATAGTCCCATCTGTGGAGGGAGGAAAACAACGCATCTTGTGTGCTTGTCAGAAAGCCTGGGTGGGGCTGCAGAGCGGAGAGAGTGAGGAGGCTGTGGTGGGCCCCCCTCACAGCCTTTGCCACACACTGAGCTCCAAAGGGACTCTGCGCCTCACTGAAGAAAACTAGTGAACACGGGCAGAGGAGACCCCGAGCAGCCCAGAGGCTCAAAGTCGCGCACACGTGCTGAGAGGCCTTCTTGTTCTGTTCTGAGTTATCACCCAAAACTCAAAGGAGAACATCCTGGGCTCTCCATTGGTGATGTCGCCAAGAAACTGGGAGAAATGTGAATGTGGGATACTATTGCAGCAGGTGACAAGCAGCCAGAGAAGGCTGCCGAGCTGAAGGAAAAGCACGAGGCCATCGCTGCCTACCAGGCTGCAGGAACACCTGACGCAGCAGAAAAGGGAGTTACCAAGGCTGAAAAAAGCAAGAAAAAGAAG
>NW_004524609.1:1121712-1124685 GCF_000260255.1 Octodon degus | reverse complement strand
AGCCGCTAACCTTGCCTGGTACAGGATGGGGTTGTAAATTGGCGTGAACGTGTAAAGCAGGTCCTCACTGGTGCACAGCACAGATTAGTTATACATGGGGACGGTAGTTTTCCGTCTTCAGTTGTCTCTGATGCAGCTTATGCGAAATAATTGTTCTGTTAACTGAATACCACTCTGTATTTGCAAAAAAAAAAAAATTGCAACTGTTTTGTTGACATTGTGAATGCTTCTAAGTAAATACTTTTTTTCATAAGAAAGAAAGAAAGAAAGAAAGAAAGAAAGCAAGCAAGCAAGCAAGCAAGCTCATTGTGGTGCAAGCTCAGGGCCAAGCGCACACGTATGATCTGATGTGGAGGCAGGAGGCCAGCAAATCTGAGCCCAGCCAAGGCAACCCAGCCAGTTAGAGAGATTCTTTCCCAAAATTTAAAACATATAAACAGCTGGATACGTAGCTCAGTGTGGGGGTCCTGGGTTGGATCCCCAGTCCTAAGGAATCAAGAAAAGAGGACCAAGTATGATGGTGCATGCCTGTCATCCCAGTACTTGGGAGGCTGAGGCAGGAGGATTGCCACAAAATCGAGGCCAGCCTGGGCTACATAGTGAGTTTAAGGCCAGCCTGGACTACACATAGAGACACTGTCTCAGAAAACAAACAGAAAAAGGAGGAGGAGGAGGAGAAGGAAGTGGAAGAGGAGGAGAGAAGAAATGAAAGTTTATAAATGGATGCACAATCAACTAACTGTTAACAGGAGAAGCCCCTGGAGACCAAGTGTGTAAGGGTGGGAGAGTGACAACATACAGTTTTGTACTTTTTCACTTCCCCTATTAGTGGAAATTTTTATAGCATGCATGTGCTATTTGTATTTTTTAAAAAAGAAAAAGCACTTTGAAAAGCAATAAAATATTCAAAAAACAAAGCCAGAAAAGCTCATCTACCATGTAGAACTGCTTTGAGGTCATCTTTAGATGCTGCAGAGTCCAGAGGAAAAAGAAGAATAAAGCTGAAAACAGCAGGAAAGTCACTTGGCCTTTCTAGGTGCAGCTTCCTTGCCTAGGAACGACCCGCTGCACGACTCCTGGGTATCCACTGGCTCCTATGCCTCCAGTTCTAGGGCCCTAACACCCACATTTGCCCCTCCACAGCGCCCACGCCACAGGCTCGCTGCTCCACGCCTTTCTGCTGGAGCCAGGGGCCCTCAGAGATCTCCTGGTCGTCAGATCCACAGGTAGGGATCTGAGGCCCAGCAAGCTGCGGCTCTGCTGGTCAGGGCCGCTCTGGTCTCCTGCCCACACTGCCCTCCCGGGCTGTACACATTCACCGCTCCTTCTTTAAGAAACAGTCTGGAAAAGGCTCCAGGGGCTCCTCACAGGTCGAGAGAGGAACACGGGCACCTGATCCTCAGCTGGGATGGTGGCCTCTTGGTTTTTTGCCTTTCCCGGTTCCTTCCTTTTTTTTCTTTCTTCCCCTTCACCCCCCCCTTTGTTGGCCCTGCATCCCACCTCCGCTGTCATCCTGCTGTGCGCCCTGCTGGTTCCTCTTCCACCTGCTTCCTTCCCACCAAGGTCTGGGACACAGGCTGCTGCTGATGGGGAAGGACAAGAGGAAGCACACCTTCTGGGGCCTTGCCTGCCCACCTTCCCAGACCAAGTGTCCTGCAGGGCTTGGGCAAGGATGCACTCAGCAGGCTTTTCAGGGACAGCTGCAGGCTGGAACCTGCATGGCGGAGACCCCAGGTCTGGCTTCTCTCCCAGGGTCTCAGCTTCATTACCACTACATGGAAAGATAATCCGGAGCATTCAAATATTCAATAGAATGGACCCTGAAACTTCCGGCTGCAAAGAATGTAGAGGCCAGGGCTTAGAGCTCCCTCCACCTTCACTCTACAGCAGCTCTCCCGCATATAGTAGCATTCTCATAATTGTTTTGAAAAAATAATTTCATGATTTAAAATTTTCTAATTAAATAATGAAACACTCTCGTATGTTCTCTTCCACTTTAAAAAAATAATAACAATAAAAGTCATTCTGGTTATTCTACAAAGACATGCTCCTCAAAATACCAGAAAGGCAGAAGGTTGTTTGGGGGTTTTGTTCATTTGTTTGCTGTTGTTCTTGTTGGCAGTACTGTGGCTAAACCCCAGGGCTGCACACATTCTCTGGGCAAGCACTCTACCCGTGCAGGGCCAGCAAGACACCTCAGTGGACTAAGCGCCTGCTTAGGGACGGGGGTCGATCCCTGGCACCCCAGGCTGCTGGCACTGCTCCCAGGCATGCTGAGCCAGCCACCAAGTCAGGGCCTGGTGGCACAGGCTTGTATTTCCAGTGCTGGAGAGGATGAAAGCAAAACATCCAGCCTGTGTGAAAGCAGAGCTGTGAAGTTAGAAAGCAGCATGGGCTCTAGGACCACCTCGGAATCTGGACTTTGGAGGCAGACAGTGAGAGCTGTGAAGCCACTTCTTAATCTTAGACTGGGTCCTTCCTGACCTTTAGTGGGAAACATCTCCTTAACCTTAAACAGTATGCAATAATGTACACAATGTAAACAAGCCCCGGGGTAAGAAGCACTAGCAGTCCTCCCTGTGTTCTCCCCGGCATACAAGCCTGGTGCCTGCAAGTATCTCTGATTTTCCTGAGGGCCCTCTCTTCAAGAGACAGGTAACTACGCAGGCAGCTCCTGAACGGGTTGTGCGGTGTGGGCTCGGCAGGAGGAAGAAAGGTGGAAATGAAGGGAAGAGGGCCAGGCTGCGGCTGAGACCCCAGGGGGGGAGAGGTCCCCGGGGCCAGCACTCGGAGGCGCCCTACTGTCTGGACGCTCAGGCCGCAGGCTCTTCCAATCAGTTCCTGATTCTCTTTCAGCAACCCAAGGGGAAAAGCACCTGTGTTGGATTTTAAGAGAAACTGAGAGAAAGCCCAAGAAGCTCAAGACGCCCACAATCCACCAAAGCCCAGTCTGTGCCTGGAGCTGCAGGCCCC
>NW_004524609.1:1116036-1120588 GCF_000260255.1 Octodon degus | reverse complement strand
CAGGACCGTCCTCTTCCCTCGCCACTAGCCACACAGGGCCTGTCCTGCCCTGAGCTGCGTCTGCTAGCGCCTCCCGGCTGGTACCAGGCGCTGCCCACCGACCGCAGGCCTGGCCGGGAGCGCCTTGCCCTCTGCGCCCGCCCCTCTCTGCTTGGCAGTGTCTCCTAAGCCTGGACATCACCAGGCAGCGCCCGGCTGGCAGGCAGCACATTAATCCACCCCGGGCACCAGCCGCGGAGGAGGGTAGGCAGGCCGCTCAGGCGCCAGACTGCCAGGGTGAGTCCTGACTCGTCCGCGGGCCAGCAAGTGGCTTGTCGCTCGGTTTTCCCATCTGTACGGTAGGGCTATCGTAGTAATTTCACAGGCGGTTATGCAGATTAAAGTATCATGCCTAGAGCAGGCTCCAGGACAGAGCAAGTGTGCAGCAGAATCCTCAGGCTCACATCCGGATGGAAATGACCCCCGCCCTCTCCCAGGGACACAAACAGAAAATTTACAAAGATACCAAGAAATTGGAGAAATGGTGAGAAATCTTGGACAAAGTAGGTGTGTGACAGGGCTGGCTCTGATGTGGCACACATGTGGCTGGCACATTTTGCCACGATTAAAACAAAGAAAAAATTCTTGGCGCTCTGATCCCTCTTTTCTCCTGCTATTCTTGGCGCGAGCCACGACACATCCCTGTCTAAGGTCCGGGTGAGTGAGAAAGGACATCAGGGCTCTGACAGGCGCCGCGCCTGCGGGAAGCCACTGAAAACAGGGGGAAGCAACCAGCTCGAGGTGGACGCCCACCCTCTCGGCCCCTCTACACTGCCCGGTCGGTGAGTTAGCGTCCCAGAAGTGCCGGCTGCTAAGGCCGCTCCTCCGGGGAAAAAGCGGGAGTCTCGGGGCCAGGTTTAGAACCCCACATCGAAGCCCCCGGGCTCAGTGGTGCTGTGCGCACTGCCCGACTACTGGACCAAGCAAAGTAGGCGTGCAAGGGCAAAACAAAACAGATGAGGGCACAAGGAATTGGGAAGAGGTAACTAACTTGATTATAGGTTAAACCTTAAGTAGGCGCAGCAGAGGCCAAGATTTACAGCTAGCCGAGGAAGCAGACTGCAAGAGAAGAAGGAAAATATTAACAGTGTGACGCCAGAGTGAAGAGACAACCACACAGGCACGGGCAGCGTTCCCAGCTACTTGTGAGGCTAACGCAGGAGGGCCGTGTGTTTGAGGCTAGCCTGGGCAACCTGGCAAGAGAGACTGTGGCGCATGCTTGTAATCCCGGCACTCAGGAGGATGAGACAGGAGGATCACTACGAGTTCAAGCCCAGCCTGGGGGCTACAAAAGTGAGCACAGGGCAGGCCGAAGTAGTGAGACCCTGTATCAAAATAAATGGGGCCAGGGCTACAGCTCAGCGGTACAGCCTTTGACTAGTAGATGTAAGGCCTAGGTTTTATCCTCAGTAAGGAAGGGAGGAAGGGAAGGAGGGAGGGAAGGAGGGGGGAAGAAGAGAGGGGAAAAAGAGTGTAATGGTTGATACATTGTATTAACTTGAGAAGTTCAGAAGTTTAATCCACTCAGCAGGGAGCCAGGGTCTGCCTTGGAAACATCCTCCTGGAGGGCAAGAGGAAGGCCCTAGATACTGGGAGCACTACACCCCCCAGGTGAGGCTGGCCTGCTTGCAGTGTAAGGGGAAAAACGAGGTGCACTCTTCTCCCCTTGTGCTTGTGCCCCTCTGCAATCTTGAATTGGTGTCCCTGTGCCATGCCACCCTGCCTTGGAGCCAGCCACAAACTGTAAACTAAACAAACTTTTCAGATAGTTTATCTCAGCAAGGGGAAAAAAGTAACCAAGACAGACAGACAGACAGACAGACAGAGGAAAACAGAAAGAGGGAGGGAAGAATAAAGAAAGCAAGAAGAGGGGAAGAAGAAAAAGAAAGACCAGTTAGGAAAAATGTAATAGCTAAAATAAGGAAAAGGGCCGGGGAGATGGCTCAGTAGAATAAGCACTTGCCTGGCAAGCGCAAGGGCCTGAGTTCAATCCCCGGTTCTGCAAAAAAAAGAAAAAAAGAAAGAAAGAAAAAGAAAAACCTACACTAACGTAAAGCAAAGAATAGATATGAAAAATAGAAGAATATAGAAGAACAAACATGGCTGGAAGCAAATTAAGAACCAAAAAAAAAAAAAAAAAAGAAAGAAAGAAAGAAACCAAAAGACAAAAGGGAGACACTCCCAAGAGGAGGAAAAGAAGGGCAAAGAAGTAAAAACTAGGAAGGGGAAAAGGAGAGGAGAGAAGAAGAAACCCTCCGTGGCTTAGAGGGCAGCCAAGCTGTTGGAAGGACAGGTCACACAAGTCCACGAAGGGCATGAATGAGGACGTTCAGTGCGTCCTGATTCGTGGGGGCAGGAACTGAAGTGCCCAGCTGTCCAGCGTGGGGCGCAGACATGGACTGGGCAGGTGGGAGAGGCAAAGGTGGGTTTACACACGGGACACACACAGTCATGAGTAGCCAACAACTGAGACGTAGACCACAGCAACATTTCTCTTCTATTTTTTTCTTTTTTGTGGTACTGGATTGAACCCATGGCCCTTGTATCCCATCATTTTTGTGTTTGTCTGTTTTTCTTTGTTTTGTTTTCTTGTTTTTGAGACAGAGTCTTGCTAAATTTCCCCGGCTACCTACAAACTTGTGATCCCCCTGCCTCAGCTCCCTAAGATTACAGGCATGCACCACCATGCCCAGTTCACCCACAATAATATTTCTATAAGTTAAAAAAATATATGTAAATATTGCCACTACATTTAAACAAGCTAAAATTGCAGCTCTAAGGAAAGATATATTTGTAATTTAGATAGGTGCATGAATTTTTGCTGAAATTGAGAATTTTCATATCATATCTTGCTATGTCAGTATGAATTTTTCTAATATAAATATGCATATATTTAACTATAATCAGTAGTATTATGTAAATGGACTACAAAAATGACAACAAAAATTTAAAGACTTTTTGTTGAGATTAACAAATTCAAAGTGCTCAGCCTATATACACAACATACTTTGGATTTCATGTTTATAATACTGAGTTGATTCCAGAATCAGTGAATTTACTTACCGTGGCCAAGTGTAGCTTTGAAACTGATGGGATTTGGTTTCCAAGCAATGTCAATCCTTCTAAAATAAATGAATTTTGTTCTTTTGTGTATATATTAAAGGAAAATAATTTCTGGTACTTGATTTTGTTATTGAAAAACTCATAAGTATGCTGGAAACCACTTGGAATCTACTTTTTAGACTGTAAATTTTATGACACCTAAATACAGAATAAACACTTCTAATGAAAAGTTAGAATCCAAGGGGCCAGGGAGATGGCTTAGTAGATTAAGCGCTTCCCTGGCAAACGCAAGGGCCTGAGTTCAATTATCGGTTCCGCAAAAAAACCCAGAAGTTAGAATCCAAATTAATATGTGCTATAAGAGTAAAATACACATTAAACTTTGAGGACTTAGTACAAAAGAGAACATAATAGGTTGCATTAGTGGTTTTTATATTGATCACAGGTTGAAATGATGACATTTTAGATGTATTGGCTTGTGTATTGTTAAAATTATTTCTTAAATATATTCAAAGGTTTAGGAATGTGCATCACTGGTAGGTAAAATGTTTACAGAACTGGTGTAAGGTCCTGAGTTTAATCATTGAAAAAAGAAAGAAAGAAACTAGTAATCTCACACAGAAGCTTCGACCGCTCTGCAACGCAGGCTCTGGGTATGAGGCCAGACACCCGGAACCCAGCTACTCCAGTGAGGGTGAGGAACACAGCACAGCACAAGTTCAAGGTACACCTTGGGCAACTCGGGGAGACCCTGCCTAAAAGATTAGAAAGGGCTGGAGATGCCGCTCAGAACTACAGCACTTGCCTGACTTGCACAAGGCCCTGAGCTCAGTCCCCAGTTTCTCGGCCCCCTCCCCCTCAAAACACATGCAAACCAGAAATATAGATGAAAAAGATTTGATGAGGACCGGCGAGATAACTCAGCCAGTGGACTAAGTGCCAGCTTAGGAAGCGCAGGGACAAGGCTTTGATCGCTGGCACCACCGGTCACACCAGCCCTGCCCTCCCGGGTGCACTGAGGCGGCCTGTGAGACCAGGGAGACCTTATACCAAATACATACAAAAATGAATTAAAAAGAAAAACAAAGATTTGGGGGCCTGCCCCTTAGCTCAGTTCTTTTTTTTTAACATTTATTTAGTGTGTGTGTGTGGCCAGCTCAGCCCACCAGGGGGCGCGACTGGCTGGCATGTGGGGCTGGGGGAATCAAACCGCGGTCCCTGCGCTTTTCCAAGCTTGTTCCAAATAGGTGCTTTAGACCACTGAGCCATCTCTCCAGCCCCAAGCTCAGTTCTTTAAGTGGCTGCTTCAACAAAGCAGTCAGGCTCAGGTTGCGGTGGATGGATCCCCACAACACAAGCCAGCCTGTCATGCCTTGAAGGCATTCCGAGCAAAACAAACAAACAAAACAAAAAACAAAAAACAAAAAAAAACCCAAAACACTTCTGGGCC
>NW_004524609.1:1103502-1115936 GCF_000260255.1 Octodon degus | reverse complement strand
GATGATCTCCCATGGGTCACTGAAGAAAAAAAGCCGTAAACCAGAGTAACCCATTCCTCTGAATATTTCTCTACCAAGGAAGGAAGAAAAAAGCAATCAACAGCCTGAAGTCGCAGTGATCCTGAAGGCCCACAATTTCACAGGTGAAAGCAAAAGAACCGGAGTGTGTCTAAATCCTGTCCCTAGGACTGCGGTGGCGAGGCTGTCAGCACGCAGCTCACCGCCTTGCGGCCCGGCGCGGTGGCCAGCGTGGCCCGCCCTGCTGCAGCGGCGGGAGCTGGGGTCTGCGCTGGCAGGAGCGAGGACAGTGCCACCTGCTGCGGCGCCTCTCAGCTGAGCCGGCAGAGGGCGGAGCAGCAGCCCCGGAGCGCCCGCGCCCCAGACACGCCCCAGGGGTGCTCAGCCAGAGTCGCGGCCACGGGCCGAGCGGCGCGGAAGTCAGGGGACACCGATGACAGATGGCACCAGAGTGCACGGCTAGGTTTCAGTGAGGAAGACGACTTTAAGCTTGGGCAGACACAGCTTCTCGGCGCTCTGGGACGAGAATGCCGAGGGCAGCAGCCTCTGTCCTCACGCGCCTCCGCGCGCCTCCTGCGCCGGCACTGCCGACTGCCCCGCGCGGGGTGCGCGATCTTGCCTCTGGACGCCGCTCGCCGCGTGCGGACCGAAGTTGCACCACTGGTCTTCCTCCTTGTCTTCTCCATCCACATTTCGTCCACTTGCTGCATCGTACTGGGCTCCTGTCGCAGGCCAGCAAGACAGGCGAGAGGCCGGATCTGCCCCTAAGAAGCTGATCACGTGTGGAGATGTAGAAACACATAGCTTTATTTTTATTATTTCTATTTTCTATGTAGCTCAGACTCGTAGTAATCCTCTTGTTTTCAGCCTCCCCAGCGCTGGGATTACAGGCATGTACCACCACGCCCGGATTCAGTGGTCAGCTCAGCGCGCCCTGGGGTTGGGGGGATGCAAACACATAGCTTTAATATGACGATAAATATACTCACAAAGATTTTACACGGGATTGCATACAGAATACATTCAGTTTTGCCTGAAAAATCTGTATCTTAATTTCCCTCCCAAGTGGGTGACTTGACTTGTAGATAGTTCTGAGCACCCTGAATTCAGTTCTATTGGCCACCTTTATCTGCGAGTTTTGGGTCCATGGATTTAGCCAACTGCAGCCAGAAAATACTGGGGGGAAAAACCTGCATTTGTGCTGAATATGTACAGAACTTTTCCATCATTATTCCCTAAACAATACGGTATATCAACTATTACCATAGGCTTTACATTGTAATAGTAATTTTATTATAAGGAATCTAAAGATGATTTGAAGTGTAAGGGAATATATGCCTAGGTTGTAAGGAAATACTACACTTTTTTTTTTTTTGCAGTATCAGGGATTGAACTTGGGACCTTGCACTTGCCAGGCAGGTGCTTATGCCGCTGAGCTGTTTCCCCAGCCCAACTACACGGTTTTATATAAAGGACTTGAGCATGCAAGGATTGGATTTTGATGTCCACTGGAATCCTGAGATCAAGCCTTCAAACTCTAAGAGATGATCATAAACTTCAAACCTATCTCATCCTCTATCTCCCAAATCATATATTTGTAACACAAACAACAAAATCTATTCAAAGCAACTATGGCATATAAGGAAGACTGAAATATAATCAAGCCTGTGTTTATCCACCGCTCTCCAACTTATTTAAAGAAAAGTGAAAGTCTCCCTAGGAGCTACCAGAAAACAGGAGAAACAGAACCTACTACTTGGTGGGCATTTTCTCCAAACGAGATAGGCAGTTTGTAATCTAGCAGTGAGATATGTATGTCTTTTTGAATAAAATGGGATAACCAATACAGTCATTCAATTAATTCTTTTGTTCCTAAGACTACACTTACAGGAAGAGGCCTTCTGGAGAAGAATGAGGAGGAAGATTCTGGATGAAGAAGTAACTCTGAAGTATGTTAATTTCTCACCTTATTTCAGGTTCACCTGTCTCGAATCCCAGAATATGAGCAATGAGAACTGCCTAGGCTTCCCAGTGGCCTCCTTGCTGCCTCCCCAGCCCTGGGTTTTTCTCTCCAATTCACACAATCCTCAGCTGCTAGCATAATCTTTCTCAAATTCCCTCCCCAGGAGGTCATCTCCAGCTCAATCCCCACCAGCCACTCCCTTAGTCTGTTTTATCAAATCTAAAGTTACATGCCTGGAACTCAAAGCTTTTTTCATCAGCTGGTCCAACACAGCCACATCAAGCAAGCTCTACAGGCCCACTCCAGGGAGCTAGCATTCTTGTTTCTGTCATTCATTTGGCTTGGACCTCGCTCTCCTAACCCTTGGCCACTTAGCACATCTCAGACCTCCCCTCAGCTGAGATGAATTTTTGAATTAGCCAGTATTTCCTACGTTTATTTTATTAATTTTAATTTTTTATTTATTTATTTGATACAGGGTCTTGCTACCCATCTCAGACTCGTGATCCTCCTGTCTCAGCCTTGCCAGCGCTGGGATTACAGGCACGCACCACACCCGGTTTCGGGGTGGCACAGCCCACCAGGGGTCCCAGGCCTGCACAGCATGCAGTACCGGGGATTGAACCTGAGTCCTTGCACTTGCCAGGCAGGTGCTTAGATGGCCAAGCTATCTCCCTGCCCTAATTAGCCAAAATTTCAGACACTGCTTGGACTTTTAAAAAAGATTTTGCAGCTTATTGATTCCCTTGTTAAAAATTCATACAACTGCTGTAGTCATTGTAGAATTTTTTTTTTTTTTCAGTACCGGGGATTGAACTCAGGGCCTTATGCTTGTCAGGCAAGCACTTATTCTACTGAGCTATCTCCCCAGCCACACAGATCTTTTTGCCAACATCATCACTGGCCTTTCCCCTCACCCCCTTTTTTTAAGTTGTTGTTTTTGCAGTACAGGGGATTGAACTTGGGACCTTGTGCTTGGCAAGCAGGTGCTTATGCTGCTGAGCTATATCACCAGCCTCTTCATTCTGTTCTTGCACTCCTTTTGCTGTTTGCTTGAGGTCATTTTCTTCTCCTGTAGGCTGTGTCTTCCAAGTCCAATTTTGAGTTCATTTTATTTGCACAATCCAGTGAATCATAAATGATGCCAAAGCCAATTGTCTTGCACCTCCAAAATTGTGTTCTTGATCCAAACACAAAAATGACAAACATGGTGGCCTTGTACATTTTGGCTATTTTCCCTGAAATTCTGTTTTAGGTACCGTAACCTTTATGAGGTACAGGACTCCAATTACAATTAGTTTCTTCTGAAGTAGCCACTTGGTTGTGAACTTCTTGATCTGAATAGTTACCGGGTCTTTCATGATGACAGCCAACTCCTCAGGCAGCCAGGAAGAAAAGACACTCTTGATTAGGGGCATCATGGACATTTTTTGACATTATAGGAGGCGATGTACAAGGCCCACATTTTTAGGAGGGTTTCTATTAATGAATTATTAAGTCTTATGAGTTTTATTTTGTTAAGCAATGTGTACTTAACATAAAAACAAAGTATCAATAAAATATTAAATTTTTAATATGTAATGAGTGTTTAAACATCAACATTTCAACATCAAGTGTTTACCTGCCGACAAAATGTAAAATATAAAGCAGAAACAAATTCCTATGGAACTACAATGAAAATACAAACAAGACCACAAAAATAATCTCTGCTTCAATTATCACACCTACAGCGGAGCTCACACATGACAACAGCATGTTCCATGCACAAGTCTCACTTGCACTGACAGCACGTGTGCTAGCTTTCCTTTCTTGGCTGGCAGGCCATATTTGTCACCTCTCGTCTTCCTCTTTTGTCAGTCAGGAACTTCCAATTAATATTATATAATTTGCACCTAGAAGAAAAATAAAGTATAAATAGTAGAAAAGTAGAATAAACATCAACATTTTCAGTATCAACTGTTTACTTGCAAGCAAAATCTTTTAAAAAAAGCAGAAATAAATTCCTATGTGAACTATAATGAAAATACACCTAAATCTTCACCACAGAAGTAGTCGTTACTTGAATTGTCACACCTAAGGAGCCTTCACACACGAAAACATGCTCTGTACACAAATCTCACACTGACAGAATTGTGTTTTGCTTTCCTATCCTTTTGGCAGGTCATACTTGTCATCTCTCTTGTCTTCTTGTTTTGTCAAGAAAATAATACATTATACAATGTGCAGTTAGCAGAAAAATAAAATATTCATAAAATAAACCATCAATTATGTACTGCATGTTTAGAATAAACAATTTCTACAACTGTTTGCTTACTAAATCTAAAAAACAACAACAAAACCAAATTCTTCTGTGAACTATAATGAAAACAGAAATAAACTCTACTGCAAAAATAGTATTTATTTCAATTATCACACCTAAGGCAGTTTTCACACATGAAAACAGCATGTACCATACACAACATGGTTTATACTGATGAAATATGTATTTTGTTTTCCTGTCATTTTTGGTAGGCATTTCAGTTACTTTTCTCTTAGTAGGACAAAGTATCTGACACCCAAAAGTAAGGAAGAAAAGGCTTATTTAGCTCGCAGTTAGTGGAGGCTTCAGTCCATACTCAGCTGGCTCCAAAGGCAGATTGGCACAGGGCAGAGGGCAGCAGCTCATGGAGGTGGAAAAACAGCAGAAAGCAAAGGGAGGCGCAGCAGCTGCGGCAGCTAGCAAGCCTCTCTCCCCTCTCCACGTTGTATTTGGGCTGTCCGCCCAGGGTGGATGTAGCACTCACACCCACAATCCCAGCACTGACCATGAATTAATCACAACCTCTAGAAGCCTGCACCAATAAATGCAGGGGCGCTTTGGGCGGACAACTAGACACAAACCGTAACAGCAGGACACAGGTGACGTGGTCTTCTGTTTTCTTAGGAGGATCTTGTGGTGTTTCACCTGGCTGTTCACCAGCCTCCTCCAGAATTCTTTTGCAGAATTCTCTGGGCAGATACATACTGTTCTCCCTCTGTTGTACTTGATCATTTATCAGTTTCAGAACCAATCCTCTAAGAAAATTTCTCCATGATATTTTGTGCTTTTCATCTTCTTTATAAACTCCGAAACTATTTATGCCTCACATTTTCAGGATCAAGTAAAATACAATTGGCCAACATTCAGTGTTTCAAGTGACATCACAGTTACTGGATAGCTTCTTAATAACATCTACTCTGCCTTTCATTTTGTTGTAAAATGTGACAATTTCTGGCTTCATTTGTGTTGAGAATTCACTATGTATAGATATATAGATATATAGATACATATTTTTGAGACAGGTCTCCTGACCTTCAATTCACAGGATTCTCCTGGCTCAGCCTCCCAGGATTACAGGACTGTAATCCTGGCTTCACCATCAATTTTATCGTCATGGTGTAATGTTTACAGTATCAATATTACTTTGTTTTTCTTCATCATATAGAAGGCCAATGTTACATCTTTGTGAAACCCAAAGATTGTACTACACATTTCTCTATTGTGAATTTGCAACATTTTATCAGCAATCTCTGGCTTTGTTCTTGGGAATAGTTCCCATGCTAGTCAACTGGTGTTCTTTTAGCAAATGTTACATCAATGAGTCACAAAAGAACCAAATGTCCAATGTGACATTTAGGTTACTTTTCAAAATAGGTGCAACAAGTCCATTCACAATGGACATATTATTTACTACAGTATGGTTAAATTTATCCTGAGTACCAGGATAAATTTCTAAATTCAAGGCATGAAATGCCTATAGAAGGGGCTAGCCAAATAGCTCAGTGGATTAAAGTGTCTGATTAGGCAGGTGCAGGGGCCGGAAGTTGGATCCCCAGGCCTGCGTGCTGGCCCTGCCCCCAGGGCACCCTGAGACAGAGATTGAAACTGGGCGTGGTGGTTTACGCCTGTAATCCCAGCACTTGGGAGGCTGTAAACAGGAGGATCACTACGAGTCCAATCTACACAGTGAGACCCTGTACACCAATCCTAAATACAAAAAAAAAAAAAAGAAAGAAAGAAAGAAAGAAAGACCTACACATCTATCAGAGCACATATTTTAAACCATATTTGGAAGATTGATTTGGCATTTATTGCCAAAAGCTTCAACCACAAAATGACACAAGCTACTCATCATTCAGATTTTCTATAAATTGCTTGACACTTTGAAACAAAGTTTTCAAACAATGAACGATTAGCAGCAAAATTGTGGGATTTTTTTCTTTCTTAGAAACCAAATATCTTGAGTATCATTATTATTCTAAAAACCTCAACACCACATCTGTCATTTCTCCACAAACCCTTTGGATTCTGACGTAAATCCGGCTATGAAGTCTTTTCACATAATGAGGCAGCATGATAAATATATTTTTGAGTATTCCTATTAGTGTATACAGAATGTTGTACTTGCATTTCATTGTCAGTGTATTTCAAGACATCTTGTCGCATCTCACTCATTACAAATGAGTTACACGACTGAATCACAGCGTTGGCATCCTGCGCATCCAGTCCGATAGGTTTCGCCCCGGCAAGAAGCTAGCTCTAATGTTGGCTCGTTCAGGTACACATGACCATTTTTGGAGCTTTTTTTTTTTTTTTTGGCAGAACCAGGCACTGAACTCAGGCCCTTGCACTTGCCAGGCAAGCGCTTATCCTGCTGAGCCATCTCCCCGGCGCCCAAGGGAGCATTTTGATTAGTCAAATATTTATTTACATTATTGTTTGTTTCCTTATCTAATCAAGGTCTTCATTCTCACTTCCGTCTGTCCTGCAGTGCTCCTCTCGCAACTTCTCTGGCTTCCGTAACCCAGGTCATCGAGGGCAGCTGCTGAGTCACCTGATGGCTCACTTTCAACCTCCTCCCAAAGGTGTAAGAGCAGATTTTCATGTGGCACTATGTTAAACTGGACTAATTCTACAAGAAAAATCAAAAAACATTTAATGAAACAAATTATGCATACAGAAAAGGGTAACTGTGCAGCGTGGGTGGACCTCACTGTGGACGCTTGGAGCATCACCCAAGTGGATGAGCACGAAGGTTGCTTCCTGGGTTCTGCCAGAGCAGCGACTGGGTTGCACTGCCAGGTACCATCACGCTGAAGTATGTATTTTCATTTGAAAAATAAGGTAGGAGCATCTCCTACCCACCCGTGATGCCCTTCATGGTCTCATGTGCCAGACCGGCATGTTCTCTGGGTCCAGAAAGAATGAGTCAAAAACTAGCAGTTTTAGATCAGTAAGGAAGAAAATTAAGCAGTCATCCAATCGTCAGATATTCCAATGTATTGTTTATATTTATAATATTTTAATGTATTTATAAGATGTGTGCAGGGCAGTGTGCTAGGTAGCGGGGACATCATGGTGAGTCAGGTCCCTACCTTGTGGAGCTTACATTACATAAATACAAATTTAAAACACCATATATATTGTGAACTAAAAATAAGAATAGACTCAATCATCTACATTAGGTAGGACAGGAAACACTCTTGAGAATAACATAGTGAGGCTGAAGCTTGAAGAACGAATAGAATTTAGCTGGTAAAATCATAAGAGGTAAGTATTTTAGGAAGAAAGAATAGTATGCATAGCTCAGGCTGCTACAGTGAAATACCACAGTGGGGGTATCTTGAAAAGGAGTATTTGTTTTCTCACAAATTATCTGGAAGCTATATGTCCATGATTAAGTGGCCAGAAAATGGGCTTCTGGGGAAAAAAAAAAACATTGGCTTCTGGAAAGAGATTCCTGCCTGGCTTTTAGATGAGAACCTTCTTCTTGTATCTTCACATAACCTTTCCTTGGTGCATATGACAGGAAAGAGAAGTTAAGCTTCCTGGTGTCTCTTCTTATTAGGACCCGAAGCCTATCAGATCAGAGCCTCCCCTACTTGACCTCATTTAATCTTAGTTACATCCTCAAGTCTCCATATTATAAATACTATCCAGCCACACTGGGGGCTTGGGCTTCGACATATGAATTTTGAGGGGCTATATCTGGTCTGCAACATGAATCAACAAACCAATAATAATAACAGAATGGGCTTCCTGCAGTCCCCCTCTTGTCTGTTGTTTTGCTCTCCCTAGCTTTCAGTTACCTGTAGTCAACTAGGTCTGAAAACATAAAATGGAAAATTCCAGAAAGAATAATTTATATGCTTTTTTAAAAGGGTAATAAATAAATTTATAAGCTTTAAATTGTGCATTATTCTGATTGACGGGATGAAATCTGATGCCACCTTGCCCAGGCATGGACCACCTTTTTATCCAGTGTATCCACACTGTATACGTTACCCACACTTACGGCACTTAACGGTCAACATGGCCATCAGACTGCTGCAGTAACGCAGAGCTTGAATCCAAGAAAGCACTTAGTGGTAGTCCTAGCACACAGGAGCAGTGATGCTGCTTAGGGTGTGCCACAGGGAACCCGTAAACTCCTTCTAACTGAGAAAGTCAACTTTTTCAGTTTAATAAGGCAAACAATGTATACTGAGTGCCTGGCAAACACAAGGTCCAGAGTTCAATCCCTGGTACCACAAAATAACTAAATAAACTCGCAAACCTACATAACTAAAAAAATGTATATTGAGGTTGCTGAGCTCTAATAAAGTGATATGCTGTGAAATTGTGAAGAAGAAAAAAGAAATTTATTCTAGTTTTGTTCTAGTACCTCAGATTGCAAAAGTTATAGCCACAGTAAATATAAAGTGCTTAGAAAAAAGGACAAGGCAATCTGGATACTGTTGCACATGCCTACAATCCCAGAATTTGAGTAACCGAATCTTGCAGATCTCAAGTTCAAGGCCTGCCTGAGCTAAATGGCAAATACGAGGCTAGCCTGGACTCCAGAGTGAGACTGTACAAAAAAAGAAAGGAAGAAGATGCCTTCGGATGTGTATCTATAGCAGGAAACACAGTTTGTAAAGCACTGCACAAATCCATGATTTTAGGCATCCACTGCAGGTCTTAGAATGTATCCCTAAGAGATAAGCCCAGACTACTATATTCTGTTCATTCATTAAAAAATAGCGAGTGCCCAATAAGTAGCAGAGTGTATCGGTGAGGAGAACACAGCTATGAACAAGGCATAATGGGCTTCTGCCTTCAGGAGCTTGTAGACTAGACAAGAAGCAGACAGTTAAACAAAGTATCCTAATAAAGGGAAATGGGAGTTCTGACCTTCTGGTGGCGTGGGGCAAAAGCAGTGACAGCCAGCCTATTTCTGACCCGGTGGATGAGAACATGCCTAGAACAAACAGCCTACTTGGAAGGCGTGGCCTGTAATCCCAGCTCTTGGGAGGCTGTAAACAGGCACATCACTACAAGTCCCATCTGGTAGTAAAATCCTGAACACCCTGTAAACCCTTCCCTAAAAAATACAAAACAAACAAACAACCAACTCCTACAGGAAAGGTACCCTCCTACACCAGGAGATAGACACTCACTAAAGATGGGAGTTGTGATGAGAAATCTGTGCAAATCTTGTGAAATAAACCCTTGTCTTCCCGGTCACTTTTTTACAACTCACTCCCTAGCCTCCTCCTTTCATCTTCCTCGTTTCACAGTTTTCTACCCTTTGGGTAACCTCATATGTAAGTGTTGGTATCTATTTGCTTCTTTGGGTCTTTATTTCTCTTGCGAAGGGCTCTATGTACATGCAAAAATTGGTAAGTAAAACTTGTATGTTTTTCTTCTAGAACTCTGTCCAATGTCATTTCATTCCTCAAATCCAGCCAAAAACCCTAGGAGGGCAGACAAGTAATTCTATATCCCCTACAGGGCTGGAGAAAAAGAGTGGCTTCTGGTTTCTTCTGGTTTAGGCAATGGAAAAGTGGGACAGGACATATTTCAAGCACAGAGGATGCGGGTTGCACCGTGAACAGAGTGAGCACAATGCCTCTGAGTATCCAAATAAGGATGTCTAATTGGTTGATAAGCACTTGGGTCTGAAGCTGTAAAATGTAGTCAGGCAGGAGACACATTTACATGCTGGAGATTGAACCCAGGACCTCTCCTCCGAGCTATTTCCCCAGCTCTTTTTATTTTGGGGGGTCAAGTTCTCCCTAGATCCTTAAGTTGCCCGGGCTGGGCTCAAACTTGTAATCCTCCTTCTTGGTCTCCCAAAGTGCTGGGGTTGCAGATGCGCACCACCTCATCTGGCTTACTTAGCAAACTTATACTCAGAATTTCTATCTCTAAGCCAAGCACGGTGGTCTATTGGGTCTATGGGATTTGGATAGTGCATTTGAGGAACTTCGTTTTTCATTTCACTTGAGCTTGACTAACTACACTGTATGTGGTGGCTACTATATAGGTCAGCATAGAAGTCTATTCCAATACTAATTTATCATTCCACTAAAAGAACAGGGCATGTGGCAATCAAAGCCCACACTAGCACTTGCCCTTCATGGGGTGACCACTCCACAGGCACTGTCTGAGGGAGTGACCCACTCTGAGTTCATTGCATTAGTGTACAGCATGGGAAGCAGATATTTTCCAATAATGAACTCTTACAGAACTCCTGAGTAGAAAATTAACACTTAAAAATAATTTCCTTCATCTGCTGAAAAATCACAATTTTAGTAATCCCCTGGTTCACTCTGAGGGGTAGAGGAAAGGGAAAAGGGAGCCTACTAGACCCAGCAACACCTGCTAAGGCACCTAATTCTCTCAATCATTTCTTTCAGAGTAAGCAAAAAGAAGCTCAAAGGATGAAATTTACTAACAACCTATAACTAGTTAGTGTCAGAGATTAAAAATTTAAAGTCAGGCCACTGATTTTGTTTTTCCCAACACTGCATTCTTTCCAATACATCAGATGGAGGGTTGGGGCCTCCTTGAAAAAAAAAAAAAAATCAAAATTTCTAGCTGCCTTTAAGACTGTCCAAACCGGGCATGGTGGCGTGTGCCTGCAATCCCAGCACTACAGAGGCTAACCTAGGAAGGTCTCTGTGAGTTCGAGATCGGCCTGGGCTACAAAGTGAGCTCCAGGCCAGCCCACACTGCATAGCAACACCCTGTCTCAAAAACTGAAAGAAAAAAAAGCCTTGCCATCATTTGGCCACTTACGTAATAACTATTTCTAGTTAATGTCTTAACTCACCAGACTGATCTCATCTCTCCTGGCTTCATTCACACTATTTTGTAATTCTACCCATCTTTGAAATTGCAGTTTGAATATTTTTTCCGTACTCATTTTAATCCCAAGGAATTGCTCCCTCAGATTTTTACGTCACTTATAATGGTGATTATTTCATTTTAGCAATAAATCATGTAGCAATCTTCTATTTCCTTTGGTGCCAGGGCTCGAACTCCGGGCCTTGTGCTTGCTAGGCAGGCGCTTAAGCCGCTGAGCTAACTCCCCGCACCCCCGCCCCCATTATTTTTTTCTTTTTGAGACAGTCTCGTTACGCAGTTCGGGCTGCTCCTGAGCGCACTCCGTAGCACAGGCTGGTCTTGAACTCACAACCATCCTCCTGCCTCAGCCTCTGGAGTGCCGAGATTATGGGGTGCGCCACCACACCCATTTTGTAGCAATATTTGCGATATTGCTTTTCCCTTAAACCACCGTCTCAGAGTGCCAGGCATCCTAGTGTCTGGAGAGAGGCAATCTTCCCTAATTTTCTCCGGTTTTCCTCAGAACCGTAAATTGGTACTTTCGGAAGGGATGAGCTATACCCAAAATGCAAACACTGGTTGGTTAAGATCAGCTTCAACCGTAATGTTTTCCCTTTACCTCAAGCAACCTTACACCAATTAATCCAAAGGGTGCAGCGGCGAACACAGCTAGCCGGTCCGCCGGGCAGGAATACCCGCCCACTCCCTCACGCCACGCCCATCTTCCTGGCTGCCGATTAGGCGTGGCTCAGTTTGGCGAGGCGGATGGGCGTGGCGTGCGTGGGTGAAGGTGTGGCTGAGAACCTACGAGTAAAGCCAAACTCGGTAATTTCCGGTGACTCTCGATTATTTCCGGCAACGGTCTTTGGCTCCGTGGGCTCACCTCGGGTATTTCCGGCCTCTTTCGGGCTTTTCCGTCAGGCTCCCTCTTTGATCTCCGCGCTTCGGCTATTTCCGTGTCCCGCTCGGAGGTGTTCGGCCATCGCTCGGCCTCCCCCATCCCCGGTAACGGTCGTTGGTGAGTTTAAATGAGCCGGAGCTGGCGGGGCCGGAACCGCTACGGGGGGGTGCCTGAGGCACTGCAGAGAGTGGGCCTGAGCCTGAAGGATGACGGTGCTGCAGGAACCCGTCCAGGTAATGATAACCCCTGTGTGCGAGGCGAGGCGAGGCGAGGCTCGCAGCCGGTGGGGACGCGCAGCGCTCGGCATCGCGGCCTGCTGCGGCCTAGGCCGGCGCCCGCGCTCGCCTCCCCTTCCGCGGTCCTCCTGACTCTCGTCAGCCCGAGGCCTCCGGCCGCCCAGCCGCGGGGCCTGCGCGACGCCC
>NW_004524609.1:1067058-1103282 GCF_000260255.1 Octodon degus | reverse complement strand
GGCGGCCTGCTCCGCCCGCACCGCCCTGCTGCCCCGGAGGGCGCGACCTCGGCTTCCCGCGCGGGCTGCGGCGCCCGGTCGCCCTCCCGGTGCCGTCGGGACCAGCCGAGCCTTTTGTCCGCGGTGACGGAGCAGGTATGGCGGGTGCCTGCCGCCCTGCGCTGCGGGCGGGATCTGAGACCCGAGCTGTCAGCCGTGTCGGAGGGAGCCAGCTCGCGAGTTCGGAGCCTCTGCTCGCGGTGCTCTCGGCAAACTTGCGGTGTCGAGTGGTAACTCGCTTACATAATGGTTTTTGTATTTCCTCGCGTCTTTTTCGCTGTGTGCAGTATTCACTGATGCTAACGTGGCTTCATCTCCGCGCAGCAGCTTTCGCGTTAATTCCTGGGTAAAATTTTCATGTTTGTAAATTGTTTTTCCAGAGCTGTTGGTTTTTTTTTTTTTTTTTCTGTACAAATTTTTCTTCTGTTTGAGGAGTAACGTGAACTTAGGTGAATAAGTAGACCACTCAAATTTAATTTCTGTTTCATGTTCTTGTAATTTTGTCTGCTTTTTTTTTTTTTTTTTCGTTGCTGGCCCTGAAGGCTTTGAAAACGTCAAAAGAATAGTAGTTGTATTGATAATATATGAGCACGATTTAATAGTAATTTCAACCTACATGAGAAAAAATTGGAAATGTGTAGTCTATTGTAGGTAATTCCCATCAGGTAACCTACTTTTTATTACACTAGTCTTACTTAATATATTTAGATAATTTTAAGGATTAAAAGTCAAATTTGCCATTTTTCTTTCCCATACTAGCTTTGTCTAGTAGATTTTGTGATATGGTGAGAAGTTGTAGGCTATGACAAGGTGAAAATATTGATTGTAATGTATGGAGTAAAAGAAAGCAGATTATGAAGAGATCCAGAGTGGTGGAGAGACAACTTTGATGACCAGGAGTGATGCTAAAAATGGGAAAAATTAGAAAATAGAAAATAAGACAAATGACTACATAATGTAGTCTTAAAATGGTTGATTTCATGTATTTGAGAAGGATTGAGACTGTTCCTTTTTGGAATGTCAGGTTTCATGGTATTACAAAGCATAGGAAAAAGTTGACAGAAAAAATGAGCAACTGTTTCTGTTTCTTATTTCTTTTTTCTTTAGAGTATTAGTGTGGTCTACTATCGTATATGCCGATATAAACATCTTCTTGGATTATCTCAGAAAAATATTTATATCTGAGTCTTTATAAAAAATTTCATAGTACAAGACAAAAGTTGTCATTTATATATTTATTTTATGCTACTGAGGACTGAACGTAGGGCCTTCACACTGAGTTATACTGATAGCCCTTTTTAAAATTTTTATTTTGAGACAAGGTCTTGCTAAATTGCCCAGGCTGAGCTCAAATTTAGAATTCTCCTGCATTGGACTTCCTAAAAGCTGGGATTACAGACATGCTCAACTAGTTATTTTATTTTTAATGGTAACTGGAGAAGTTACAGTGGCCGGAACACCTTGAATTAGTGCTAATTTATGTTTATGAAATCACTTGATATAATTTTTTTTATTTTAAAGAGGCAAACTTTACGTAGTTTTTTTACAGTACCAGGGATTGAACTCAGGACCTGAGCTTGCCAGGTGGATTTATATCTATGTATATTCTCAGTTATTTCAGGGAGTAAGACTTCATAGTTAGGCCTGGGGAGATAGCTCAGCAGTCTGAATGCCTGCCTGGCAAGTGCAAGGAGCTGAGTTTAATCCTCAGTATCACGTGCCCTACAGGCCCTCCCACTAAAACCAGGTGTGGTGGTGCACATCTGTAATCCCAGTGCTGGAGAGGCTCAGACGGGAGGATCACTGAGTCCTAGCTGCATAGGGAGACCCTATACCAAATAAATAAATAAATGATTTTTTAAAATTAAAAATGTGCAATGAAGTTTTAAGCAAGCCTTTTGAAAAGTCACTTCAGTAAGCAATTTAGTAATTGACAATTATATACTCGATATTGTTTTAGATCTCATTAGATAATGAAGTGCTGGGCTGGGGCTTAGGGGAAAAGAAAGATAATGAAGTACTTTTGGCTTGGAGAAATATGTCCATGGATAGATCTAACATTAATACAAAGAAACCATATTTTGACTATTGTGTGGGAAATGAAATGAAAGGAACAGGAATAAATATGATTGCTTTGGACATATAGGCAATCTAAGGTAAGAGCAGAGAAGGAAGTAGATAAATTCAAGAAGGGTTTGTTGGTTCTTTTGGTATTTTAGGGAAGGGTCTACAGGGTGTTCAGGGTCTCACTGCTAGATCCTACTCATAGAATCCACCTGTTTACAGCTTCCCAAGAGCTGGGATTACAGGCAGTGTGCCACCACACCCAGTCTCAATTGCTATCTCAGCCTGCCCCGGAGGTGGAGCCTGCACTGCCAGCCTGGGGATTGAACCCAGGTCCCCTGTGCCTGCTTGCAGGCGCTTTAATCTGCTGAGCTATTTGGCCAGCCCTCAAGAAGTATTTTTGAGGTCAAAATTGAAGGAATATTTGGGAGCTAGAACCATTGTGATATGGAAATTGATTTATGGTAGAATATAAAAAATGACTGTCTGGGCACTATGGTGTTCACCTGTAATCCCAGCACTTGAAAGGCTGAGGCAGGAATATCCTTAAATTCAAGGCCAGCCTGTGATATGTAGTGAGAGCCTGTCTCAAAGAGACTGCCTGAATTTCATTTTGGTGGCGCCATTTAAGAAATGGAGAAGTCTGTGAGAGTAAAGGGAAATTTGGAGGGTAATTAATTGTTTTAAATTAAATTGGATATTTTCCTTCAAAGTAGGAATAGAGAGAGAGAACTCCTAATCTTGCACCAGTTTTAGTCTTATTGGGAAGATAGCGAATGGGTAATATGACGAGTCAATAGAAATTTGCCCAGATAATGAAAGATTTCAGGAAAAGAAGAGAACTCTACAGGTGAGAAGAATGGGAAAAGCCTCATGAAGGAGAACTTTAAGCCTAAGAAGATGGACCAGCGTTCCCATTGGTAGAGGAAGAACGTTCTTGGCATGAAAAGACATAAGCAAAAGTAAACCAGCAACAACAAGAAGTAGGTTCTCAGGAAGTGCCCAGTGTTTGTAAAGAAGGAATTAGATAGTAATTATTTGCATTATAGAATACTTCTGTTTGTCACTGAGTTTGTTTCTGTAGAGACTTGTAGAAGTCTTAATTATTAAATATCAGGGAATATAGAGAAATTTAATTTAAGGCTAGCGTAAGAATGCCCATAATGGGAAGACAGCCAGAAATTTGAGATTATTCATTCAACATATATTGACTAGCTCCTGCTTCTTTGGTTTTTGGTTTTTTGAGACAGGGTCTCACTGTGTTGTTCATGCTGGCCCTGAGCTCACATGCAGTCTAGATTGCCCTCAAACTCAGTGATCTTCCTGACTCAGCCTCCCCATTGCTGGGATTATAGGTATGTGCCGCTGCACCCAGCTCTTAAGCACCTGCTTTAAAAACATGTGAGTTGGGTGTAGTGACATCAGTCTATATTCCCAGCCACCCAACAGGCTAAAACAGGTAGATCATCAAGTTTGAGACCATTGTGGTAATTTAGCAAGACCCTGTATCAGAATAAAAAGGGGCTGGGCATGGTGATGTAGGCCTATAATCCCAGTCTTCTGGGAGGAAGCTGAGTGGGACTGCATGCTCAGACCTAGGCTGGGCAGTTTAGTAAAACCCTGTCTCAAAATTAAAAGTAACAAAAAGCTGAGGTGGTAGCTCAGTGTGAAAACTCTGGATTCCATCCCTGATACTGCAATAATAACCTAGGAATATAGTTGAGTATAGTGCATCCCTGGACTCAATGCCTAGTGCCACCACCACTGCTCTCCAGCAAACAAACACGTTAGATCAAGTCTGTAATAGTAAGCAAAGACAGATAACAGTCTCCATTTTCCTGTGTTTATAATTACCCAAATGTCTTAAATTAATGTAAAAGTACAGTAAAGAAAAATACTACTAGAAAGCAATTTCATGGTGCCTTATTTTATCAGAGGGCTCCAAAAAGTCCTCTCTGGGAAAGAAATATGAAGGATAACTAGGATTCACATGGTTTGGAGGAAAAGATGTACTGCATATGTACTGCATATGTAGAGGACCTGTCAGTAAAGAGATAACATGATCACATATGATTTAAGAAAGTTCATATAGAAAGAATGGATTTTGATAGATACCAGTTAAAATACTATTAAAGTAATCCAAGCAGAATAGTCTGCCCTAAAATTGTAATTATATTATTTCTTTCATTATTACTGGAGTCACCTAATTTAAATGACTGTCTTTTGAAAAACAGGTACTTGTAATCTGAGCACTTGGGAGGTTGAGGCGGGGATTTCTGTGAGTTTAAGGACCAGCCTTGGGGCTACAAAAGTGAGCACAAGGCCAGACTGAACTGCATAGTGAGACCCTATCTCAAAGAAAGAAAGGAAGAAAGAAACAAAGTTCTAGAACCCAGATCCTACCTGGTCTGGAAGACCAGATCTGTTTCTGTAGGCATTTAGAATTCAGCCCAGCACTGATCTAGACTTTCACATGTCTGTCCTGGAAGTAGATGTTTTTATTCTTTATTTTACGGTGATGAAATCACCAAAGTGACTTTATTTTCTTGATCAGTGAGTGTCAGGAGGAATCTGCTTTATTTTCCTGGATTGGAGTGTGGAGATCATATTAAATATTTGAGAAATAATTGCTGGGTCAAATTACATTTGAACCCTCTTGAGCCTGTTGTTTTGTGAGTGGCATTTTGGAGGCCTGTTTTGTAATCCAAATGTTGAAATTCTCGGAGGGCACCTGTAATTCATCACATTACTTTTTATCTATCCCTTTGCTAGGCTGTAAAGATGTAGGCTAGAGACTAATTAAAAGCTACCCCAAAACAAGAGAATAAACAAAACTGCATATCCTTATATTCACTTGTTCTGAGTTTAGCTTCTTAATCGTGTGATAAGAAAATAAACAAGTAGCTGACTTATTCATAATTTTTTCCTTTTTTTTTTTTCATGATTTCTTATTGTCAATGGAGACCTGAAAGCCAAAATACTTTAAAGCTTTTTATTTTTACAACACACCTAAGCTTTATTTTCCTCAGGTTGGCTAGTTTTTTTTGTTGTTGTTTTAACTGAAATCAGGATCATGTAGCAAAGTGGACAGCATGCTCAGTAAATGTTTACTGAATGGATAATGTTCATCAAAAGCAGTACACACTGAGATGAGAAGGGGAATAAATGGTCTGAGTCTCATGAAGAAATGAATGTGATGTGCTCTGGGCTACAGTTAACAAGAAAAGTATGTGTGGGGCCGGGGAGATAGCTTAGTGGAATGAGCACTTCCCTGGCAAGTGCAAGGGCCTGAGTTCAATCCTGGGTTCCGCAAAAAAAGAAAGAAAGAAAAGTATGTGTATCACCCAGGTACATATAGTTCATATCACTAGGAAATTTTATTACCAAAAGATTGATTTCTAATTTCTGAGTCAGTCAGACTTAGACCCAAACCCCATACCAGATTCTTCTTTTTCTTTTAAATGTTCTTTATTGTGGCATGGAGAGAAAGCCAGATGTTATTTTATATTATTTTACAAACGTTATTATAAATCAATTGTTGTAAGATTGGCTTTTGTCTTAGCTAATTTCTAAGAAGCTTGTGAGTAAATGAAAAATGGATTCAGAGTTCCAAAACTGTAGACATTCAACATTTATTACATTTAAAGGCAATTATCTAGGATAACTAGGAAAAAAACCTAGCAAAAAAAGTTTAAGTGAAAGAAAATTGTCTTATGGACTAAGACTTAGACAAGAGGGGATAGATTCTAGATTAACTTTTCCTTAGGAGCAGTTCTGTAAACAGATGGTTAAATTTACAAACCAGCTCATTAAAAACCTTTTTAATCTAAAATTTGCCCAGTTTGAATTGGTAATGTCTTCATTATTTCATTTTTGTTTACCTAGCATCTGTAATTTGCAAGATATTTTGGCTTTCGTTAAGAACTTTCCTGGTGGGGCTGGAGAGATGGCCTAGTGGTCTAAAGCACCTACTTGGAACAAGCTTGGCAAAGCACAGGGACCGCGGTTCAGACCCCCAGCACCACATGCCAGCCAGCCCCGCCCCCTGGTGGGCTGAGCTGGCCACACATACACTAAATGTTAAAAATAAATAAATAAATAAAGTTAAAAAAAAAAAAAGAACTTTCCTGGTGTTGGTGACAGCATTGCTTAAGACACTAATATAGTAATAGTCTCTAAAATCCAAGAGAATCTTTCTAAATTAGTTCTGTCCCCTCACCTTTCAGATTTAAAATATATGCAAACTGCAGGGTGTGATGGCACATGCTTGTAATCCCAGAATTTGGGAGGCTAAACTGGGGTATCACTGTGAGTTTGAGGCCTACATAATGAGTTCAAAGTCAGCCAGAAGTACATCACAAGACCTTGTCTCAAAAAACCAAGTAAAATATATGTAGACTTTCATTATATTTGCTTTTTTATATGGGAAGGTGGTCTATAGAGTGTATACAACAATAAAAGAAGGGAAAATTATGTATCTAGTAAAGTGCAATAATGATCCTTGAACCCTGAATGCTTATTTATTACCAGTAGGAAAGGTTTTTTTTCCATAATTTTATTGAGGAACAAATAGCAGTGAGACAGTTTCAAATCAAATTGTTAGGACAGTTTCAATAATTAACACACCAGTAGGAAAGTTTAACAGTAAGGGTTCCTAAACTTAATTTCAGGCTCCAGGGATTGTGATTTAGTTGATTTGGGATAGACAGTTATCGAGGAAGGGTTCAGAGTCACTGACTCAGATGGGAAGGACACTAAAAAAATACTTGATAGAAATAGAAATTATTACTAGGTATTGTTATATACCTAGAATCTAAAAACTGCTTGTCGTATAGTAATAATGAATGAATGAATGAATACTAGAACCTTGTAGTTCACTAAGGGTTTTTTTTTTTTTAAAAGAAGACAACCTTGAGCAAGTGAGATAGCTCAGCAGACTAAGTGCCTTCTTAGGCACGCACTGGGATTGGGGTTCGATCCCCGGCACCACATGCTGCACCAGCACTGACCTGGTGGGTACATGTGGGCCACAGAGACCAGGAGTGGTGGTCACGCCTGTACTCTCAGTGCTAGGGAAGTTGAAAACAGGAGAATAACTATGAGCCATGTAGTGAGTCTTTGTACCAAATACATTAACAACAACAACAACAAAAAAAAAAACCCTGTTTTGTTTTATATATATTCGTGGTAAATCATACTGAGTCACTAAAAAAAAAAAAACCCTTTATACACAATCGTAGTATATACCTTAGCACTCTATGTTGTCATCTACCAAAGACAAATGCTATTAAAAGTAAAGCGATCTTTTCAAAAGAAAAGGCGATCTTTTCAAAAGAGAAGGCGACAAAGAGATGAGAAGTGGGAGGGAAGGGAGGAGTAGGAAAAAAGGATTAAAGAATGCTCTGTACACGTACACCTCCCCACAAGAATGCAATCATTATTTTATTGTATTTTTTTGCAGAACCGGGGATTGAACTGAGGCCCTTAGGCTTGCCAGGCAAGCACTTATTCCACTCAGCCATCTCCCCGGCCCCTTGCAATCATTATTTACCAATAAAAGTAAGAGTAGAATCCTTGCACAGTGGTGTGTGGGAGGGTTACCAAGAGCAAGTATGGTAGAGGATTTTATTGGGGGTCCTGGCTGTTTCAGCACCACTTACATTTGAGACTCTTTGTTTAAGTGGCTTTATGGGGGAAGATTCTTACTGTAATCTAACAAACTTTCCTTACAAGCCCTAATTGTATTTAATAGCTCTCAGGCTTTTTGTTTGTTTGGATTTTTTTCTCCCTTATCCCATCTTCTTTCTTCCTCAAGTGATAGAGAGAAGGTTTTTAGTGTGTGATATATTTCAATATCATAAATGCTCCTTTCTGTGTGATTGGGGACCATTTTTATGGGATTAGTTTGTATGGAAGTATTCTAGAACAAGCATATGGCTGTTGGCATAGAATAAAATATAGTGAAATCACAATTACTCGAACTCCTTTGTCTTCTGGGAATTATGAGTGGGGCTGGTGGGATAAATCAAAAAAATTATCTCCAGTACAGAGTCCTTAAGTATCTAGGAATTCTAGGATTTCTGTAATTTAAAATAGTCTAGAAACTTATGTTTTTGTGTACACTATTGAAATCATCTTACTGGCTATATCAGTTCCTTTTGAGAATACTGGAAGAAAATGAAGCAAGTTGATACTGAATTTCAGTTTAAAGACTTGTACATAGCCCACCTAATGTGGGTGGATGAATAGGATAGTATTCCTGATTTTCACTGATGTGTAAGGCTATGGTAAAGACCAAGAAGATGTATGAAGACCTACAGGAGACCTTGGGACATAAGTGATTCAAGCTTCCTTTTTTTTTTTTTTTTTTTCTCCGAATGCCTTCAGGGCAGGTTTGGCTGGCTTGAGTTGTGGGGATGGAACCACAGCAACCTGAGCCTGACTGCTTTGTTGAAGCAGCCACTTAAACAACTGAGCTAAGCGGCAGGCCCCCCAAGCTTCCATTTGTGTATTTATGTGTGTGTGTGTGTGTGTGTTTGTATGTGTGGAGCTGGAGGTGGAACATAGGACCTTGAGCATGCTGCCCAACTCTACCACTGAGACAGTCCCAGCCCCAGACCATGCACCTTGACTTCAAAAAAAAAAAAAAAAGAAAGCGTGGGGGTAAGGATGTATCTAGTTCACTGGTGGAGTGCTTATCTAGCATACTTGAGGTTCTGCGTTCAATCTCTACTACCAGACTAACCAAAAAGGCACATAGTTTGAAGGACTAGAAATTACTTGGTTCATAACATCTTGGATTAGCATTGAATGAGACAATCCTTTGATTTTAGAGATATTTTTGAGCAAGAAAAGTTTTAAGAGTTTGTGTGTGCAGGGTCTCACTACGCAGCTTGGACTCGTAGTGGTCCTCCTGATCTGTGCCTCCCTCGTTCTGGGATCACAGGCATGCGCAACCATGCCTGGACTCCATTGCCAGCTCAGCACGCCTGGGCCAGCCAGCACTGCATGGTGGTGCCGGGGATCAAACCCTGGCCCTGTGCTTACCTAAGTAAGCACTTAGTCTACTGAGCTGTATCACCAGCCCTAAGAAAATTGTTAATTAGAATAAATGTTTTAAATTTAGGCATGTCCAACCAGTAGCCCTCAGGCCACATCCTCTTTTTAAAAAAAATTTAATTTTACAACAAACACATAAAGGAAGTTTTTATATATATGTATGTTTTGTACATAGAACAAGAAAATTCCTCTTTACTCACTGTAACCAAGGCAAGTGAAGAAATGCTTGTTTTAGATCATTTATTTTAAAACTTTAGTATGTATTTTATTTTATTATCTTAGTATACACACATGTATATATTAGGGAGGATCTTTTTGAGACAGGGTCTTACTATGCAGTTCAGGCTGGCCTTGAGCCCACTTTTTAGCCCAGGCTGAAATTGTACTCACAACGATCCTGCCTCAGGCTCCTGAGTGCTGGGATTACAGGCATGTCATACCACATCTGGCCTTGATTTATAGCATTAATACACCTTCTAATTTAATATCCATCAGTATGGCAATTTGTTGAGAGTGATGTAAATCTGGAGTATGATCTGAAATTCTAGAAAGGTTCCAGGTAGTTCGGGTTTACCTCTGTGAACTACCCTTTGAACGGACAGTTGTCTTAGTTACTCTTCTCTCATTGCTGGGACAAATACCCGACACCCAAATTGAAGGAAAGAAAGGTTTATTTAGCAGCTCACAGTTACTGGAGGTTTCAGTCCATATTCATTTGGCTCCAAGGCAGAGCAGCACATAGCAGAGGGCAACCTTTCATGGTGGAGAGGCAAAGAGCAAGAGCAGAGGGAGCTCAAGAGGAGTAGCAGCCGCTCAAGCTGCTAACTTCTCTTTCCTCCTTCAATTGAAATGCAGATTACCTGCCCCAGGGCAGGTGCAGTATCCACAGTATCCACACTCACTGTAATCAGTCACAACCTCCAGAAGCCTCCCCAGACTACTTGAGGCTTTGGGGGGAGACACCTATACATAAACCATAACAGCAGTGTTTTAGGTAGTCCTTTTAAACAATAGGAAATGATTTCAGAACATTAACATTAGAACAGAAAAAGTACTGTCTATCTTACTATAGTTTACTAGAAAATAAATTTAAATTCACATTCTTTTTTTACCTTTTGTTGGTTTGGGAATGGTCAAGTAGGACAATTTTGAGGCATCATGAAATTTAAGGATATAGGTCCGGGGAGATAACTCAGTAGAATAAGAAGGCACAAGGGCCTGAGTTCTATCCTCAGTTCTGCAAAAATAAAAGAGGAAAGAAATTTAAGGATATAAACAGTAAGGTTAAACCAGAAGTTTTAGAGACCTCAAACTAAATTTGTTACTATTCTTTCTTACAGAAATAAGGTTAAATCATAGACTAATATTAGAAGTTTTAATTTTAAAGATTATAATTAGCAGCGTTCATTATTACTAAATATTTGTTTGTTCAACAAAATTGAGCCTTTACTATATCCCAGGCACATTAATCATTTTTTTTTTTTTTCCAGAGCTGGGAATCTGACCCAGGGCTTATACATGCTAGGCAAGTACTCTACCAGTCTTTTAATGTAATCTAGATACTGCCATAATATTACCTAGTGATAGGCAACCAGATTTTTAAAAATATATATTTTTTAATCTTTTATTTATTTGGTTCAGGGTCTCGCTACTCAGCTTAGACTCCTAATGATCCTCTAGTTTCAGCCTCCCCAGCACTGGGGTTATGGGCATGTGCCACCACGCCTGGGCTCAGGCCAACACAACATGTAGTACTAGGGGTTGAACCCAAATCCTTGTGCTTGCTAGGCAGGCACTTAGACTGCCAAGCTGCCTCCCCAACCCAGCAACCAGATATTTACTGGTTTCCTTTTTTTCTTTCTTTCTTTCTTTCTTTTTTTTTTTTTAATATATTTTAAGGAAGGATCTACAGGGTGTTCAAGGTCTCACTACTAGGTGGGACTCAGATTGATCCTCCTGTTTACAGCCTCAAGGTGTGTGCCACCATGCCCAGTCTTAATTGCTGTCTGGGGTTGAGGGAAGTGTCAGGATCAAACCCACCCCAGGTCCTTGCACCTGCTTGCAGGAGCTTTAATCTGCTGAGCTATTTAGCCACCCCCCCTTTTGGGGGGGTTCCTTATAACCCTTATTTGTTAAGTCATTCAACAGATTGTTAACTGATGTACATACTAAAAATTAGAAATATGTTGATGAGTTGTCAGGTATCTTAGAAGCATTACCAGTCTATACACATAGATAAGTGATAGCTTGATTAGCACGGCAGGCAGCCTGGTGAATGATCTATTTTTTTTAATGGTGTGCTCTTCCTCCATGAGACCAGTAAAAATTTAATTTTGGAAATGCACAGTATAGGAAGGGCTGTGGAATAATGAAAAATTATGTTGTTAGTTGAAATGTAAGTTAAAACAATTTTTTTTTTATTGATTTGGCATACCTAGTAAAGGTGGACATATTTGAAAACCTAGTAATTTTTATTAACTACATACAGTGTTTTGTTATACTAATTTGGAGAGTTGTTGTGTTTGGTGGGTTTGTTTTTGTCTCTGCAGTATTGTAGATTGTACCTCCAGCCTTTGCACTGAGCTATTTTGAAATAAGATTTGTTAAATTGTCCGCGCTGGGTTTAAATTTTCAATCCTCCTCTCTTTTAACTCAGCCTCTCAGGATTTAGGAATACACAACAACACCTTGTTTGGAAAGATTTTTAAATCTGTACTCCAAGAGATGAATATACCTGGTGTTTGTTGCAGCATTATTATATTTGTTCAAAAATAAAGGCCTTTAGAAATAACTCAAGCCAGGTATGGTGCTGCATGCCTGTAATCCTAGCACTCCAGGAGGCTAAAGTAGGAAGACTTGTGAGGGAGGTCAGCCTTGGCTACAATGTGAGCTCAAGGCCAGCCTGAACTGCATAGCAAGACCCTGCCTCAAAAAAAAAAGAGAGAGAAAAAGAAGAAACTCAGATGTCTATGTACTGTAAAAATATTTTTTGGTATATTTATACAATCAAAACTATTTAATCCACAAGAAAAGTAGATGAACTAAACATACATCATCAGTCATGAATTTTTCAAAACAGTATATTGGATGTAAATCACAGCAGAATGTGTACAATAGAATTTGTTTATGTCATTGGAAAACTAATTAGAATCAGGCATGATAGCACATGCCTGTAATCCCAGCACGTGGGAGGGTGAGACAGGATGTCCATGCAAATTGGAGGCCAGCATAGGCTACAAAGTGAATTCACACCCAGCCTGAACTGCATAGTGAAACCCTTTCTCAAAAAGATAAAAAGAAAAATAAAATAAATCCAATGTGTTGGCATATCTTTGTAATCCCAGCACTCTGAGAAACTCATGGAAGAGGATTGTATGTTGGAGCCCAGGCTGAGTAGTTTAGGGATCTAGCAAGACCCTGTCACAGATTTAAAGATAGTAATTAAAAACAGGGAGAAGGATGTAGCCCCATGTAAAGTGTACTAGCTTCCATCCCTAATACTGCAAAAAAAAAAAAGAAAACTTGAAAGCTAAATGCTGTATTTATACTAGTATTTGTATGAAATTATGAGGACTACCCAAAGAAAAGTGCAGCAAAGTTAAGGATGACAGTTGCTTCTTCAGGGCAGGAAGAAGTTACATTATTCACATAAGAAGACTTGATAAAGGGCTTTTTTTTGTCTTTTTAAGATAGGGTCTTACTATGCCTTTAGCTCACTTTGCAGCTTTGTAGCCTAGGCTGGTCTCAAATACTCTCAAGATCCTCCTGCCTCAGCCTGCCTTCTCAGTTTCTCAGTGCTGGGATTACAAGGTATGCACCACTGCACTTGGCGTTGATAATTTATTTCTTGAGATGGGTGCTTAGTGTGTAAGTAGGTCTTAGAGGCTTTTGGTTATGTTAAAACTTAAATTGCTCTTAAGTCTTTTATATGCTCTGTGTTATTTTTATAACTCTTAAAGCTTAATCCAAATAGATTAAAGGTTAGTCCTATTGTAACTTTGCTCATTTGCATTTTAATGTGCTTCCTTGAGTGATGAGAATTGGGTAGCATTTAAAGTAGTAAATGAAGTTTTTGTGGGATGATGCTGTAATTTGAACATCTCTTTCATGTGTATCATGAAAAGTGGTTAAGAACCTGCAGTTTAGTAGGTTAGGCAGATCTTTAAGCAAACAATTATAATATAGTAGGTTGTTAGGAAATGTTTAGAGAAAAGCCAAGAAAGTTTTATGGAGTACGTAGTAGTTAAGCTAGCTCTTTAGAGATGGGCAATTTATGGGGGGAGGTTGGTGAAGGAGTCAACATTGTTATGAAGGAAAAGAAGGTACAAAGGCACAGAAGCGTGAAAGGCCATGCAATGTTGGTAAATGTAGGTCTTTAGAAACCATACTTCAAGAGCCTTATCTAACATACTGTGGCACTTGCTATGTGGGGATTGGGGGTTTATCACTTCAATTAGAGATGTCATAAGCTGAGCATTATGTTTATGGCTCTGTGCTGTGCTAAGAACAGCTTTGAAACTGTATATACATGTATTTATGTGTTCTTTCTTCCACTTACAGGCTGCTATATGGCAAGCACTAAACCACTATGCTTACCGAGATGCAGTTTTCCTCGCAGAACGACTGTATGCAGAAGGTTTGCAGCTATTCATTTGTATAGAGCCATAATAAACAAAATATATGAAATACTATCATTTGTTATGGCTAGCAGGAATCTACACTTTTTTGTTTTTCTTTATGATTAATACTAGTTTATAAAAATGTTACCTTGTATCTTTATGGCTACCTTCATGTTAATAATAATCATGTTACTTTAATAATTGTAGAGTTGAATTTATAGACTACGAATTACTTTATCCTTTTCTAATCTTTAAGGTTTTCTGCCTGGGTTTTCTTCCAGTAGAACACAGTCTGTATTCTGAAGCAAACTTCATGGTATTAGATTCTATAGCTATGCTACAAAGCCTAACCTTGTCACTTACATGTTTGCATAAGCTTTGGCAAATTATTTGATATCTGAGCATTCCAAATTTTTTTCATTTATAAAATACAAATAATTCCTTCATAGAATTGAAAAACATGATAATATATTGACTTGGCCCAGTCATCTGGTATGGTAATAAATGCTCAATAAACATTACTGTGGTAATTCCTATTTTGTCCTTAAATTATAAGTCTTTTTCTTATATGGTGATATAGATAATTGTATGTGACCCCCCCCCATTTCTTTATGTTTAATACTTTTTTTTTTGGCCAGCTCAGCCCACACGGAGGGAGGGGCCGGTGTGGCATGTGGTGCCAACAATTTAACCATAGTCCCCTAAGCCTGCCTAAGCTTGCCTAAGCAGGCACTTTAGACCACTGAGCTATCTCACTGGCCTTCTTTACGTTTATACTTTTAAAATAGAATTTACAAGTTAAAGTTTTGATCAGTTCTACAACAAATCACCTTTTGTCTAGTTCTTAATCCAGCAAAGGTTTGGTGAACTGGAGTATCACTAACATTATAAGAACCAGTTTATCTTCATGGTCCTGTTGCTGTCAGATTGGCTATTGTAATATGTTTTTGCTTACATGAGAAGTATTTTAGGTTTTTATAGTTGGTAGACATCCTAGGTATTAACTGTTTGCTTTAACTTTATTTTCTGTGAGGAAAAAAAAAAAAGAAAACTTTTCATTTCTGTGAACTATTTGTTTATTGCATGTATGCCTTAGTTGCTTTTGGTTTTTTTTTTTAAGACAGGATCTCATTATATACTTCATGCTAGCCTTGAATTCATATGCAATCCTCCTGCCTCAGCCTCCTGAGTGCTAGGATTACAGGCATGTGTCACTACAATCAGCAGATTGTTGCTTTTTAGTCTTAATTCTGTAGATTTATTATATTTGAAGTTTTTAATGTATATGAATTTGTCATCTTTGGCATTTATAGTTTCTCCTTTTGATTGCTTGATAGCTGGAAATTTGTCTTTTTACATCTATAGTAAATGTATTGGTAGCTTAAAAGCTCTCAAGAATTTATAATAGCATATTGAGTAAGAAATGAGCCAAAGTTGCTTTTATTTCACACTATTACTAAATTTATTCAGAATTATTTATTAGATAGTGGTGAATTTTTCCCTCCCACATAGTAGTTTACTTGGGTTTTTGTTATTACTGTTTTGTTTGCAGTGTTGGCAGTTGAGCCCAGGCCCTCATAAACCTACACTCCATCAGTGAGCTGGGAGCCGCATCCCAGCCATTAATGGTTTTTGTTGTTCTTGTTTGGGTTTTTTTTGCATGTGATACTGGGGATTGAACTCTGGACCTCATGCATGCTGGGCAAGCAATCTACTGCTGAGCTACAGCCCCAGGCCCCTTAATGATTTTATATGAAATTTTTTAAATGTTTGGCTCTCCATCCAGAATCTTTCCTCTCTTCCATTAGTTAATTAAGTATATGTGTGCTGGTGAAGTTAGACAAGGTTAAGGCTGGGGAGAATGCTCAGTGGAATAAGTGCTTCCCTGGCAAGCACAAGGGCCTGAGTTCAATCCCCGGTTCTGAAAAAAAAAAAAAAAAAGACAAGGTTACATCTCAGTCTCTACGTTTCTTTTTTCTTTTTTATGTGGTGTTGGGACTTGAACCTAGAGCCTTCGCACTTGTGCTTCATCTCCAGTCTGCCTTCCTGGTGTCAGACTTGGCTATTGTAATATGTTCTTGCTTACATGAGAAGTATCTTAGGTTTTTATAGTTGGTAGACATCGTAGGTATTTTCTTAAGTGTTTGCTTTATCTTTATTTTCATTTCTGTGAGCTATTTGTTTATTGCATATATACCTTAGTTACTTTTGTGTTTTGTGGTTTTTTGTTTTTTGGGTTTTTTTTGAGACAGGGTCTCATTATATACTTCATGTTAGCCTTGAATTCATGCAATCCTCCTGCCTCAGCCTCCTGAGTGCTGGGATTACAGGCATGTGTCACTACAATCAGCAGATTGTAAGGTACTTTGGTATTGATAATGGAATCTTTCTTTCTCAAATTTGTTGAGCCCAGCCTCCAGTTTCTTTCTCCAGTTTCTTTTTCCTCAGCCTCCAGTTGGTTGGGATTGCAGGCATGCATCAACATTCTAGGTGGCTGTGTGGTACTTTGTTTGCTTTAAGTTTTAAGACAGAACCTTACTTGGTTGTCCAAGTTGCCCTCAAACATGGCAGTCCTCTTGCCTTCGCCTCCAACTCATGGGTTGCAGGTGTGCACCACCACACCCAGCCTCCATTCATTTTTTTCACTTTTATTTTCCTTTGTGCATTTTATTACGGCTTTGAAATTGCACAGAGCTTTTAATCGGTGTTGACTTGTAGCCATGTAACTCTATAAAGTATTAACATCTGAAAGACATTAAAAGGTTTTTATCCCCAAGTTAAATTGTTTTATTGTTATTCTTGTGCTTGTTTTATTCCGTTTTTCTTCTTGTTACATATGCTTTTACTAGATTATTTGCCAAGAATTTTTGCTTTCACTGTTTGTAGGTAAGGGTTATTTTTAAGGTATTTTGGTATTGATGATGGAATCTTTCTGCTCAGGTATGATCTTTCGATAGTAGTTTGTGCTTGGTACCCAACTTCAAAAATTAAGAAGGTTGATAATTAGTAGTTTACCGGACATGTTTCACAAAAGGACAAGAGATAAGAATATTGAACATATAGGTAAGATGTAGGTTAGGAAAAAAACTGAGGAGGCTGGTCATTAAGAGAGGATAAAGAGTTGGTACCAAATTCCAGATGTTGTTGATTTGGTTTTGTTTGATTTTGGTACTGGGAATTGAATTTATGACCTTGCACTTGCCAGGT
Organism: Octodon degus; assembly: GCF_000260255.1. Lineage (NCBI taxonomy): Eukaryota > Metazoa > Chordata > Mammalia > Rodentia > Octodontidae > Octodon > Octodon degus. The sequence continues at coordinate 1,086,294 of NW_004524609.1, read as the reverse complement.
AGATACTGTGCTGCTGAGCTCTATCCTCGGGCCTTAAAATTTTTTTCCTGCCTTCCTTCTTTCCTTCCTTCCTTCCTTTCTTTCCTTCCTTCCTTCCTTCCTTCCAGACAGGGTCTCCCTATGCAATTCAGACTATTCTTGAACTCACTTTGTAGACTAGGCTGGCTTCGAACTTCCAGTGATCCTTCTGCCTCAGCCTCCTAGAGGCTGGGATTACAGGCGTGCACAATCATGCCTGTTGATTTGGGAGACAATATGACACTAATTTAGGAGAGAAAGACCATGAACCAGGTGTAAAAGTCTTTCATCAATGGAGTATTGTTTCATGAGAAGAGTTTTGAGAAGGCATGAACCACACCAGCAAGGAATTTCCTAAAAGGACAAGAAGTGATGTTTGGAATTATATGGAGTAAAGTAAAGCAGAACTGAACCTTACCTTGGTCAGAATTACTGTATTATCAATTCTGAGGCATACAAGGAAATTTGCATCCCTTTGATGGTGACTTGGGGAGAATTGGAGTTCAGTGAGGAGAGTGGAAGAGATCCTTGTAGCAGGAGCTTGAGGTTCCAATGATTTAGAAGGGTGAGAAGAGATGGCTTAAAAACAACATAATGGGTTACTCTATTTCACTTCATTATGCAAAATTAAGGTGTATCATAATTTATTTAAATACATTTTCATTGATGCCTACGCTAGCTACCCCCATGTTTTGCTGTCTTATGTTCCTAGTCATAATTTTTAAAAAGTGCTTATGAAAGTGGGGTAGGGCTAGGGGTGTCATTTATCTAGTGGTGTAGTGTTTGCCTAAAATGCTCACAAGGCCCTGGATTTGTTCCTCAGCAAGAAAGAAAAGGAAGGTACCAGGAATGTAACTCAGTGGCATAGCACCTGTCTGGCACGTTTGAGGTAGTGAGTTCAGTTCTTGTTACAAAAAAAAAGGGGGGGAGGAGGTTGGGTCTGTTCTATTAGAGTTGACCTTCTAAACATTGTGTATTGTCCATTTAGAATTTTGCTGATTAAATCTTCCCATGAATTTGATGGCAAGGATTCCTTGATTAGTCCACATGGAGCTGTTTTAATTCACATTCTGTCGGAGCCTGACAGAATGATTGATACTTGGAAAATTGCTTAGTATATTAATACCTCTCAGTATTGGACCTAACTACTTGGACTGTTTTTCTGGGTTTGAAATCACAGCGATCCTCCATCTTTAACCTCTGGAGTGCTGGAATTGCAGATGGGTGCCACCGTGATCAGCTAATTATATTTCTGTTTGCCTGCTTGCATGTATGCATGCATGCATGTGTGTATTTTGAGATGGGTATTGCTATGCAACCCATGCTGGCATGAAATAAATTTGCAGTGATCCTTCTGCCTCTGCCTCCTGAGTGCCGGGGTTACAGGTGTGTGCCCCCATGCCCAGCTCATTAACTATATCTCTATGAGGGAAAGTTTTAGTTTTAATGCAGTGACAACATATATTTTGCTAGCTCAGTAATGATGACAACATTATACCATTTGATCCCTTTCTATATACTAGGTGATCTGAGTATTTAACAGTGTTTTCTTAATTTTTTTTGTCCTGGGGATTAATCTCAGGACCTGGGGCATATCAGGCGGGTATTTAAGCCGCCTCAGCCCGTTTTCTTAATTTTTAATATTCCTACCAAGTAGACATTTTTAAAACTTTAGGGAAGGTGGTACAGGGTGTTCAGGGTCTCACTACTAGATCAGACTCATAGTGGTCCGCCTGTTTACAGCCTCCCAAGAGCTGGGATTACAGGCTCATGCCACCTTGCCCAGTCTCCTTCGCCATCTCTGCGCCCTGAGGGTAGGGCTGGCACAGGACTCCCAGGATCGAGCCCTCGGCCCCTGCACCTACTTGCAGGTGCTTTAATCCGCTGAGCTATTTGGCTGGCCCAAAATAGACATTTCTGTTGCCATTTTATATCTTTAAAAACTTGAGAACAGTGCCCACAGACAGTGAATCTGTCAAGTTATATTTTACATTTTATAGTAAATACCTGCTATTCTGGTGTGTCGCTGTAGGAGTCATCACTAATCTAACACACATCTCATTTCCATTGAATCAACCTGAAAATAATGTTCAGTATCAGTTGATCAGAATTAATAGACAAGTGTAACGTCTTTGATCCTTTTGGCCCCATAAAAGGATAAAAGTATCCTTTTATGCCTCTGGTTATAACTTGTGTTTTGAGGAAAACATTCAGCAGGCTAAAAAGTTATTGAATATGGTCTTCTGTAAGTTAAATTCTTGAAATGATTTTTCGGTTTCACTAACCCCTTGTCCCCATTCGTCTTTTTCCTACAATATTTATTGCCTGCCTGAGACTGATCTAAGAAACAGTAACAAAATGAACTGGAGAGAGCATCTCAACTCATATTCATTAGCTGTTTGATCTTAGGCAAGTTATTCTGCCCCTCATTTTCCTTATCCTTTAAGAAAGCACAATACCTACTTAAAAGATAATCTTGATTACATATAGTAATATGTATAAATAGTCTACTAGTTTCTGGCATATAGGAAACCTTTTTCAAGTCTTCTCTCTGGCTTAATCTAATTCAGTGGCTTTTCAGATCTTTTTTTTTTTAAATATAACATTCAACTTATTAGTTCTTAAGAGAGTTTTCTTCAGTCCATTAAGACCTAGCTCCCCTTACATGGGCTTTGGTGAAGGTTGTGGGGCAGCACCAGCAGGTCTAAATTGGGGTGGAGGAGTTCAGTCCTTGCGGGCTTCACGAAATCAGTTTCTGTCCACTTTGCTGTGAAGGGCACAACTCACACAGAAATGCACCTTCACATATAGCTTGGGAAGCTCATAACTGTCGAAGACACCCGCTTCGGAAATGTCCCTGACGGCGGCACATGACTGTGGCCCTTTTTGGCAGTTCCTTCTTTTTTCAGTCATCTTGGAAAGGAGGACCCGAAAGAGTTTTTTTTAATTTTTTTTTTTTCACTTTGTGATGCATTCTCTCTCTTTCTCTCCCTTCCTCCCTCCCTCCTTTTCAGTTTTATAACACCCAAAAAGTTTCAGATTTTAGAAAATCGGGGTTTTCATAATAGTGATGTTCAACTAACAAAATTATGTAACTTTTTCACAATCCAGAACAACTGATCAGCACTATTCATGATTTAATAAATCTGGTGGAAGGTCTTAGCGTGTAATACGCCATCCGCTGTAGTTCATATAAGAACATAAAAGATAGACTGGTTGTGGTGGCAACACTAGTACTCCTAAGCTCTGGGAGCCTGAGGCAGGAGGATTGAGTTTAAGGCCACCCTGCGCTATACAGTGAGTTTAAGACTGGCCTGAAATACATAACAAGACTTTGTCTCAATGGTGGGGCAGGGTGGCTCAATATTGTGACTGGATTTAATTCTCATTACTTAAGAAGAAAAAAAGGGGGAGGGCCTGCCCCTTAGCTCAGTTGTTTAAGTGGCTGCTTCAACAAAGCAGTCAGCCTCAGGTTGCTGTGGTTCGATCCCCACAACTCCAGCCAGCCAAACATGCCCTGAGGGCACTCTGAGCCAGCCAGAAAAGAAAAAAAAAAAAGGATTAAATTTTGCTCCATTGTTAAAAAATACTCAATTTAGATTATAGAGCATCACAAAGAAGGGAACTCCAGATAGTTTTAAATATTAAAAGACTAATTCATATTGCTGTTTGATAGAAATATATATGGAGTATGCAAGGTTAAATCCTTCTTAATTATTTTGGCCTTCCATTTAAAAAATATTTCCAGGGCCCAGAGTATAGCTTAGTAGCATAGGTGCCTGCCTGTCCAGTGTAAGGTCCTGAGTTCAATTCCTAGCATGCGCGCACACACACACACACACACACACACACACACTCTTCCACTTTTAAGGCCTAGCCTGATTATAAGAATTGGTACCTCATTGGTGGGAGGATTGAAAAGGGGAGGTTCAATTTGGACCGACAAGTATTATGTTAGATAAGTGTTATAGTGGCTAGAAGTTAGTGATTTTTAGAAACAGTTGTTTATTGGTATAAGCAGTAATTCTACAAAATTTTATTTGTAAGGTAACAGAAAACTGTACTTTTGCAAAAATCTAGATGAAATCACTAACTCAAGAAATTAGCATTTCAGTAGTTCAATGAAATTAATAATCTGTTAACAAAGTGAAACTGTTTCATCTTTTCTCAGCACTTAGAGCACTAATAGTACTACATATCCTGTTCATATTCCAAAATTTGTTTAACTAGATACTGGTTTTTTTAACTAGTAGTTCATGAAAAATTTTAAGATGGACAGGGTTCTGTTGGGTTTGGAAGAGTAAAATTTCAGCTTTTATCCTAAATCTTGGAATCAAGCTAACTTTTCAGGAAAATGTAGCAAGTTTGTCTTGTACTGTAGAACAGTAGTTGTCGGCCAGGTGTGGTGGTGCACACCTATAACCCCAGCATTTAGGAGGCTGTGGCAGGAGGATTGGTGCAAGTTTGAGGCCACCCTGGACTGCATAGTGTTTTTCAGGCCAGCCTGGACAACATGGCAAAATCCTGGCTCAAAAACTAATAAAAGAACAGTAGTTTTCAAACTTTAGCTTGGCCCAGAATCACCTGAAGAATTTAACTGTTGGTACTCCCTACTCCTGATTTAGGGATCTGAAGGAGAGCACAAGATTTTCATTTTTAACAAATTTCCAAGTCATACTATCACTTCTATAGGGATCACATTTTGAAAACCACTGGCTTAAGAATATTGATCAAAAAAAAAAAAAGAATATTGATCAGCCTGCTAAGATTATCACACACAGATTTGTGGTTTATCCTTTTTTTTTTTTTTTTTTTTTCAAATCTCATTGTCAACTCTATAGACTCTCATCTATTTTGATTAGGAGGTTGTGAAGGCAGACATGAAGTGACAATTGGTTTGGGAGTTATATAAGGTAAATGAAGAGGGAGGCAATGCCACATTTCATTGAGAAAGGAGGGGGTATTTATTTTTTTCTAATTTTAAAAAATCCTTTATGTATTTGGTACATGGTCTCGCTACACAGCTCAGACTCATAGTAATCATCCTGTCTTGCCCCCCGCCAGCCATGTTGGTTTTGGTGGCCAGCATGGCATGTGGTACCAGGGATCGAACCCGGGTCTTTGTGCTCTCCAGGCAGGTGCTTAGACTGCTGAGCTATCTCCTCAGCCCAGGAAGGGGTGTTTCTTATGTAAGGGATAAGGCACAGATTATTGAATAACTCAACTCTTAGCATTGGGTAACAGTTTGTTACTGTAAATATCAACTGATGTTAAAATATGTGTACTCATAAGATAGAAAATGTTTTCTTTTTTCTTGGAGGTACAAGGTATCGAACTCAGGACCTTGTGTTTTGCCAAGCAAGTGCTTACGCCACTGAGCCATATTCCTGGCTTTTTTGTCTTTTTGAAGCAAGAGTTTTGTTGTGTAGTTCAGGCTGGCCTCAAACTCACAGCAACAAGTGCTGGAATTACAGGCATGTGCCCCTAAATCTGACTTTTTTTATCTTGAGTATAATTTTTTATGTATATGTGGTGGTAGAATCTTTTAATCTGATCTTCTTAATGGGAAATTATTTCAAATTGCTAATTAGTTTTATCCTGTTTTTCTCTCTAGTGAAGTTTGACCATAGTCCTGTATTGTGTATTTAAAAAGTTCTGCCTAAAAACATGATACTATTTTACTAATAATCTGTTTAAAAGATAGAGTGTAAGGGACCGGGGAGATGGCTCAGTGGAATAAGTGCTTCCCTGGCAAGCACAAGGGCCTGAGTTCAATGCCCGGTTCTGCAAAAAAAAAAAAAAAAAAGAGTGTGTCTTAGGGATTTACAGAGAGTACCATGGCTGTCTTGTTTGTATTATTTCTTTGATTCCTTATAGGGATAACATAATCAGGAGCTGGAGAGTTAACTTTTCTATCAGCAACGTACTTCTTTGCAATTCAGATTTAAATTAGTAATGGTTATGTTAGATTAAATAATTACATAATTTTTCGTTCCTAAACTATTGCCAGATAAACTGGTTATCATGCATTGTGCTGAACAATGGCCAATTTCTCCTTTTTTTTTTAAATATTTGTTTTTAGTACACTCAGAAGAAGCCTTGTTTTTACTGGCAACCTGTTATTACCGCTCAGGAAAGGCATACAAAGCATATAGACTCTTGAAAGGTCACAGTTGTACCACACCACAGTGTAAATACCTGCTTGCAAAGTGTTGCGTTGATCTCAGCAAGTAAGTATTATAATTCTTCTGGATAATTTTGTTATGCTTATGTGGTAGAGTTTTGGTTGAAATTCTTAAGATAGATTAAACTCTGAGAATAACTCCCTCTTTCTTAGGTAGCTGAAATTTTTATGTTAGTAACACTTGGAATGTGTACGTTGAGGCTTATAGCATTATTTGGTTACAAAGGTATATCGTTGTGGTGATACATAGCAGAATTTAACTCTGAAGAAGTTTAAATTATAAATAATTCTTCTTACCTGTCTTCAGATTTGCTGTTAGAGTTAAACTGATTTGATTGAGTAAGCCTAAAAAAAATGCTTGGCCTTTCATTCAAGGGTAATGTTTCTAGATGACTACAGTTTCTTTTTGAGATCATTCTATTTAGAAACTACTGCCCACCTGTTTGAAACAAGAGAGCAGAATTAGAAGAGCACTTCTTTTGCTAATTACACTGAAACCAAGTCGGCAATACCTATTCCAAAGAGGCAGCTAGGGCCGGCCAAATAGCTCAGTGGATTGAAGTGCCTGCGAGCAGGTGCAAGGGCCAGGGTTTGATCCCCAGGCTTGCTGTGCCAGCCCTGCCCCCGGAGTGCTGAGCCTGCAACTGAAACCGGGTGTGGTGGCACTCGTAATCCCAGCTCTTGGGAGGCTGTAAGCAGATGGATCACTACAAGTCGGATCTAGTAGTGAGACTCTATACACCCAGTAGCCCTTCCCTAAAATACAAAAAAAAAAAAAAAAAAGGCAGCGGAAGATATAGTTATATTCCATTAAATTCTTGTGAGATGTAAAAGGTAGATTACTGGTGAAAGTGCCTAAAGAGTTATTTGTAAAATCCTCTCTGTAATTTGTTTGGAGGTTCACCATTGGAAGATACAAGTAACTCCTATAAGATTGTCACAAACACACTTACAACTCACTGTATTATTTGTCCAGTGACTGATGATCTTTTAATTAATGCTAATTAAAATAACTGAGATTTCTGAGATATAACTAGAACTTGTTTTGTGAGGTTTTGTGTGTGTGTGTGTGTGTGTGTGTGTGTGTGTTTTTTGTTTTTGTTTTTGTTTTTGTTTTTTTTTTTTGGTACTGGGAATTGAACTCAGGACCTTGCATTTGCTAGGCGGGCACTGTGCTACTGAGCTAAATCCTTGGCTACTAGATTATCTTAAATTCCAAAGATTTTAGTGTTGAACTCTTAAACTTGCTTATTTAATTTTTTAGTTAGTCTTACATGGTGATTTTTATATTGCCATTCCATAATGTCAGTTTCAACTTTTTTTTTGGTACCAGGAATTGAACTCATAACCTTGCACTTGGCGGGCAGACACTTGTGCTGCTGAGCTATCCAGGGATATTCTTAGCCCATTTATATAAGAATGTGGTGTTGAGAGTTCAATCTACTGTGTTCATGCGAAGCAAGTGTTCTACCACTGAACTGCATGCCCAGGTTAAGTAGTTACATGCTCGTAAGGTCTTTGTAGGGTAAAACAAATTAAACTTACCTGGACAGTAAAAGGACATCTTCAGGGGAGTCTGTGTCCTTAGGGTTTTCTACATGATGATTGCATTTTTTTTTCTTTGTAATAATTTTATTGAGAAACAAATATCAATGAGACATTTCACAACTGATTACTGGCACATTTGCAGTAATTAATACATTGCAGATTGTTGTCTTAGTGGTTATTCATTGTACAAGATGCAGATGATTGTACTTTTAATAAAAAACAACTAACAAAAAGCCATCAACGCTCTGTGCTAAAAATAAATAATAAAATCAGGTTTTTTCTTTCAGGAAATCTTTGTGATTTTCTGTATCAAGAAAACATAACTGACAAGTCGAGTGCTATTGAAATTTCATTCATAAAACCTAAAATGATTTTTAATTAAAATGTTAGTCTTACATAATTTGGTTGCACATTCCTTTTGCAAAGATTGGTAGAGCTAACAGGCACCACACGTTGGGTAAAGAATTACATTTTTCTCTAATATAAGTCATCATCTTCTATTTCTTCTTGTATAAATAATGACTGTGTTGCCCAGACATGCAGAACCTAAGTTTAATTAATGCTTTCTCTTTTTAGAGGTAAAAGTGAAGTTTTAAGATCACAAACTGCCAGCTTCCACGTGATTCTAAGCACATGTTTATCAGTATTGTGAACTTTATCTGTCTCTGTAATTGTAATATCTTCATGCGGTGTTTTTTAAAAAAACCTGTAAATTTATATTTTAAAGGCTTGCAGAAGGGGAACAGATCTTATCTGGTGGAGTGTTTAATAAGCAGAAAAGCCATGATGATATTGTTACCGAGTTTGGTGATTCAGCTTGCTTTACGCTTTCACTGTTGGGACATGTTTATTGGTAAGTAAAATGATTCAAATTACCAAAAGATAATTTCTTTTATGAGAATATTTTGTAATTTAAAAACCTGTTTTTGATTTTTGTTATTAAATAAAACTGAACTGAGTGCTACAGAATCTTCTGGTTTCATAACGTTGTTAAGCCAGTTAAATAATAAAGATATTGATTCCCTTTTTAACTCTCCACTTAAACTTAGTGATAGTAGCTACAGTTGCACTGCCTAACAATTGAGTGCATATAACATTCATTTTTTATTTTGGATGAAGATAGTGTCTCTGCTGGGTGGCACTGTACACATCTATAATCTCAGCTGTTCCAAAGGCAAGAAGGTCAAAAGCTTGAGGCTACCCTAGACAATTTAATCTGTCTCAAAATTAAAAAATAAAAATTTCTATAATATAATTTAGTGGTAGAGTGCCACTGGGTTCAATTTCCAGTATAAAAAGAGAAAATAATAAAAACACGATATTTTTCATATGTAGAACAACCTTCAAAAGAAAGTAGTTGTTTGAGGACTATAAATAATTATTTTGGTGGAGTGATGCATAACTGAAGGAGGTAAGTTTGTGAAAGACTTCAGCATTTTTATAATAGGAAAATGTTGCAGAGGTAATTGTTTAAAATTCCCTATGATAAATGTGAGCATTATGTACCTAAACTATATCAATGAATTAACTAATTTTAAAAAAGATGTAATAGTTTAAAAGCACTATATTCTTTCAGAATATTGAAATACATTTTGGTATTCTTTGGTCAGAAGAATTGGTTCAGATGACAAATTCAGGAATAGGAAGATAAACACTTAGAAATTAAACATGCTTCTAGATAATTTATCAGACAAAGGAAAAGTTTCACAGGAAAAAATACTATGTAGTGAAAATACTACAACATTGGAAACTGTGTCAACCAGGTGTGGTGGTATATAATCCCAGCACTAGGAAGCTGAGGCAGGAAAATTGTAACTTCCTTTTCTTTCTTTTTTATACAAAGCCTTACTCCAGAGGGGCTCAGTCCTTCTTGGCAGCCGCCTTCCTCATGGCGGCCAGCATGTTGCTCGGGTCCTCATGCTTCCTCTTGGCCCAGATGTGTGTCCCCACCCTTTTCATGATGAACTTGAGGGCACATTTGTCCTTGGAGACCTTGAGTAGCTCCATGGTGTGCTGCTTATAGGGGGAAAGCCGCACACCTCCCGGATCATGTCCCACACAAACTTGGTGTTTGGTGAGGCGTCCACAACAGCGGCTATGCCTTGATTTCCTCCCATTCTTAGTCACCTTGTGGACCTTGTTGAGGCCCACGGAGCGCCAAGGCTACTGTTCTTCAATGGTTGCTGTGGTGGAAGAGGAAAATTGTAATTTCAAGGCCAGCCTGGACTACATAATAACAAAAGCTCTGATTGAATAAAAGCTGTCTTAGAAGAAAGTTTGTAACACTGTATTCGTATATCATAAAAGAACAATCTCAGTAGAGCAGGCTTCTGCAAAAAGACATTAGAAGAAGAAATCCAAAAATCAAAACAACAAAAAGAGAGATATAAAGAGTGAAAATCAGTAAAATAAAGAACACATAGTATAGAAAAATTACTGAAGACAAACAGCTAATACTTCAAAAATATCACTAAAATTGATAAAACACCAAAGTTGACTGGAGAGGATACTAGTCCCAGCATTGAAAGAAGGAATTACACTACTTACCTTGAAGACAAAAAGGATTTGTGTGCTGAAAATTCAAGATGACTCTGTGGGGGCCGGGGAGATGACTCAGTAGAATAAGCGCTTGCCTGACAAGTGCAAGGGACTGAATTCAATCCCCAGTCCTGCCAAAAAAAAAAAAAAAAAAAAAAGTGAACTATATAGTGAGAACCCTTTCTTTAAAAAAGAATCAGACCTTTTCCACACAGTCTCCAAAGCAGCAAGGCAAGCAGGTTGGCCATGTCCTCAGGGCAGAGGCAGCGCCCGGGAGTCTGTCCCCAGGCTGTTCGATGTACAACAGTTTATGCATTTTGAAGATGTATGAAGGTTGTGAACAATATTTTTCAGGAACTTATCATAGAACATAACTGAAGAAAATTGCATTAATAAGATAGCTGCAAATGAATGTACAAGTCCTTTGTCAATTGTTAAAAATATTTACTTGCCTCAGGTATAGCATGGCAATGTAGAAGGAACAATGAAGACAGTGGTCAAGAAAACATGAACAGAAACAAATGATGAAAATGTTTGATGTTGAAAAATTCGCAAGTTACGTAGAAAAATAGACTTGACTAATTATAACAATATAATAAATTGTTTCATTTAAAATATAAAAAAATAAAAAAGGATCACAGTACATCCGACCAAGATGGCACAGTGGTAAGCAGAAGAAAAAGAGCCACTGTAACAGCATATGTTGCTGTCCAGATGCTGGGATGTGGGAATGTTAGGAAAAAAAGATGGAGGGAAGTGGGTCCCCTGGACCCGGGGGTAGGGGATTAGAAGTGCAACTTGAAGCCCATGGAGAAAGTAAGGGGAGGGACTTGAAGGAGGATAAAAGAGAAAGCCAGCAATGCCTTCTCCCTGAGACTGGACTCACTGCACAAGATGAATTCAAACCTGGTGACCCCAGAGGCCTCCATAGAGAGATGCAGCAGTGGAAGGGAGCCACACGTGTATAGGACTGTATTAGCTGGCAGAGAGTACTAAGGGCTAAGTTCTCTCATTCAAGACAGCACATGGCTAGAAGCCATTTGGAGAAAAGCCAGCTGAGCTCAGAACTGAGAGCAGCTCCTGGCTCCATCTACCGGCTTCCAGCTGCGCTCACACTGAAGAAGGTGCACTGACGGCTGCAGGTGGAATGAGTCTGGTCTTAGCCAGAAGGTGCAGGCTTACTGAGATTATCCAGTACCCCACCAGAAAGTGACTGCTGGCTTGCTGGGATAGATTGGCCCAGGTCAGGACTCTTATCTCTACACGTTTACCAGTGACAGCAGAGACATATCTGGAAGTGGACTATTTTCCTTTTGCTCTCTTGTTGGTTTTTATTGTTATTGTTGAGGTTTTGTTTTAGTTGAGTTTTTTTCTCCTTCATTGTTTGATGTTTAGTGAGAACGTGGTTTCTAACCTATTTGTGATTGTGATTCTGTTCTGTTCTGATCTCTTCCTTCTCTATTTCCTTCCAGTCTTTTACACCATTTTTCCAAAGTTAGCATGATCCAGTTTTGTCCTCCAGCCTCTAGCCAGTGTCCTCTAATCTCTTCTTCTACCTCTTCTATGTTTTCTCTAACCCCGTTGGTAAAATTTACATATTAAGTACATATATACTGTATATGATTTTCTGTTTTAGATTCTGTTATATTACTACAAATCTAGTTCACGTGGTTAAAAGTGGCAAATTAATGGTTATAGCAGTTTGCCATTTTCAAGGTGTGTTTGCTCATAGTACCACTATAGCCAAAAGTAACATTGTGGTTCTAAATAGCTGTTCTTCCTGGTGTGACAAGACTGAGATTGATTCAGGGTTATAGAAAATACTGTGGCTAGGAGCTGGGGAGATGGCTCAGTGGAAAAAGCACTTCCCTTGCAAATGCAAAGGCCTGAATTCAATCCCCAGTTCCGCCAAAAAAAAAAAAAAAAAAGAAGAAGAAGAAGAAGAAAATACTGTGGCATAGTACCAAAGAACCAGGGGCTGGACCAAACAGAAGTAACTTCTCATCCTCAACAAATTGAAGATGTATGATTCTGTAACAGACTCAAGCTCCCAAAACCAGTTACCTCTGAAAGATACCTCAGGGAAGTAGTCATTTCCTAAAGACTCTAAATGCTAGGAATAAAGCAACCTACCAAAGGCAATGTAGTAGCATCACCCCAGGAATTAAAAAAAAAAAAAAAAAGGAGGTCACTTAAACAAGCTGCAGCCCCAGGCACCAGGCACCCTGTTCACCAGCGGCAAATCCAGTGGGTAGTAAAGTGAGACAATCCAAAAGCCACACACCTGCCCACTCTGAAGTGGTAACTCAAAGCAATTGAATGAGGCTTTTGTGAGAATCAAATCAGAAATAATTTCTCAGATAAATTCAGAGATAGTATCCACAATGAAAACTATGCTTAATAACTAAAGCAGATACAGACCAAAAAATAGAAGAGCTTAAGAAAAGTATGGAGGCCTTGAATGCATAGCAGAGGAATAAAATGGAATCCATAGGCAGATTCAAGCAGATGTCCAGGAGAATAAAACTTGCATTGAAAGTATCTGCAGCAGGATAAGCCAATGCAAGGACAGGATCTTAGATAATAGAAGACAGTCTGGTTAGCAGTCGTGAAAACAGAGATTCCTCAAAAATGGCAAGGAACCATGACAAATCAATCCAGCAGCTGCTAGATGAGGTAAAGAAGAATAAATTAAGATTGACTGGGAAAAAAAAAATAAAAAGATTGGAGTCAGTGAAAAAGCAGGAGATAGCACAATATTACCAAAAAACGTTCACAGACATCATGGCAGAAAACTTTTCTGATAAGGAAAAAGAATTTGACATACAGGGAAGTCAGGCATAATTGAACTCCAATCAACCATGATTTAAAAAATGTTCAGCCAGGCATATCATGATCAAGATTATATTAATTCCAACATTAGAAACTTAAAATTGCTGTTAGGGCAAAGAAACAAACCCTTGTAAAAGAAAGCCTATCAGAATCATAGCTGACTTACCAATACAAATTCTTAAGTCAAGCAGAGTTTGGAGTGAAGTATTTCAAGTTCTAAAGGAAACAACCTTCAACCCAGATTTGTGTACCCTCAAACTATCCTTCAAAATGAATGGAGAAATGAAATTCTTCCATGACAACAAATGTCTGGAGAAATTTATGACCACCAATCCTGCACTGCAAAATGTTTTGAAGGACATTCTAGAAAGAGATAAGAAGGACAGTTTCATGAACTGCAACAGAAGGAATCCACCAGGCAAGACAAACCATTAAACAAAGGGAAGGAAAATAAAGAGAGGGAGCCATCAACAGGAGAATAACATGACTATGGTACTTGCCAGTTATAACCTTCAATGTTAATGCTCACAATTCTCCAATCAAAAAACATGAACTGGCAGAATGGATCAAAGTAAATTTATTTCTTTCTTTCTTGGTTGCACTGGGGATTAAATTTAGGATTCAAAGTGAATTTCAAGCCAAGACTGATTAGAAGAGACAAAGAAAATAACTACATCTTTTAAAAGGAACAATCAAAGAGGAAAATAATAAAAACCATAAATATATATGCAACGAATATCAGTACAGCTAACTTTATAAAACCAATATTAACAAGCATGAAAAATCAAATGAAGGACCAGCGACATAGCTCAGCAAACTAAGTGCCTGCTTAGGCAAGCGCAGGGACTCGATTTTTCTCCCTGATCCTGCATGTGATGCTAGCCCTGTCCCCAGGTGCACTGAACCAGTGACAGAGTCCAGGTGTGGTGGTGCACGCTTGTAATCCCAGTGCTGGAGAGGCTGAAAGCAGGATGATCACTATGAGTCTGAGCAGTGTAGGGAGACCTTCTACAAAATACATTTTTTAAAAAAGGAAAATCAAATGAATACCTTACAGTTCTTATGGGGGATCTCAAGACACCACTGAAACAGATCAATTATACAAAAAATCAAAAATGAAATACTACAACTGAACTAAATGTTTTAACAAATGGACCTAGGGACTGGGGAGATAGCTCAGTAGAATAAGCACTTGCCTGGCAAGTGCAGGGTCCTGAGTTCAATCCCCAGTACCGCAAAAAATAAATAAATAAAAAATGGACCTAGTAGATGTCTACAGACTGCTCCACTCCACATCAGAATACATTCTTCTCATCTCTGCATAGGACCTTCTCCAAAATAGACTACATACTGACTCATGGAACATGCTTAAGTACTTTCAAAGGAATTAAAATTATTTCATGCATATTATCAGACCATAGTGGAATGAATTTGGGAATCAATGGCAAAAGAAACCACAAGAATTTCATAAACATGGGGGTCGGGGAGATGGCTCAGTGGAATAAGTGCTTCCCTGGCAAGTGCAAGGGTCTGACTTCAATCCCCGGTACCGCCAAAAAAAGAATTTCATAAACGCAAGGAAATTAAACAGTATCCTCTTGAACAACCAACGGGTTACAGATGAAATAAAAGAACAAATTAAACAGTTCATACAATTAAATGATAGCAACAGTACAACACACTGAAACTTATGAGACACATTGACAGTAGTCCTAAGAGGGAAATTTATAGCAGTGAATATCCATATCGGGAAAAGCAAGTGCAAATAAACAACTTAACATTGAACCTCTAATTTCTAGAAAAAGAAGAGCAGGCTAAGGCAAAAGCCCTTACGACAGATTATAAAAATCAGTGCAGAAATTAATGCATTGTAGACTAGAAAACCATTACAAAGAATCAGTGAATAAAAGTTATTTCTGTGAATGATTAAATAAAATTGACAATACTCTGGTTTCTCTTGAGATCGTATAAATCTTTCACCTTTTACTAAATAAAACTGACAAACTGTTAGCCATCCTTATCAGAAAAAAGAAAGAAAGAAAAGACTGGCATCCATACAGTTAGTAATGAAAGGGTGAAATTACAATGTATCTTGATCCAGGTCATCTATATCTACTTTGAGAACATATTCTAAGAAGATGGAAAATGCAGAAAAAATAGACAGATACATAAATACGTATTTAGCTTTGGTAATATGAATTACCAAAGCTAAATCAAGACACAAATGTCCTAAAATAACTATCAATCAACAAAAATGAAAATTAATTTAAAAACCAAGATAGATCCTGATCCTGATGAATTTACTGCTTAAATCTACCAGAAATTTAGAGACAGTTTATTGCCAATACTCAAACTCTAATGAAATTGAAAGGATAACAGTACTCCTTAATTTAAGGTCCAGGGAGATGGCTCAGTAGAATAAGTGCTTCCCTGGCAAGCGCAAAGCCCTAAATTCAATCCCAGGTTCCACCCAAAAACCCCTCCCTAATTCATTCCTGGAGGTAAAACTAGCGTTTTGCCTTATCTCAAAACTAGCGCAAGACACAAGAAGAGAAAATTATAGGCCAATCTCCCTAATAGACATAGATGCAAAAATCCTCAGTGAGATGCTGACAAACAAAGTGCAGCAAATCATCGAGGACATAATACACCATGACCAAGTGGGCTTTATCCCTGGGATTCAGGAATTGTTCAATGCATGTAAATGAAATGTAATAGACCATATCAACAGAGCCAAACATGAAAATCAGATGCACATCTCAGTGAATACAGAAAGGGTTGTTTTTTGTTCTTGGGTTTTTTTTTTTTTTTTTGTATTGTAGGGAAGAGTGTACAGGGTGTTCAGGGTCTTACTACTAGATCAGACTCTAGTGATCCGCCTGTTTACAGCCTCCCAAGAGCTGGGATTATAGGTGTGGACCACTACGCCCAGAAAAGGCTTTTGACAAATCCTAGCACTCATTCAAGTTAAAAAAAAACAAAACAAAACTACAGAAAATCAGAATAGATGGTCTTTATCTCAGTCTAATAAAGGTCATTTATGACAAGTAAACAGCGAACATATTAATTGACAAGAACTTAAAACTTTCATTCTAAAATCAGGAACAACACATGGAATGTCCACTGTCTCCACTCTTTAACATAGTCCCGGAAACATTGATCAGAGCAGTTAGACAAGAGAAAATAAAATAATTATATGAAAGGAAGAAGTTAAGCTATCATTATTTGAGGAGAATACGATACTCTACCTAGGATTTTTTTTTATTTTATTTTTATTTCTTTTTGCTCCGAATGCCCTCAGGGCTTGTTTGGCTGGCTGGAGAGTTGTGGGGATCGAACTACAGCAACCTGAGGCTGACAGCTTGGTGGAAGCAGCCACTTAAAGACCTGAGCTAGGGCCGGACCCCCAAAAAACTACAATAAACTGCTAGATTTAATAAGCAAGTTGAGTAGCTGGGTATAAAGTCAACACTCAAATCTGTAGCCTTTCTGTATACAAATAGAAACTGACTGAGGTAAAAATTAGAAATTAGGGAAACTACCTTTCACTATAGCATCCAAAAAATGAAATTCCTAGGAATCAGTCTAACAAAGGATGTAAAAAATCTCTACATTGAAAGCTTAGTACTCTGAAAAAGAAACTTAAAGAGGATATCAAACAGTGGAAAAATATCCCTTGCTCTTGGGTAGGAAGAGCCAATATAGTAAAAATGGCCGTATACATTGGTCCCTGGCTTGTCATGAATTTACGTTCCAGACAACCCAGTGGTAAATGAAAATCAGTGAAGTAGCAGTGTTGTATTTACAAATATAACTCAGAATTTGTGGATACATATGAATACTAATATATATATATATGCTTTATAAACCCTTCCCACACTCTTGTAAACCTTTCCTGCACTTTTAAAAACACTTCTGATGTTCTTGACCATTTTCTAAACTTGAAAACCTGTGTAATTATTTAAATAATTTTTATTCATTTTAATGAGAAAAAAATAAAATAGTGATGAAACAGTTTTGAAACAGGTTAGTAGGACATTTACAATGATTAATACATTGCATATTTTTTGAAACCCATGTAATTTTAACATATGTATAATGTACTGCAAAATGCTGTGATAGAGCAAAAAATCTATGATAAATGATTTAGATTAATATTTCTTGAAAATCCACGAAAGTTGATCCGTGAAATAGCAAGGGACTACTGTGCCTCCTTGACTATTACACAGATTTAATGCAGTTGATCAAAATTCCAACAGCATATCTCACAGAAGTAGAAAAAACAATCCTACAATTCATTTGGAATCTAAGAGACCTAAAATAGCAAAGGCAGTTATGTACAACCAAAGGCAAGACAGGGGACAGCACAATCCCTGACTGACTGACTGACTGACTGACTGACTGACTCTCTCTCTCTCTCTCTCTCTCTCTCTCTCTCTCTCTCTCTCTCTCTCTCTCTCTCTCTCTCTTTCTTTCTTTCTTTCTTTCTTTCTTTCTTTCTTTCTTTCTTGTGGTACCAGGGATTGAATTCAGGACCTTGTGCTTACCAGGCAACTGCCTATTCTATTGAGCCATCTTCCTGGCCTCCCTGACTTTAGATTACACTAGAAAGTTACTGTGATAAAACAGCTATAAAGTTACTGTGATAAAAATAGCATAGTACTGGCAAAAAAAAAAAAAAAACCCAAGGATCAATGAAAAAGAACATACATAAACAGCTCCAGATACAGTCAGCTATCTTACATTTGACAAAGGTGTGAAACACATTCACTGGAAGAAAGAGCCTCTTTAATAAAGGGTGCTAGAAAAACTGGATCGTCACATGCTAGAGATTAAAATTCTACTCTTTTTTTTTTTCTTTCAGTACCAGGGAACAAACTCAGGATCTTGTGCTTGCTAGGCAAGCTCTTAAGCCACTGAGCTATCTTCTGGGCCCATAAAATTCTACTCTTACCTTTTACTGTGTACTACACTAAATTTGAAATGGATGAAAGTCTAAATATTAAAACAGAAAGATTAAATCTGCTGATAGACTAGATAAAATTCTTGAAGACATTGGAGAGACAAAGACTTTATGAATAAAACCCTAATCACATGGGATCTCATCTAATTAAAAAGGTTTTGCACAGCAAGAAAAACCAATAGCAAATTGAAGAGACAGCCCACTATGTGGGAAATAATGTTTGGTAGCTGTTCAGGCAGAGTATTACTTTTGAGAACATATAAAGAACTCAAAAATAGCAAATCTTTCAAATTTAAAGGCCCAATCCAAAAATGGGCTTGGGAGATGAGTATATACTTTAGAGAGGGAGAAATACAGCAAATAAATACATGAAAACGTGTTCAACATCACTGTTCATTCATGAGATGCAAATCAAAATAACACTGAGATTCTGTCTCACGTAGAAATATCTCACCTCAGAAAGAATGACTAATATCAAGAAGTCAGCTCTAACAAATGCTGGAGAAGCACTGAGGAGGCTGAAAACAGGAGGATCACTATGAATCTAAGCTACATAGTGAGACCTTGTACCAGATACATTTTTTTAAAAATTGCTAGAGAGGCTGTGGGGGGGGTGTGTGTGAAAGAACCCTTTTCCACTGTTGGGGGCTGGGTAACCTGGTACAACCACTGTGGAAATCATTGTGAAGATTCCTCAAAAACTAGAATTGGAGATCCTGTTAGACCTAGTCATTCCCCTGTCTCAGGGAAAAAAGCCCTAAGACTACAAAAGACCTGGGGGTGTACCTAAAAGGCAAGATGGCTGGGTCGCATAGGAAGGCCCAGGGTTTGACAACAGATAAATACCAAAGACTCTGTCCGTCTCCCAGTTGTAGATCAGCATTCCCTGTAAACATAGGCTCAAAAATTTTCAACAAAGTAGGTTCAGTAGAATCTAGTGATACAGAAAAATAATAGTTTCTCAAAAAACTTTAGAGAATTACAGTGCAGCCTCAAGCTAAGGATATAGTTCAGTGGTAGCATATTTGCCTAGCATGCATGAGGCCCTGAGTTCAGTCCTCAGTACAACACAAAAACAAAAACAGGAAAGAATTATTTAGTGTGTGATTAGAATTGAAAATGTATCTTATGGTCAACTGAATTTTTTTTTTTT
>NW_004524609.1:1041006-1066678 GCF_000260255.1 Octodon degus | reverse complement strand
TAAAAGAAAATGAAACAAGTCTGACAGAAAATAATTGTAAATTACATATATGGTATCTAGAATATGTAAAGAACTCAGTAAAAGCAACTCAGAAAATGGGCGAAATACTTGAATGGACAATTAAAGAGGATTATATGGGTGACAAATGAGCAAATAAAAAGATGAACCAAGTTATTAGCCTTGAAGGAAGGAGACATAAAAATCACCATGCAGTATCATTGCACATCTGTTGGAATGGCTCAAATAAAAGCTATTGACATAGATTGTTTTCGCATTCCTAGTACTCTGTTGGTGATAGCTTTTTAGTAAGATGAGGTCCCGCAGGGCCCGGGAGACAGCTCAGTGTAATAAATGCTTGCCTAGCAAGTGTAACATCCTGAGTTCAATCCCTGGTACCACAAAAAAAGAAAAAAAGAAATGAGATCCCAGTTGTTGATTCTTTATAATAATGCATGTGATCAGTTTTGTTCATAAAGTCTCTGCCTCCACCTGTTTACCTATTTATATCTACCTGTGTCTGCCCATTCCAAAGGCCCACCTATGCTATCTTCCAACAGATTTAATGTTTCTTTTAATATTTAATTCTTGGATCTATTTTTATTTTGGTGTGTTGTGTAGCAGTAGTCTGCAACATGTAGAAAGCCAGTTTTTCCACCACCATTTATTAGTATTTAGAACATATAAAGGACCAAAAAGTCAAACCCTACAAATTCACAGACCCAATCTAAAAATGAGCTTCTGAGATGACATTTCTCAGAAGTACAAACAGCAAATAAATATATGAAAACATGTTCAACATCACTGGTCATTTGAGGAAAGCAAAATTAGGCTGAGATTCAAAGAAAAAATAAATGCTGGCAGGATTGTAGAGAAAAAGGAACCTTCTCCACTGTTGGTAGGAGTGTGGGCTTATATCCAACCAACCCCAGGGCTGGTGCAACCACTAGAGAAATCAGTGTGGCATTTGCTAAAAAAAACTTTAGCCGTACCATTCACCCAGCTACTTCTGGGTGTATTCTCAGAAGAATGGAATGCTGTCATACCACAGTGATATATGTGCACCCATGTTTATAGTAGCACAGTTTGTAATAGTTAATCTTGGAAGCACTCTTAATGCTCATCAGCCAATGAATGAATGAATAACAGTTGTGGGTGGTTTTTTGTTTTTGTATAATGGGGTATTACTCAGGCACTAAGAAAGGTAAAATTGAGGCATTTACAGCTAACTGGATGGACCTTGAGACCATAATCATAAATGAAATAAATCAGACACATGTGTAAATATCACCTTATCTCTGTGGTATGGGAAGCTGAAAATGTAAATAAGCCCATAAATGTACAATAGATATTGTGAAATAGGAAATTGTTCAAAAGGAAAAGGACACTTGGTTTGGGGAGGGGAAGAAAAGGAGAAAATGAGAAAGTGTCTTGGTTACTTTTCTCTCTTTGTTGGGACAAAATTCCTGACACTCAGAATTAGGGTTTATTTAGTTTGCAGTTTGTGGAGGTTTCAGTCCATAATTAGCTGGCTGCAAGACAGAGCAACACTTCATGGCAGTGGAAAACAGCAAAGAGCAAAGGGAGGGACAGTGGCAGCAGTAGCAGCAGAGGCAGAGAGCAGACCTCTCTTCCTTCCTTATCCGGCATCCAGGCTGTCTGTCCCAGGGCAGCTGAAGCAGTTGCACCCATAATCCCAGCATTGGATCATGAATTAGTCACAACCTGTAGAAGTCTGCCCATGACTACATGAAGCTTTGGGGGAACACCTAGATACAAACCATAGCAGAAAGGAAGGGTAAAACAATAACCAGGCTTTGTGAACAAGGTGGGGAAGAGGATTTATAAAGACAGAATGGGAAGGCAGGGGAAAGAAAACAATATATATCATGTACAGATACAAATTCTCTATAATGAATGTCATTCTGTATACCTAAATTGTACCAATAAGCTTAAATTTCAAAAAACTATCAATACCAAGTGCTGGTGTGGATGCAAAGCAATAGGATTCCTTATACATTTTAACTGGGATGATGTTGTGCATGAATGCCTATAACAGCTTTATTTTTATGTAAAGCATCAAACTGCATACAACCTAAATTTGATGTTTAGGGGACCTTGCTGGTTAGATCAGTTGTTTAAACTGCTTTCTTGGGCAGACTCCAGTCAGTCCCAGGGTACTGCAGTTCAATCCCCACCTCCACATGTGGCACCAGACCCTCCCTTAAGGCAGCCTGAGCCAGCCAAAAAAACCCAAAAACCTTCTAAGTGCAATGTGTGAATGAATTAACTGTTCCATATGAGGAACTACTACTCTGCAATAAAGAGGAATAAACTAATGATACATAGTGATTTAGATAATAAGGACATTAAGGCAATTGCCAAAAAAAAAAAAAAAAAGAAAAGCCAGTTCCAGAAGATTATATTCTATGTGGTTTTGTAAAATTTCTTCCATAATTTTATTAAGGGTATAGGTTGACTTAACTGAATATTCATTCCAGTACACTTTTTATCTCCTTATTTGAAACTGATTTATAATGTGTTCAATTTTTTAGTCAGAAGAAAAAGTAAACATACAGAAGAATAAGTGTAACGTATAATTTTATGTAACATGAAAAAATTACGGTGATGAACTAATGAATGATTTTGGGGGGCTGAGGTTAGTGAGATTATAACTGTGAAGGGCTAGCTGGAGGGTTTTTTTCTGAATGTTTTATATCTTAATTATAGTGGAAGTTAAATCTGTAAATGTGATAAAATTTTGTAAAACTGTACACATACAAATGAGCATGTGTAAAAGTTGTTAAAATCCAAGGGTGGGCTGTGGTTCACACTACTGCTTTAATGAGTTTTCCGAGCTTTAGTACTTACAGCGTGATTATGAAGAAGAGTTATTGGAGAGTCACGTGAAGGTTGCCAACACTGCCACTTGGGCAACTTCTATACGAATCTGAAATTATTCCAAATTAAAGTAAAAATGAAAGGAAAATGTTAAAATCACTCTAAAAGTGCTAGATTTGTGTTACCAATTATTTTTAATCAAAATTATTAACATTTTTGAAAGTACAGTTGGACCAGATTGTGAGGAAAGTATGTGATTTGTTTTTATTTTATTTATTTATTTGTTTGTTTATTTTATTTATTTATTTTTGCGGAACCGGGGATTGAACTCAGATCCTTGCAATTGCCAGTCAAGCGCTTATTCTACTGAGCCATTTCCCCGGCCCCTATGATTTGTATAGATGTGTTGTGTAAGCTAGTTCCTACTTAACAAAAGATTTTAGGTTATTCTTACTAATCATAAAAGTGGCTACATATCTAAGATGGAACAGTCCAGTCCCCAGACTGGCTCTTATTTTAGACATCATATACATTTTTTTTTAGGTTGCAGTATTGCTCCATACATAATTTAGGCTGGCTCTAAACTTGAAGCAGGCTTCCTGTCTTTGTTTCCCACCATGCCAGGCTCTACGTTTCTGTCTTATAAGCAAATTTCCCCCATGTGTGTTTCTGGACACACATAATGGATTTGTAGCTAGGATATGTTAGATTTTTCTGTCTCCTGTATTTTGATATAATTTTATTGATCTCTTTTTCTACTGTAACAAATGAAACTTAAATGTTGAGGACATCATGGGTATTAAATTTGATTTCTGGGGTGGGGGCTAGGGAGATAGTTCAGTGGAATAAGTGCCTGCCTGGCAAGTGCAGGGTCCCGAGTTCGATCTCTGATACCATCATAGATAAATAAATCTTGTTTCTGTATCATCTAAGTTATTGTTTAACTCCTTAGGAAACTTCTGGGGTTTTGTATATAGTGATCCATTTAGTAAAACTACTATCTAAATTTAGAACACCCAGATCTGTTTAACTTTCTTAAATCTTTGTTCCTTTTATTTCCCTATTGAATAGAGATTTTATTTCCCAGGTTAGATTATTATAATTCCTTATCTGACTTCTTCCCTTCTTAGCTCTTCTTCCTTCTTAGCTCTTATATCTATACCTGTGTGTGTGTGTGTGTGTGTGTATCTGATCTTTTAGCACATAATAATTTGGTTTGAAATACATTTCATGGGCTATTCACTAAATCATATATAAATCAAGTTTATTACGAAAATTAGCCTTGCTAGGTCTGGGAATGTAATTAGGTGGTAGAGCAAGCTGGATGTGATAGCACACACCTGTACTCCCAGCACTCGAGAGGCTGGAGCAGGAGGATCACTGTAAATTTGAGACTAGGCTGGGCTACAAAGTGAGCTCAAGGCTAACCTGAGCTGCATAAAGAGACCCTGTCTCACAAAGACAGAAAAGGGCCAGCAAGATAGCTCAGCAGACTTAAGTGCCTGCTTTGGCAAGTGCAGGGACCGGGGTTTGATCCCTGTTCCACTTGCTGCACCAGCCCCTCCCGTGAGGCACGCTGATTCGGCGAATGAGTCTAGGCATGGTGGTATATGCCTGTAATCCCAGCACTGCAGAGGCTGGAAACAGGATGATCACTAAATAGTCTGAGCTGCATAGTGAGACCATGTACCAAATACAGAGAAAAAAAAAAAGCAGTTTGCTAGCTTATTAGAAGTGGAGGGCTAAGGATATAGCTTGGTGGCACAGTGCCTGTCTCAAGAGTGCAAGATCATGAGTTCAGTTCTTATACCCCCCCAAAAAAGTTAAAATTTTTCTTTTGCTAGTTAATTAAAAAAAATAAAATTATAATTTAAGTATTATTGCAAGAGACTTCATTATCAAGGATCACCTATGCTGGGTTTACAGGGGTTGTGCCACACCTATTGTTTTTCTTTTCTTTTTTTTTGGGGGGGGGAGGTTGTTTAAGACAAGCTCTCGCTATACAGTTCAGGCTCGCCTTGAGCTCACTTCATAGCCCAGGCCGGTCTTGAACTCACAGTGATCTTTCTGCCTCAACCTCCCATGTATTCAGATTACAGGGGTGTGTCACCATGCCCAGCTCTTTTCCTAGAAACGTTTCTAAACCCTTGATTTGCCATTTTTAACCCTATTACTTTCATAAAATGGCCTTTTTAATGCCCCTTTTTTTATTTCCTACTTTTATTAACATCTCTAATTCCTAGTAGATGACTAAGTTAGTCTTTTGCCAATTGTGTCCTTTAAGAAGAATCACCAGGTGGAGGAGAGTGTCAAGATAAAGCGCCTGCTTAGGCAAGTGCAGGGACTGCACTTTGATCCCTGGGCTTCACATGCTGTGCCAGCCACACCCCTGGGGGCTGAACCAGCCACAAAAAAGAGAAAAAGAAAAGTCTCCTTAATGGTTTTAGGTACAGACTTGGACAAAATTTATGTTTTCCGGGTCTGCTTCCTTGTCCTGCTCTCTCTCTGTCCATATGTTTCATTGGATTAAATTGGGCAGGTGTGAGGAGCTAGATATCCTCTAACTGGTATCCTTTCCTCTCCTGTCTGTTCTTCCTTTCCCTCCCTTCCCCGCTCCTTTTTTCTATTTTTTTCTATTTTGCTCCCTTTGTTTTACTTTTTATTATTATTTTAGGTCTGGGAATTAAACCCAGCTCTACCACTAAGCTAAATACCTAGGCTGGCCATATAGCTCAGCAGGGGCCAGGGGCTCAATCCCCAGGCCTGCCGTGCCAGCCCTGTCAGCCACTCACCCGGGGCACACTGATACGGCAGTTGAGACTGGGCATGGTGGCACATGCCTGTAATCCTAGCTCTTGGGAAGCTGTGAAACAGGCAAATCACTGTAAGACTGATCTAGTAGTGAGACCCTGAACACCCTGTAGACCCTTCCATAAAATATAGGGGGAAAAAAAAAAGCTAAATGCCTAGCCCAAACTTGTATTTATTATATCATTAAATTCTCTGCCTTACTGAAAACTCAGAAGACAAACACCTCCTTACCCAGGGGAGCCTTCTGTGCAGTTCTCTGAGGTGACACTGGCAGTTGCACATTAAATAGGTCATACGTTATAGCTAATAGTTCACTTCATGAGGCTCCTTTGAAGATGTTGGTTACATGCTATCTGGTCCCCTGTAAAACTTTAAAGGGACTTTAAAGGAATTGCTATATCTGTTTTCCATTTGATATTTAAAGTATCTGAAAAATTAATTAGTATTTTTTACCTGATAGCTCCAAAGAGTTTCTTCACAAACTTCTTCTCTCCTATTTAAAAGCTCTGAGGCCAAGCATGGTGGTGCGTGTCTTCCCAGCACTTGGAAAGCTGAGGGAGAAAGATTGTCATGAGTTCGAGGCCAGCCTGAGCTACAAACTGAGCTCAAGGCCAGCCTGAGCTGCATAGCGAGACTCTGTCTCAAAAACACAACAAAAATAAAACAGTAAAAGCTCTGGAGGCAGCAGTGTCATTCGGCTAATTCCTACATTGTTCCAAATACATGTTCCCATCATTATTGTCTGGATTCCAAATGTAAATCTTTATACAATTTATTAGAAGCACAAACTTTTCATTGAGTCACCATTACTCCTACTTTGTTTTAAAAAAAAAAAAAGGGAATCTGATTGTTAGGAGCACTAGGGATCAGACCTAGGGCCTGGTACATGTTAAACAAGTACTCTTCCAGTGAGCTACACATCAGCCCTTTCAAATATGATAATTTAACTATGTTAAGCACCTGCAAGCAGGCTCAGGGCCCAGGGATTGGATCCCTGGGCCTGCTGTGCCAGCCCTGCCCCCGGGGCACACAGACAAATGAGACTGGGCGTGAGTGCACAAACCTGTAATCCCAGCTCTTTTGATCACTACAAGTCTGATCTAGTAGTGAGACCCTGAACACCCTGTAGACCCTTCCCTAAAAAATGCCAAAGGAAAAAAAAATTTTAATTTATATTTAAAACATTTTAAATAACTTTCAGAATTGCCATAGGGTGTTGTAGAGAATAATAAGGCAATGAGTTTATTTTGTTAGCATTTCTTTTAATTCATGTTTTACTTGCTTTCCCTTGACTTTTAACTTCAACTAATAGAGATCAGAAGTGATTAAAAAAGAAAAAATGCATAGTTTAGGGAAATACCAAGAAAAGTGCCCTCAAGGTATATCTTTGCAATTCTAATACTTCGGAGGTTGAGGCAGAAAGATCAGTGCAAGTTTGAGGCCATCCTAAACTACAGAGTGAATTCAAGGCCAGCCTGAATTTGCATAGTGAAACCTTGTCTCAGAAAAAAAAAAAAAAAGTGCCGTCAGCACAGGTTCAATGGCATATATGGCTATAATCTCAACCATTCAGGAGGCTGAAGGAGAAACATTGCAAGTTCAAAGCCAGCCTGGGCAGTTTGGCAAGGTGCAGTCTCAAAAGTAAAAGGACTGGGAATGTAGCTCAGTGGTAGCTCAGGTGCTTGCCTGGTGTGCCCAAGCCCTGGATTCAGTCCCAGATACTAGAGGGAAAAGAGTGCCCTCGTGACTTAAATATAGAGGCTGGGGAGATGATGGCTCAGTGGAATAAGTGCTTCCCTGGCAAGCACAAGGGCCTGAGTTCAATCCCCGGTTCTGAAAAAAAAAAAAAAAAAACTTAAATATAAAACTTGCCTAATTTTCTATACCAAAAAATTGTCTTTATAATGAGTAGTTTGGGGGTTAAACCTTGCTTATAATGTATTATTTATCTTTACAGCAAGACAGATCGGCTTGCCAAAGGATCAGAATGTTACCAGAAGAGCCTTAGTTTAAATCCTTTCCTCTGGTCTCCCTTTGAATCATTATGTGAAATAGGTAGGTTTGGGGAGGTGTCGGGGAGAGTTCCATTTCTTTTTTTTTTTTTTTTTTTCTTTTCCTCCCTGTTAACTTTTGGAGACTTGTGCAAATTATGATAAAAATATTTTTACAAAGGTAAAGGACTGTTGAAATTGAGAATAAGAAACAAATTAGAATCATATTGAGGAGTAATGTCCCTTTCCATGACTCTACTCCAAAGATGAAATTCACTCCTGTATGTAACCAATCTACCTTAAGTATGTTTTGTTCTGCTGAGTGTGTTATGTGTTTAATAGTAGCTAAAGTCGCTTTCTGAATGAGAAATCTGGAATTTCAGATTTCTGAAATCAGTAGTGCACGTAGAACAGGAACCTTCAGCTGAATAAGACTTAGGCATTGTTTAGAGATAATGTCTCAGTATATGTGTGTCAGTGCGCACAGCAGTGCTTCAGCCTTTAATGAATTTTGGTTCTCCAGCGCTCTCTATCTTGCAAAAATATGATGTTGTTTTCTGCTTTGGACAAACAGAAATCTACATTTTATTTCCTAAATTTTACATCTTTATTGTAGAGGTTAACTCTTACAAGTTAATAGATGGGGCTAGGTGTATATGAAAATTTGATTAGCAAAAGTGAACAGAATTTTAAAACTCAGATGCTTATTGTCCTTTATGCATAGTTAGAAAAGGATTATCCCTCACAACAGCGGTGGTGCCACCTGTGCTCCAGCAGGCACGAGCCAGTTCCGCCATAGGCAGGTATTGGGTAACAGTTGTTTTTCTAAACCTAAAACCTCAGTATTCAGGTTTAATTGCAGTGTTGGCAGTATGCAAGAAGCAAGTGGGTTTGGGGTTACAGTTTGGGTACTGGGTCTCTAAATTGTTGCCATCACTGCCTTAGAATCAAATATACCTTTTTTTTTTGGTCTTCACAGGTGAAAAGCCAGATCCTGACCAAACATTTAAATTAACATCTATACAGAACTTTAGCAACTGTCTGCCCAACTCTTGTACAACACTAGTATCTAATCATAGTTTATCTCATAGACAGCCTGAGACTGTTCTTACAGAAACACCACAGGACACAATTGTAAGTGTACCTACTCTATTGACAGTATATCATGAAAACTAAAAAGAATGATTACATAGTCATGTATCATGGGTGACATGGTAGAAATTTTCTCTTTCAGGAATTAAACAGATTGAACTTAGAATCTTCCAATTCAAAGTATTCCTTGAATACAGATTCCTCAGTGTCTTATATTGATTCAGCTGTAATTTCACCGGATACTGTCCCCCTTGGAACAGGAACTTCTATATTATCTAAACAGGTTCAAAATAAACCAAAAACTGGTCGAAGTTTATTAGGAGGACCAGCTACCCTTAGCCCACTAACTCCAAGGTAAGATATACAAAAGATACTTCCAAATGTGTTAACATATTGTCTTCTAGTGATGTATATGATTAGTAATACGAATTAAAATGAAGAGCCACTTATGAAATCACTGAAAATAGAGACATTCTGTTTCAGAAAATGAAGTAAAATAGAAATATCACAGCACCTGTGCTAAAATTTTAATACTAAATATTGGGGGGAAAATTAAACTGTGCATTAAAAGATGCTGTCTTTATGGCTGCGTGTCAGCACATAATGGTGATCCCTGAAGGTATTGATGTGCTGTTGATTTAATCATCACATTATTGCTAAAATACTCTTCTCTAAACCATGGAAGAGGTATTAGCACCCACTGATGTGGAATTAGCAGAGATGTGTCTGTGTGTTGTAGGGTCCTGTCCCAGAAGATAGGTAAAAAGTCACTTGATAGAACACACTCCGTGAATGAGGCCTTGGAGCCAGGGTGCTACTAAAATAGCATGTCCATGATATTTCAGCATCTCTACTAACCACAGATAATTGTATTGGTGATTATTAGACAATTACTCAGTGGTCTTCAGGGACATCGTCTCCATAATTGTGTCTTAAGTCCCATAGAGTCCAGAAATTTGAAGTTATTTGATCACATGGCTCTTAGCTTTAAAAAGGCCACTGTTCATTTCTGATAAATTTTGAAAGATCTGTAGTTCTTGCTCCATTTAGATCCTTGTTTCTTTATATTTTAAAATTTTAATTATGGTGGGTGGAGTAGTCTACAGTCCATTTATTTTTAATCTGCCCCCTAGGTCCTCATTGCTCCCAGACTGATTTGCCATTCTCTTCCTTTTAGACCTTCTAATTTAAGTATACTGCTGCTTTATATATGCCTTGATGACTTTTTGACACCTTGATTTCAACCTCTTCTCAGTTTTGGGATTTTGCCATTAGAAACCCCAAGTCCTGGAGATGGATCCTATTTACAAAACTACACTAATACACCTTCTGTAATTGACGTGCCATCCACAGGAGCCCCTACAAAAAAGGTATTTTTCCATGTAAAATGCTATTTTGATACTGACTAGAGAAACATGCTTACAATTCTAGTCTAAGGAAATTAAATAATGTCTGTCATAGTTTTTACTAATTCACATAACTGTGTGCATCAACTTTTATTGTTTGTGGTACTACGGATTGAACCTAGGAAGTGCTGAACTATACTTCACAGTATCCTTTCTTGATTTTTTTTGAGAAAGGATCTCATTTTGTTGCCCATGCTGGACTCAGAATTGTGGTATTCCTGCCTTACTCCCAAGGAGATGGCTTTACAAGGATGTACTACTATACCTATCTCTGTTTTTGGCTTTATTGAGTTGGTTTGTGTTTTGTTTTTTTTTTTTTAACATCATGAATCAAAGCTAGGGTTTAGTGCATTATGCTAGGCAACCTCTCTACTGAGCTACACCCCCCTCGCCCTTGTTTTCTTAATAGTGTTGATAATTAATATGAATAGAATTTGCCAGGTACTCTATGGCCTTACCACCCTGAATGTGCCTATGTCATCTGATCTCGGAAGCTAGGCAGGGTCGGGCCTGGTTAGTACTTAGATGGGAGAATTTGCCAGGTAAACCAAATATTTCTTGGGTTTTTGTTGTTTTTCCCTTTTGTGTTTTGAGATAGAGTCTTTTTTTTTTTTTTTTTTTTTTTTTTGTGGTGGAACCAGGGATTGAACTCAGGCCCTGGCGTTTGCCAGGGAAGTGGTTATTCCACTGAGCCATCTCCCTGGCCCCTGAGGTAGAGGCTTAATGTGTAGCCCAGTTTGACTTTGAACTTGCTACTTAATAATTTGAACTCAAGATTCTGTTGCCTCCTGCATTCTGAGATTACAGGCATGTGCTACCGTACCTGATCACAGATATTTCTGATAAGATTTTTTTTTTTTTTTTTTTTTGGAACTGGGGATTGAACTCAGCCCCTTACACTTGAAAGGCAAGTGCTTATTCTACTGAGCCATCTCCCCGGCTCCCTCTGATAAGATTTTCATTGTGGATCCTCATAGATACGTAAAGAGAAAGAGAAATACAGTACTTTTATTAATGTGGCAATAGATTTTTTTAGGTTCTTTTAATTTTTGTGTAGATATATGACATTAGAAACCAAAGCACTACTTGTGAAACATTGTCTGTGATGCTGGGTACCTTCTATACCAGTTAAATTATGTTTAAAATATAAATGGCCATGCTTGGTAGATGTTTGAGAAGTGGAAACCGTTGATAGTTTAGTGTTCCTATAAGCCATCACTTAGGAGTCTGATGCAGGATTCATGGCTAGATTGGGCTACATAATGAGTTCAAGGCCAGTCTGGATTAAAATACGACCTCCCACACACCCCTGAAAACAGAAAAAAAAAATCATGGGAACCAGGTAATACTAATACATAAATAACAGATGTTGGTTTTTTACCAGCCTAGAAACATGCTTTTTAGTCTTTTATCACTACACATCATGCAAA
Organism: Octodon degus; assembly: GCF_000260255.1. Classification (NCBI taxonomy): domain Eukaryota; kingdom Metazoa; phylum Chordata; class Mammalia; order Rodentia; family Octodontidae; genus Octodon; species Octodon degus. Next base: position 1,055,110 of record NW_004524609.1, on the reverse strand, counting down.
AGTTCCAATCTGTGACACTTTCTTAGTAAGTGGTAATGGGAACTCCAAGAGTAGTTAAAAAGAACTGGAAAATAATAATTGATAAATTTTTTAAAGCTGATTGTTTTAAAAGTTTAAAACTGGGGCCAGAGAGCTTAGTAGTAAACACCTGCCTGGCAACCATGAGATCCTAAATTAGATTCCTGGTATCAACAACCCCCGATTTTTTTTTTTTAAATGTAAGTTTAGAACTAAGCTAGATGCAATAACACATACCTACAATCCCAGCACCGGGGATGCCGAGGGAGAAGAATCACTTTGAATTTGAGACCAATTGAATTTGAGGCCAATGTGAATTCTGTAGTAAGAATCCCTGTCCACACACGTGCGTGCGAAAAGCTGATCATGGTGGTACACGCCTGTAATCCCAGCACTTGGGAGACTGAGAAGGATGGCCAAAAATTCAAGACCAGCCTGAACTATATATAGCGAAGCCCTAGCTCAGAAACTGTTCACTGAGTAGATAAGCACAGAGAATTTTCTGCTATTGTAATGTTAAGGGGAGTGAGGAGTGATTAGGAGAATTAGTTTATTTTCATTATGAAGTGGAATGATAGCTTGCGAGGTGAAGTAGACCAAAACCAGAAGAGCTGTAGCAGATCAGATGTAAATAATGTAGTGCCCAAATACTACAGTTTGGGGTTTTTGTTTTTGTTTTTTGTGGTACCAGGGCTTGAACTTAGGATGCCACTGAGCTATATCCCCAGTTAATGCCCAAATAATAAAAGCCACCATCTCATTATCTTTCTCTGTTCTCTTCTTACCACATTATAAGACAGTTATGGAAAAATTATATATGTAAGTCTGCATGTATCAGGCCAAGTAATAAAGGTAGTATATGGTGCTTTAATAAATATGAGTTGACTTTGTCCCTTGAATGACTATATAGGTCCTAATTTGGGAAGCAAGAGAAAAATTTATATGTATAGAACAGACTAAAAGGTTTAGTGGATAGTCACAGGTGAAGGAATATATATCTGATGGTAATACAGTAAATGTCCTAACATTTATTATGGGAAAGTCATAGTGTCTCTCTTGGAGCAAAAGTAGGTAAGAACATAGAGTATAACTGATTTTATATTTTTATTTTATTTTATTTTTGCCGTTCCAGGGATCGAACTCAGAACTTTGGGCTTGCCAGGCAGGTGCTTACGCCACCAAGCTGTCTCCCTGGCAAGAGTTCAGAAGGTTTTTTTTTGTTGTTGTTTTTGGTTTTTTATGGCTGGCTCAGGATTCCTTAAGGGCAGGTCTGGTAAGGCATGAGGATCTGGGATCGAACCACAGTATCCTGAGCCTGACTGCCTTTGCATAAGCAGGCACTTAAACAACTAAGCTAATGGGCAGGCCTCCACGTATAACTGATTTTAAAAGCTGTAGAAGCAGCAGCCAACAAATGAAGTGGGAGGGTAAATCTCGTAGTGTACTGTTTGGGGGACTTTTTTTAAAGACAGGGTCTCACTGTGTAGTTCAGGTTGGCCTTGAACTCATTGTAGCCCAAGGTAGCCTTGAACTCATGACAGTCTTCCTGCCTCAGCCTTCCAAGAGATGAGATTACAGGCATGTACTTCCATGCCCAGCACATTATTTTGAAACTTACACAAAGTTTTAAAAAGAAAGGATGACCAGGAAAGACCAAAATAAGACCTTCATGTCCAGTGGAATAGAGATTATTGGCAAATATTTTAATTCATCTTGAGCATTAAAATACACAATATCAAAATAACTGTAAATTTTAAAGAAAATTATCTAGTGGTTATAAAAGAATTGTTAATATATCACTTTAAAACTAAGTAAAAATAGGGGGCCAGGGAGATGGCTCAGTGGAATAAATGCTTGCCAGGCAAGTGCAAGGGCCTGAGTTCAATCCCCGGTTCCATAAAAATAAATAGAAATAATAAATTGAAGAAAACAAAAGAAATAAGCTTTTTTTTCTTCTTCTAAGAGAACAGAAACTAATGGATGAAAGATTGAAAACCTAGAAAAGAAATAGTAATTCTAAAGAGCAGTAACCCGGGCCGGGGAGATGGTTCAGTGGAATAAGCACTTCCCTGGCAAGCGCAAGGGCCTGAGTTCAATCCCCAGTTCCACCAAAAAAAAAAAGAAAACAGTATCTTTAGAATTTAGGAAGTAATTAGGTGATTTTTTTTTTCAATTTAGTCTTGTGAACTTCTATAGAATTGTTTAGTGTCAAAAGAGAATAAAATCTTACTGTCTTGTTTTTTATGTATAGAATGTTAGAGATCTTCCTATATTTTGAAAACATTTACTAATAAAAATTTTAAAGAAAAGATAAATTATAAATAATGAGAATTTTTTATCAATTTTTAACACGTATCCCCAAGTAGAAAAGGCATATATATATAAGTGGAGATGATTACAATGAGATAAAAGTAATAGTTGCTGAGAATTTTGAGACTTTGAAACTAGAGTGAACAATGGAAGGTTAATAAAGAAAACGCTGGCAAAAATGTTGAAGTAAGTTGGTGATCGTATACCAACAATGACAAACACTGAAATGTTTGTGTTTTTAAATAACAGCATATTTTAGGAACTTTCACTTGGAGAATGTAGATAGGAGCATCATGTCTTTTATCATTTACAGTGCAATCTATAATCACAAACCTTAGACTTTTTGTGTTTTACAGTCTGTTGCCAGAATCGGCCAAACTGGAACCAAGTCTGTCTTCTCACAAAGTGGAAATAGTCGTGAGGTCACTCCAGTTCTTGTTGCACAAACACAAAGCTCTGGCCCACAAACAAGGTATTTATTGTGGGTGAGGGGTCATCAGTTGTTACTGTTCATCATTTCTTGCTGTAAAATTTGATCTTTATTTCTCCAGTTTAAGCAAGTATTGACTCAGAAATTTTATAGTGCTATAAATTTTGAATATTTGAAATTTGTACCTTGCTGGAAAGACTAGAGTTTTTAATTGAGTCTTATAATGTAAATAGCTATAAAAATAGTCATTCTTTTTTTGAAACAAGGTCTCAACCACGGAGATTTTCTGCCTCAGCTTCTGAAGCAATGGGATTTACAGGCTTGTGCCACCACATGGCTCTCTGAGCCAAATATGCTGAGACACCTGCCTGTAATTCTGGTGACATAGGGGAAATGCTGTGTCAAGATAATCCAAGCTTAAATCAGAGTAGGAACATGTACTGGAGCAAAGCAAGAGGAAGTGGGAATAACTCCTGAGACACAGGAGGGGTCCAAAATAGGTTGCCAAGGAGGCCACTTCTGAAAGGACGTTTTATAGAGCAAAATCAGATCTAATGTGAGTCGAAAATCATGACCAAATTGCTGTAAGCGTAATTGCTTAGGGATACTGATCCAGTGATAGCAAGAGCATACGGGTGACATCCTTAACCTGCGCAATAATCTGTAGTCTTAACCTTGTCTTTAGTCTTCAGCCTTAGCCTTAGTCCCCTAATGAGACCATGGGAAATCTCACAGGGAGGGTACCAGGAATAGCAAGCCTCCTAGGAAGTGTGTACATCCAGCCATCGTGGCTTTAGTCTTCAGATGTGCCTCTTTAGCTCTTACTGAGGGCCCAGCGCTGCCTGACCGCCTACAGTGTTCCTGCCTAATGTAGCTGTCTACAGTGCTAGCACTCAGGGAGCTAAGGCAGCAGGATTGCCATGCGTTCAGGGCCAGCCTGGACTCTATCACCAGGACCCTGCCTTGAACAATAAACAGATAAGTAAAATTGTTTTTTCCCCAAATGACAGTAATCTTTGTCTTCACGTGACTTTTTCTTTAGATCAAATACATAAGATTTTAATTCACCCCTTCCCCATTATGTAGGTCAATACATAACCTTGAAACCTTCAAACACAGTTTCTTTTGTGTTTTGTTTGTTTGTTTTTTGGCAGAACCGGGGATTGAACTCGGGCCCTTGTGCTTGTCAGGGAAGCGCTTATTCCACTGAGCCATCTCCCCAGCTTTTGTTTTTATTTTTTGTCTTTTTGAGACAGGGTGTCACTATGCAGTTCAGTCAGGCCTTGAAGTTGCAACTGCCCTCTTGCCTGAGCTTCTCAAGTTTTAGGATTACAGGGCATGAGCCGCCATGCCCACCTCAAATACAGAAATCTTAACATATCTTGAACACAAAAGTACAAATGTGCAGATACAGTTACTATGTAAAAGCTGTCAGTGTTGGTAATGTGAGGATGGAGTCTGATTTTTTTTGGCGGAACCAGGGATTGATTGAACTCAGGCCCTTGCATTTCCCGGGCAGGTGCTTACTCTGCTGAGCTATCTGCCTGGCCCTAGAGTCTGGTCTTGACTGCTAGCTTGCAAGGACCGTTTGCCTGAGGCTGGTAGGAAAAGGAATTGGAGGCATCTGACAGCAATATGGTTTAGGCCAAGTATATGCTAATGCTATAGACTATATAACTGAACAACCATATTAATTTACTGCAGTCATCAGCTATTAATAATGCTGTATTGTTTGTATTGTTGATTCTACGTTATCTACCAGATTGCCTGGATATATTTTTTGAGGTTGCAGTAATACAGTTCAAGCAAACCTAAACTGAATATTTCAACTGCCTTGAAATAGGAAACTTTCTGTCTTTGCAGTGCTGAAGCATGAACCTAGGGTTTTACGTATGCTAGGCAAGTGCTCTTCCCCTGAGCTTACACACACACACACACACACAGCCCTTCTTATTTTGCTTTGAGGCAAGACATCTTATTGCTGAGGCTGGCCCCTAATTTGTAATCCTCCTGAGTACCTGGGAATGCAGGCATGGGCTGCTGTGCCAAACTGAGATCTGAAATTTTTTGAATCCAACATAACACAAAGTTTTAGCCAGGCGTGGTAGTACCTGCCTGTAATCCCCACACTCGGGAGATGAAGGCAGCAGGATCTCCACAAGTCCAAAGCCAGCCTGGGCTACACAGTGATGCACCCTCAAAAAAGTAAGAAAAGGTTTTGTATTTGGAAGTTCAGATTTCAAGGTGTTGGTTTTTTTTTTTTGTTTTTGTTTGTTTTTTTTTGTTTTTTTCTTTTGTATTTTAGGGAAGGATCTACAGGGTGTTCAGGGTCTCTCTGCTAGATCAGACTCACAAGAGCTGGGATTATAGTCACGTGCCACCACGCCCAGCCTCATTTGCCATCTCAGCATGCCCCGGGTGTGGTCCTGGCACGGCAGGCCTGGGGATCAAACTCTTGACCCCTGTGCCTGCTTGCAGGCACTTTAATCTGCTGAGCTACTTGGTGGCCCCATATTTCAGATTTTTTAATTAGGAACAACAGTGAAGCATAAATTCTGTTACACAAATGTTTCAAAAATCTGAAATCTCTGACTTCTGGTCCAAGCATTTTTGGATAAAATATAGTCAGTTTGTACAAAAAAACAGTGGCTTAAAACGAGAAATTTTTTTTACTCGTGTTTCTTTGCCTTTTTTTTTTTTTTTTTCTATACCTCATGTAGCAGCAATCTCTCAGAATTTTAAAGCGTCTAAGTTTGAAATCAAGATGTTGTCTGGGCCAGTATTCCTCCCAAGTCTTTAGGACAGGATCCTTCCGTGCCATTTCCAGTTTCCAATAGCTAGACTTTCCTTGCCTCTTAACAGCGTAATTCAGCATCCTATTCTATTCATGTGGCTGTCTTTCCTGTATGTCTCCTAGATTTCTTTTTTGTTTTTCTTTTCTTTTTTGGTGGTTTGGGGTTTTTTGGTCTGGTTTGGTTTTTTGGTTTTTTGAAGCCAGGTCTCTCAATGGTTCAGGCTGGCCTTGAACATACTATGTAGACCAGACAAGCCACTTTTTCTTGGTGAGATCTGAGATCCTCCTGCTGTAGCCTCCCAAGTGCTGGGATTACAGACATGTACCTTGGCCAGCTTCACTTCCTTCTTTTAAGGACGGTACTGGATTAGGACCAACTTTAGTGACTTCATCTTAACTTAATTATATCTATAAAGATCTCTTTTCCAAATAAAGCCAAATTCACAGGTACTAGGGATTAGGATTTTTTTAAAAACATACTTTTTTGTAGGGACCAATTCAATATTGCCTTACTGGCAGTTTGAACACTACCTTATTAGCAATTGTCCTTTTTTTTTTTTTAGTATGAAAAAGGTGTATTTTATATATCCCCACATACATACTATTTGTCCTCTTTCTGTAGCTCCATTTTTCAACCTGGTATTAGTTTCTTCCATTTCAAAGAACTCTTTAATTTTTGTTATTTTTCTTATGGTGCTAGGGATGAAACTGAGGGCCTTTTACATCTGAGCCACATCCCCAGCCATCTAAGGGCTTTATTTATTCATTTGTGTGTGTGTGTGTGTGTGTGTGTGTGTGTGTGTGTGGAATTGGGGATTGAACTCAGGCCCTTGTGCTTGCCAAGGAAGCACTTATTCCACTGATCCATCTCCCTGGCCCCAGGTTTTCTTTTAGACATCAGGAAGAAGTTTTGTTTTGTTACATCTTGTGTTTTGAGATGGACACTTGCAATATTACAGGTTGACCAGTAATATTGTTGACCAGCTGGGCTCACACAAACCTCTTGCCTCATATCTCCAAGTAGCTGAGACGATAAGTAGTCATGCATCTGACTCTTGTCTTTATTTTCAAACAGTATTTTCGCTGAGTATAGAATTTCAAATTGACTTTTTATTCTTTAAAAAAAGATGTTACTTTAATGTCCTCTGACATTGCTTTGTTTCTGACATTGCCTGCTGTCATTGTGGTTTTTTTGTTTGTTTGTTTGTTTTTTGTTTTTTTTTATCATCAGTATGTAGGACTTTTCTCCATTTGTTTTGGAATTTTAACACCAATTGTAGGCAATTTACGATGTGTTTTAGTGTGGTTTTATTCCTGCTTCTTGACCCCTCAGCTTCATTGAGTTTCTTGGATCTGCAGGTTTACCGTTTAAATCAAATCTGGCTAATTTTTAGTCATTTTTGTTCCACCTGCTGCTGCTTCCTCCTTTTCCTCCTTCCTCCTCCCCTTCCTCCTGCTCTTCCTCTTGTTGTCTTCATCTTTGTCCTCCTTTTCCTCTTCTTCATTCTCCTTTTTTCTCCCCTTCCTCTTCCTCTCCTGTTTTTTATTTTGAGACAAATCTGTCCAAGTGATTCCTTTAGTTCTCAGTTGAGTGAACTTCTGATACAGTGATGTTAATGTATAGGGAGCTCATTTCCCCTGTTTTTCTAGTGGTATTTATTTGTTGGCAGATACCTCACATTTTGCACAATCCGTGTGCAGCCATCTTTTGTTATTGTATTTACAAATGAGAGCTAAAGATACTTGGCTTATAAATATATGATGCATGGATCAAGAGCTCTTTTATGAATTAGGTGGAGATCTGTGTTATGCTATATTGTTTATACTAACTTGAAAAGTTTTTAAATGCTGAGTTTCCATGGTAAGACAAAGAAGGGACTGACAAGATCATCAACTTTATTTTTTTAAATGTATTTGATACAGGGTCTCGCTATGCCGCTCAGACTCATAGTGATCCTCCTGTCTCAGCCTCCCCAGCACTGGGATTTCAGGCTTGCGCCATCACACCTGGTTTCAGAGGCCAGCTCAGCGTACCCAAGGTTCTGGGACTGGCACAGCATGCAGTACTGGGGATCAAATCAGGTCCTTGCGCTTGCGAGGCAGGCACTTGGCCGCCACGCTATTTCCCCAGCCCTCATCAACTTTAAAGTACTTACATACCAAATACCTTATTTTCTTCAATACAAGGGATAGACCCCAAGGAAGTTTTACCCCTGAGGGATAGCCCTGGCCCTTTTTACTTTGATTTTGAGACAGGGTCTTGCTAAGTTGTCCAGACTGGCTTTAGACTTATGATCATCCTCTTACCTCGGGTTCCAGGTGAAGATCACAATACCCACTTATGAATGTGTACTTTTTAAAATGACTGAACTGAAAAAATGGCTAAGAGTGTCAAAACTGTAAAAAATAAATGTCTTCTATGATTTCTGCTAGTACAACACCTCAGGTATTGAGTCCCACTATTACATCGCCTCCAAATGCACTGCCACGGAGAAGTTCACGACTTTTTACTAGTGACAGCTCTACGACTAAGGTAAGTAATAAATGCTTAAATGTACTTACTTAATATTTTCTCTGCTAACGTGTCTGTTCACTGAGTGTTCCATCTCTAATAACTATATACAGAGACTGAATGCGCTGTATAATTTGAGTGTATTTTCTTAGTTCTTTGGTAAATACTATATAACATTTTCCAACTTTTTTTTTTTTAATGTGAGTCAGGGTCTTGCTATTCAGGCTGTCCTTGAAGTCACTATGAAGCCCAGGCTGGCCTCAAACTCACAGCAACCCAACCCTCCTGCCTCAGCCTTCTGAGTGCAGTGATAACATTCATGCCCTACCACACCAGGCTATATATACATTTTTCAAATGATGAACCTACATTAAAGTTATTTTAGAAAAAAGGTGGAGAAGATATGATTATTAAAATATATCACAAAGGATTTCTTTGGAGTAGCAGAATAATCCTATTTCCTGAGCATGGTGGTTAATTTCACAATTCTATTCATGTGATAATACACAGAAATATATATATACATGTGCAAAAAAAGTTCATATAAAAACGAATCTAAAAAGGTCTGGAGTTTAATTCATAGTATTACTATATATTTCCAATTTTCTGAGTAAAACAATGTTATGGTTATATCACATTATTGATGTGGAAAGAAAAATGGAAATTCTGTGTTTTCTTTCCATCTTTTGAATTATTTTTTAAGTTTACAATAAGGTGTCTCGCTGTACCTATGTTAAACTTTTTTAGTTCATTCTGAGACATGATGGATGATTGTTCTGACATACCCAGATTATCAGTCTCATGATTTACTATTTATCATGCTCCAAAACAATTATTATATATGTTTTCATTTTAAAATGAGAGCAATACTTAATTCATATTCACTTATTGGTTAATGCTGCTTCTGTTCAGAATTGTTGCTTTTAACATTAAATGAATTTGAAGACCTTTGTTTTCCTAAAATTTGAGAAAAATACAAATTAATCAACATTGAACATTTGTGTCTAATAGTAGAAATAGGATTGAAGGAAAAGTCTAAAATACATGAATATAACAAGTGTGGAATTTTACTACCTTTTGCAGGAGAATAGCAAAAAATTAAAAATGAAGTTTCCACCTAAAATCCCAAACAGAAAGACAAAAGGTAAAACTAACAAAGGAGGAATAACTCAACCTAATATAAATGATAGCCTGGAAATTACAAAATTGGACTCTTCCATCATTTCAGAAGGGAAAATATCCACAATCACACCTCAGATCCAGGCTTTTAATCTACAGAAAGCAGCGGCAGGTCTGTTTTAAATGCTTAATATAATTTTTATACTTTATGTGATTTTTTATATACTTACATACATTTCTTAATGCTCATTACCTTGCCCTCATTGTTTTCTAGATATAACAATTTTTAATGGATTCGTTTGTAATTAGCCTTTGTAGAAAACCAGGGGTTTTTGTCTTTGTTTCTCTCCTTTGGTTACTGTATTGTTTTCTCCTAGAAGGTTTGATGACTCTTCTTCGCGAAATGGGGAAAGGTTATTTAGCGTTGTGTTCATATAACTGCAAAGAAGCTATAAATATTTTGAGCCACCTGCCTTCCCACCACTATAATACTGGTTGGGTATTGTGCCAAATTGGAAGAGCCTATTTTGAACTTTCAGAATACATGCAAGTAAGTATAGAAACTGTTACGTATACCAGTCTAGAAATGATTAAGTTTAGGAAAGGCTTATGCTTGAGAAGGCTAGACCTAAAAGATCAACAGTTATTATATAATGCTCATATTATTATTTTCTCAGTATTTGTGATTAGTAAATAAAATCCTTTCATTGAGATGAGTAATGTAAGTTTTTTGTGCTTTCTTGAAGTAGACTTGTAGAGAACATTGTCATCAATACAGTCTGAAGTGGCATACCTTATGTCCTAGTGAGTTGTATCTGAAAATAATGTATACTCTAAATTATTTTATACGGAGGTTAGGGATGTCACTGTGGTAGACTGCTTGTACAACGTGTGAGGCTCTGGGTTCAATTCCAAACACCTAAAAGGTTACAGTGTGTATATTACATACACTGTATACATTATACGGTGTACAGTATATGGAATTACTTACCAAGATGAATTTTTTGATATTAACATGCTCTATAAACTTAAATGCTATGAAGAAAATTGTATTTAATTGAGGATTCGGTGGTTGTTGTTATGCTGGGAATCCAAATCAGGACCTGGTGCTTGCCAGGCAGGCACTTGTTTTTTGTTTTTTGGGTTTGTTTTTTTTTTTTTTTTGGTGGAATCGGAGATTAAACTCAGGCCCTTGTGCATGTCAGGCAAGTGCTTATTCTACTGAGCCATCTCCCTGGCCCAAGGCAGGCACTTGTGCCACTGAACTAAATCCCCAGTGAAGAAGTAATATCCTTATCACAAGACTATATCTTTTTATTTTTTTGGTGGAACCGGGATTGAACTCAGGTCCTTGCGCTTGCCAGGGAAGCGCTTATTCCACTGAGCCATCTCCCCAGCCCCAAGACTATATCTTTTTAATTTTAATTAAAATTGTTGTTTATCTGCTTATATGAGAAACCAATGATTAACCTTCAGTCAAAGAATATTATAATTTCCAACTTAAATTAGCTCCTCTTAGTTTTCCTTCCTAGAGCATTTTTCTTACCACCACCACCTCCTCTGAAAATTAGAATTAAAAAAAAAAAAAAAAGACTTTAGTAACTAAATTTCTCTAGTATGGATTGTAAAGTTAACAAGGTTACTTTTTCTATGTACGTGGAGTTTGGTAGAGTGCATGTTATGTGTCCTAGAGCCGTGGAGGCAAGCCGATGACGGGCGGCGCACATGCTGCCCCTGGCTGCTGGGTAGCACTGGAAGTTCTGCCGCATTCACCATCAGTGTCGTAGACTCCATCGTCTGCACTACAGCTAGGTAGAGCTCTCTGTCCTCTTGTACTACACTACAGAAGGACACAATGGAAAGCTAGCAAATGTGTAAGGACAGATAGCAGGGACATTACGTGGAGAAAAATGAACTGTAATAAGGGACTGTAAAACAGTGGTATTGTGTTTTTTTGTTTTTTAATATTTTAATCTTTTGTTTATTTATTTGGTATAGGGTCTCACTACACAGCCCAGACTCGTAGTGGTCCTCCTGTGTCAGCCTCCTCAGTGCTGGGATTGCAGCCATGCGCTACCACGTCCGGTTTTAGTTGGCAGCACAGTGCACCTAGGATTCCAGGGCCAGCATGGCTTGTGGTACCGGGGATTGAACCCGGGTCCTTGCACTTGCCAGGCAGGCACTTAGACCATGATGCCATCTCCGCAGCCCTGGTTTTATTTTTAATGTGCTCAGAGAAAGGTCGCTTATTTCATGAACTGCAGAAAGATACAAGGGAATGTAGTAATTGTAGTGCGATGTTAAACATCTACAATTAGCACTCTGGGAGGCTGAGGCAGGACAGTGGCAAATTCAAGCCCAGCCTAGACAATTTAGCAAAGCTCTGCATCAAACAAAACAAAACAGCAAGCTAAGGGATATAGATCAGTGTGAAGGCCCTGAGTTCAACTAGTTACATACATGTACACATGACATGGAAGTGTTCTTCAAGCAGAATAAATATTGGAACTATCTACAGCATTTGTGATTGTGGTAGTGTTAAAAAAAAATTATAGCCAGAAAGTCTTATGGGTTTTTGTGTTGTTGTTGTTGTTGTTGTTGTTGTTGTTGTTTTGTGGTCAGCTCAGCCCATCCTGGGGGTGGGCCTGGTGTGGCATGTGCTAGGGATCAAACCATGGTTGCTGCGCTTTGCCTAACCTTGCCTAAGCAAGTGCTTTAGACCACTGAGCGATCTCGCTGGAAAAGCCTTGTTTATTGCTACAAGACCTGTGTTAGGAATGAGAATGTTTACTGGTATACAGTGTATATACAGAACTTCAAAAGTTGTTTGGGAACCTTCTTCAAAATCATTTCTGGGGGGCTGGGGAGATGGCTCAGTAGAATAAGCGCAAGGGCCTGAGTTCAATCCCCGGTACCACCAAAAAAAAAAAAAAATCTGGTTTATTGTTTTACAGGTACTTTGAAATATATGAATTTTATTGTTTACTTTGGTTCTACAATAATGACCAAATAATTAAAGATACTTTTAATCTTGATTTTATTGTTTTAGGGGTTCTGCCCCCCCCCCCGTGTCATAATCGCTTTTCAAAGGAAGCAGCACATTTTTAAAACTTTGAAACCAAAAATGTACTCATATTTATGTTTGGCTGATGGTTGGTATATCATTTTACAACCAGTGCCTATTTGAAAAAGTTAAAAATCACCAAGCTAACCCTGAACACTATGTGGATATTCTTTAGAAATACAGTATCAGTTTTATAAGCATCCTTTTTAATTCTCTCTATTCATTAAGAACAGTTTAGAGCCAGGTGTGGTGGCACGTGCCGGTAGTCCTAGCACTCGGGAAGCTAAGGCAAGAGGATCACTGTATTAAGTTCTAGGCCATCCTGGGCTACATAGTGAGTTCAAGGCCAGCCTGAACTGCATAGTGAAACCCTGTCTCTAAAAGACAAAACAACAACAAAAATATGACTTTGCACAGTTGGGTCAAGTGCCCAATGAGGGTAATTGGTAGGTGGAGCTACAATTCTGGCAGGTACAATATTGGCGACTGTGTTCCACGCTGAACATGGTAAGAGGATTGGAACCATCTTATGCCCTAACGTTTTCAACTCAGCTTCTTGGTAAGTCAGTGCAAACATAGGTTTTGTGTTTCAGAGGTCTTATTGGGAGGCTGGGAGTGGGGAAGCTGGGAATCAAACTCAGTACCTTGTGCTTGCCAGGCAGGCATTTATGCCACTAAGCTGTATCCCCAGGCCTCTCAGGCCATTTTTGTAACCTCTTTCCTGAGAAAATTATTCTGTAAAGCTGTGATTAAAACTTCAAGGGCTGGCAAGATAGCTCAGTGGAGTAAGCACCTGCTCGGGTAAGCAAAGGGACTAGAGTTTGATCCCAGCACCACATGCCATGCATGCCATGCCGGCCCCACGTGCTGAGCTGGCCACAAAGACCAAAAAAAAATTTTTTTTTCAAAATGTAACATTTTGGTTTTGTTGTTGGGTTTTTTGCTGTTGTTTTATTCATTTTAACTGTATAGTCTAGATTGGCCTTGTGTTCGCTAAATGGTCCAAGCTGGCCTCAAACTCAGAGTTGCTCGGTCTGACTTCAGAGTTGCCATCCACCTCCTCTGCCTCAGCCTCCTCTTCAGTATTGGGATTATAGGTATGCCCCATCGTGGCCAATGAAGATGAGTTTTTTGAGAAGAAAGTATGAGATTTATCTTTTTAAAATTATATAACTTCCTACAGTTTTTATTTTAGTAGAAACTTACATTTCCAGAGCTCATGTTCCCTTTTTTTTTTTTTTTTTTTTTTTTTTCCTCTTTTTCTTTTTTTTTTTTTTGAATTAAACCAGGGGCCTATTAAGCACTCCACGCTGGGCTGTATGTCCAGCCCAGGGTTCATGTTGATATCATGAGGACATCAATGTTTGCACTGTCACAGAAGTTGATCATTTTGTTCTAGTATTTCTACTAGTTCACATAAAAAATCAGAATACAGAACATTTTTAGGTCTTGTGAAGACAGTGACCAGTGCTTGCTCTCTCTCCCTCTATAAACTGTATCTTCTTTCCTTTTACTAGTTTTTTATGTTTTAGGCTGAAAGAATATTCTCAGAAGTTAGAAGAATTGAGAATTACAGAGTTGAAGGCATGGAGATCTACTCTACAACACTTTGGCATCTTCAAAAAGATGTTGCTCTATCAGTTCTTTCAAAAGACTTAACGGATATGGATAAAAGTTCACCAGAGGTATATTAACAGAAGCACTGCATACTTAGCAACCTTTTGAGATCACCCATACAAAACAGAAATGAATGGAATATAAGAAATATAATCATACAGCATTTAATGACAGGGATCTGTTGTTGGGCAACTATATGCAAAAGATCAGAGAGTATAATTACACAAATGAGAACTGGAA
>NW_004524609.1:1033317-1040806 GCF_000260255.1 Octodon degus | reverse complement strand
TATATGTGGGGGGGGTAGTCCAGATTCACAAATAAAAAATGAAAAAGATATTTCACTCAGAATTAGGGTTTGACTGTATTAAAATTGCTCTTACCAAGATTAGGATTCATTCAACAGAAGCTATAAAGATTAAAAGAAGTGCTGCTTTTACATTAAAATAAATGAGTAATTTTTTTCTTTCTGAGACGAAATCTTACCACTGTGTATTTCAGCCTGGCCCTGAACTCACTGTGTAACCCAGACTGGTCTTGAACTCTAAGGGATCCTCCTGTCTCAGTCTCCTAAGCACGGAGTTTACAGATGTGTGTCACTGGGCCCCACATAAATTAGTAATTTTATTTGCCATTTTAAGTTATAGTTACAATTAATTCTCATACTCCAATTTCGTAAGCGTAGTAGTTCACAACATCTCAAGAATATTTAATGGTGCTGGATGCAGTGGCAGAGAATTCTAATCTCAACACTCTGGGAAACAAGCAGGAAGACCACAAGTTTAATCCCAGCTTGGATGACTTAGCAAGACCCTCTTACAAAAAAAATTAAGGAGCTGCCTTGTTCACTGTGAAGGCCCTGTGTTCAGTCTCTTAATACCTCCCAACCCCAGTGACTGGTTACAAGCAAAGTTCAACAATGAAGTGTTGGCCCAGCATGCATGAGCCCCTAGATTCGTTCCCTGGTTGTTTTGGGGTATTTTAGGAGATTGTTTTCTTTTGTCCTTTGACAATTCTAGGATTGAACGCAGGACTTTTTGCATGCTAGGGAAGCGTTCTACCACTGAGCTACACCCCAGAGCCTGTAATTGTTTTAAAGGAATAGTTAGTGATGTTTTGTAATGTACTTAAAGTTTGTATTAAATACAGTCAAATTTCACTGCTGACGTTAATTCTGTGGTTGCTGTAAACATTATTAAATACTAAACAATTATAGTATCCAGTACTAGACCATTTTTCTTAGAGAAATATATATGTATATAAATATTACACAGATGATAATCATTTTTTTCCATAATTTTATTGAGAAACAAATAGCAATGAGACAGTTTCAAATCAAATTGGTAGGACAGTTTCAATAATTAACACATTGTGTACTGTCTTTCTAGTGTTTATTTGTTGTACAGCATGCAGACATGATATCCTATTTACAAACACTATTAGAACAAATCCCTCTTAAAAACAACTCATCCTGGCCAGATGTGTTAGTGCATGCCTGTAATCCCAGCATTGGGAGGCTGAGGCAGGAGCATCCCCAAAAGTTCGAGGCCAGCCTCACCTATATAGAAAAGCTCAAGGTTAGCCTGAGTCTGTCTCCAAAACAAGCAACCAGATAAAAAGTATCCTGGTAGACTTTATTATCTTTATTTCATAAAAGAAAAAATGAGATTTAGAAGTATTAAGTTGACTTAAGGCTGTCTTAATTCTACCAGTGGTAGAATTCCAATTTTTTTTTTTTTTTTTTTGTTCTGAATGCCTTCAGGGCAGGTTTGGCTGGCTGGAGTGTTGTGGGGATCAAACTACAGCAACCTGAATCTGACAACTTTGTGGAAGCAGCCACAAAGACCTGAGCTAGGGCTGGGCCCCCTAGAATTCCAATTTTTAACTGTCCTCAGAGCAGGGCCCAGACCAGACCCCTTGTCCCCCATGTAGAACCTGTCATTCATACACACACACATGCGCACAGTCTCTGGCCCCTGTCATTTTTCTCTAGAACCACCTTGTTCAGCCTCAGTTGAAAATGCATATTGAGCAACTCAACTGTTAAATTCATAAATGGTCAACATTACAAGTGATATTTTTTGGGCTGGGGAGATGGCTCAAAATAAGCGCTCACCTGGCAAGTGCAAGGTCCTGAGTTCAGTCCCCAGTACCTGAAAATAAAGACAAGTAATAGTTTCTCGGATTTTTTGACAAGAAAGCAGATTTACAAACAATCCATGAATAATGAGCGTGGGGTATTTACTAAAGCTGTTCAGCTTTTGTCTTTCTGTTCCAAGTGAAATATGAAGTTTGGTTTGAATCTGTTAGGAAACATTTTTGCCAGCTGTGGTGAAACACACCTATAATCCCAGCACTTGGAAGGCTGAGGCAGGAGGATTAATATGATGAGTTGGAGGCTGTCCTGGGCTACGTGGTGAGTCCAGGCCAGCCTGAACGAATAGCTAGACTCTGTTTAAGTAAATAAATAAATATTTTTTGTTTGTTTCTATCTTTTTAAGGCCTGGTGTGCTGCAGGGAACTGTTTCAGTCTACAACGGGAACATGATATTGCAATTAAATTCTTCCAGAGAGCTATCCAGGTTGATCCAAATTATGCTTATGCCTATACTCTATTAGGGCATGAATTTGTGTTAACTGAAGAACTAGACAAAGCATTAGCTTGTTTTCGAAATGCTATCCGAGTAAATCCTAGACATTACAATGCATGGTAAGTGCTAGTGAAATGCGAATAGTCTCATCAGTGGCTTATTTTCATAATAAAAAGATTCTAATGGGAAAGTTTCAGAGTACATAATGTATAGTTTTGATTTATTTATGTGTGCCTCTTAATGCATTGTATTTTATTTCAATATACTTAAATTGCTGGAAGATGACCAAAGATCAGAGGAAAGCCTAGTTTTTGCTGACAGACAAAACAGTCAAGCTTTCCTGTACCTCCACCTCTTCATACAGGTAGAACTTCTCTGCAATGTTTTTAAGAACTGAGTTCTTAAAATGATACATACAGCAGTTACCTAACATGAATATAATTATCATGTATCATAGATGTATTCTAATTAAGAAAAACATCCTGGTGTGGTGGTATGCACCTGTAATCCCAGTCCTTGGGAGGCTAAGGGACAAGGGTCACTGCAAGCTGTGTGTCTACTTGGGTGACAGAAGTGACACCCTGTCAGAGAAAAGTCAAAGCACAAAGAAAAAACAGGGTTTGGATTTGATACATTAAATGCCACCTTTTTTTCCTTTCCTGTCTTTCTCTTTTCACGTTTTATCAGGTTGAATTACAAGTTAATTCTAAATGTGTGGAATGTATTCTGTTACTTTATAGTAGTCAAATTCTTTTTCTTAAGGCAGGGCCTTGCCAGATGTAGTCCAGGCTGGCCTCGAATTCATACTCTTCCTGTCACAGCCTTCTGAGTATTGGGATTATAGCTGTGTGCTATCCCCACTCAGTAATAAATTCTGAAGAACTTTTCCATGCCGAAAATTACGTTATAACCAGGTACTATAGTATACACCTGTAATCACAGGCTGAGTGAGGGGTTTTTTTTGTTTGTTTGTTTTTGTTTTGGTACTAGGGATCAAACTCTGGACCTTGTGCTTGCCAGACAGGTCCTTGTGCTGCTGAGCTATCTCCCTAGCCCCAAGATTATAATTTTGAGTCCAGCGTAACAATTTAGTAAAGGAAAATTATGTTACAGGAGAAAATTGTGCTATAAGCAGGACTATTTAGACAGGAAAGCTTTTACTGAAAAGTTTAAATGCTGAATTATTTGGATTACGCTAGGATGATGTTAAGTATCCATCTAAACAGCAAATCTCTTATTCTAATTCAACAGTTAATGGCTTTTTCTCATGTCTACTTTCAGTATCATTAGCACCATCTTTTTACCTTTTCTTAGATAGCACCACTGTAACGATTAATAAAGCCATTCAGATAAGAATTCTTTTCCATATCCATTTGGTGCTTGTTCTTTATTATCTCTTGGTGGTCAGTAGAGCTTGATATAACCGTGCATACTGTATTCACTTGACATTCTGAAGCTTCTTGAGAATTGCCTGTACAGTAACCTAGTACACTCTTACGTAGCCTTTAACAGTTACAGTTTTGTAGTCTAGACGTGCTTTGTATGTACTAAGTGGGAAGAAGGAGGTCTGGGTAAGTACCACTAGTTATCCTCTAATTAGACGTGTTTTTACATGTCTTTGACAAAGTATGCACAGAACCTTGTCAGGAGTTAAGGGTTAGGGTTATAAGTAGATCTCTAGAACCCTTAGTAGCCATGCAGCGTTCACCAAGTTACGTAACTCAGCCGAGCCTCAGTTTTGTAATTTGAAAGTGGGACTAACAGAGCCTGTCTCCTTGATTCTCGCTAGGATTAAATGAAATAGTTCACACTGACCATTTTGACCAGGGCTGGCCAAGTAGCTCAGCAGACTGACACGCCTGCCTAGGCAGGAGCAAGGACTGGGGTTTGGTCCCTCTTGTGCTGCTCTGTGCCGTGCTGGCCCTGCCCCGGGGCGCACTGAGACTGGGCGTGGTGATGCACGCCTGTAATCCCAGCGCTTGGGAGGCAGAGAACAGGAGGATCACTACAAGACTGATCTGTGCAGTGAGACACTGTAGTCACTGTACTAAAATACATCAAAAAAAGAAAACTTTAGACAAGAAGAAAGTTAGCAGAGCCAAGGACCATAGTACACACCTATAGTCCCAGCTACTCAGGAGGTTGAGCCCAAGAGTTCAAGACTGGACAGCATAGACTATCTCAACCAAAGTTCGGGGCACACATGTCATAATCTTAATTAGATACTAATGTCTGACGAATGGAAGTAGTTTAGGGTGGTTTGTGTTCTCACCTTTCTCATATTTTACCTACGTCTCTTCCAAAATAGTAAGAAATAAAGTAAAATCTTTTAATAATTTCTACCATGACTGATCCTTTTTGCCTCCTATAGGAGACCACCAGTATTTTACCATTGGCTTATTAGAGTGCCCTGTGTATTACTTTATCAGTTGAACTGAGCTAGCAGCTAAAAGTTCTCTAAATTTAATAATGTACTGTATTTTATACTTTCAGGTATGGTTTAGGAATGATTTATTATAAACAAGAAAAATTCAGCCTTGCAGAAATGCATTTCCAGAAAGCACTTGATATCAACCCTCAAAGTTCAGTTTTACTTTGCCACATTGGAGTAGTAAGTAACTTTCTAAAATTACTGATCTAAGTAAGGGCCGGGGTGATAGCTCAGTGGCAAGAGTGCCGCCTGGCAAGTATAAGGTTCTGAGTTCAATCCCAGTACCAAGGGAAAAAAAAAAGAATCAAAATTATTAATCGGTTATCTCCCTTTAAAAAATAATTTGTTAGTTGGGAATGGTGGTGCATGCTTGTAATCTCAGCACTTGGGAGGCTGAGGCTAAGGCACAAGTTTGTTTTGTTTTGTTTTTAACTTTATTTATTTATTGTGTGTGTGGCCAGTTCAGCCCACCAGGGGGCAGGGCTGGCTGGCATGTGGTGCTGGGGATTGAACCGCGGTCTCTGCTTTTGCTTAGCTTAGCTTAGTTTAGCTTAGCTTAGCTTAGCTTAGCTTAGCTTAGCTTAGCTTAGCTTAGCTTAGCTTAGCTTAGCTTAGCTTAGCTTAGCTTAGCTTGTTCTAAGGAGGTGCTTTAGACACTGAGCCATCTCACCAGCCCCCTAAGGCACAAGTTTGAGGCCAACTTTGGCTACATAGTGAGTTCAAGGCCAGCCCAAACTATATAGTGAGAACCTGTCTCAAAAAATATACATACATACATAAATACAAACAAACAAACATACATACATAAATGTGCTATATTGAAAATCGGGTTTTGTTTCTGTTACTGAAACAGTATTCCAAGTCTTTCACAGTCTAAAACATCTTTTTTGGCTTAGCATAAAGAAGTATCACTGATGTGATCTTATCACTTGGACAAGTCATTTAGCTTTCCTGAACTTGTTTTATGAATAATTAAGCGATAACTCCCTTGCCTATCACATAGGATTGTTGTGTAACTCAAGTGGGCATTGGGATGATGGGTAGAACCTTAGGCCTCCTGCATGCTGAAAGAGCACTGTATTATTGAGTCCCAACCGCAGCCCTAGCCCTGGCTGCTGTTTTTTAAATGCGTTCCTAAAGTAAGTGAAAATACCATTGTTCTGAATGACACAGGATTCATAAACAACTTTAAAATAATGTTTACATGACCATAATAAGCCTGTTGAAATACATTATGTGTCTACATGATACACTTTTTTCTTGTGAAGTTTTGCTTGTTTTTTAGATTTTAAGTAACCAGTACCTGCTCTAAAGATAGAATTGTGGGCCAGGCATGGTGGTACACACCTATAATCCCAGCACCCAGGAAGCCAAGGCGAGGCAGGAGGATTATCGTGAGTTGGAGGCCAGCCTGGACCACATGTTGAGTCCAGGATAGCCAGAACTACATAGCAAGACTGTCTCAAAAAAAAAAAAGAGAGAGAGAGAAAGAAGAAAAGAATTGTGATTGTCATTATGGACACATAATTGTGACTTGGTAACCAGAGCCACCCAGGTTTTCAGTCCAAACTTGGTATCTCTGCACTTCAGTGTTCTTATTGGAAAAGATTGAATCTGTTAATCATTTGATAATTATAAAGTACACTTAACCCAATGGACAATCCAATCAGGCCATACAACTTCTTAATAGTTTTGCTACCTTTATGTTGTGAGTTATATTATTGTATTTAGTTTTCTCCTTTATTCACAAATACCAAGAGGGAACATTACTAAGATCTTTATTTCTTACAGGTTCAGCATGCACTGAAAAAATCTGAGAAGGCTTTGGATACCCTGAACAAAGCCATTGTTATTGATCCCAAGAACCCTCTATGCAAGTTTCACAGGGCCTCAGTTTTATTTGCAAATGAAAAATATAAGGTAAGGTGTATATCGCAGTTATTTTCCACGCTGTATTGTTTAGTGTATGTGCTGCCTAACTGAACACCCCACACTGTATTGTTTATAAACTGTGTCCCTTTTTTTAATAACTAAAAATTACTTGTACTTTTAAATTTTGATCTGTGACAATTCACGTTCTCCATTTTCAAAAGCTATTTCATTTTCTTTTGTGATTGATTTTATTCATAAAGTACAAGAAGATGGGTATGTAAATAGCTTGAAATATGTGATTTCTCTTGTAAAGACTCCACATGTAAAGAGACAGGGAGTTATTTTATGGTAAGACCTGAACCATCCTCTTCAGGACCAAAATAAGTGAATAGGTAGCAAATGAATGTATGTGTATTCAAAAAACATTTGTTGAGTTATAGGTATAATTCAGTGTGAGAGTGCTTGCCTCACATGTGTAAGGCCCTGAGTTTGATCAACTGCAACAAAAAAGAGGGAAAAATATCTTGAGTACCTATATGTCAAGTACCAGGAATACAGTAGTCATGTGATCACATTTCTTGCCAGCTAAGAGCTTACCATGTAGTTCTCCTCAAGGGGGCGAATAGCCACTGATCAAATAACCAGATATGGAATAAAAATATTCTTTCTATGTTGAGCACAAATAATGAGTTATAAGAGTTTGTAATAAGACTAGATCTACTGTAATGAGTTTCTTTTTTTTAAATTTGGTATAGGGGGCTGGGGAGATGGCTCAGTAGGATAAGCGCTTGATTGGCAATCTCAAGGATCTGAGTTCAATCCCCGGTTCCGCCAAAGAAAAAGAAATAAATTTGGTATAGGGTCTTACCACGCAGGTCAGACTC
>NW_004524609.1:1028071-1032583 GCF_000260255.1 Octodon degus | reverse complement strand
TGTGTGTGTGGCCAGCTCAGCCCACCAGGGGGCGGGGCTGGCTGGCATGTGGTGCTGGGGGATTGAACCGCGGTCCCTGTGCTTTGCTGAGCTTGTTTTAAGTAGGTGCTTTAGACCACTGAGCCATCTCACCAGCCCCTCCCAGATTTTTTTTGCTACATTTTTTCCCAGATTTTTTTTGCTACATTTTAGATCTACATAATGATCATATTCGTCATAGAGAATTTGTCCCTGTACATGATACAACTTTTTCCCTTTTAAGATAGTTTTGCTGAGTTTTTGGGCTAGAACCTTTTTAACTTTTGCGTTAGCCTGCTGAGTGCTGGGTTATAGTTCTATACCACTATGCCTGCCTGTGTTTTGTCATTTTAAAAAAATTATTTTATATTTAATAATAACTTTCCAAATTTTAACTTTTTTTCTGAGATAGAATCTCTCTGTATAATTCAGGGAGTCCTGAACTTACTGTGTAGCCTAGCTGGCCTCAAATTTGTGATAGCCCTCCTGCCTCAGACTCCAAAGTGCTGGAATTACGGACATGTACCTCCATGCCTGGCTTAATTTATTCTTTGAGGTCCTATAATTACCTGTTTTCATGGGTTTATATTGCATACTTTAAATATATAGTTTCTTTAATTGACTTTACTTAATTTATTATTATTAATTCCATTTTAATGCCAACACAAGACATGCCAGATAAATCAGCTTTAGACTTGCTTCAGGAAGCCCATATTTAAAACTGATTATGGTGGCACATAACTAATTCCAGCACTCAGGAAGCTGAGGCAGGAAGATTCAAGGCCAGCTTGGCTACATAGTGAGTTCAAGCCCAGTCTGAACTAGAGAGTGAAACCCTGTCTCAAAAAAAAAAAATAATAAATAGATAAGTAAACTTAATCTAATCTGATCAGTTGTCTGTGATATGAAGTGCAGTTATAGCCATTTGGGAGTATGAGTCTAACGCTGGGCTGCATTATGAGGTCTGCATTGAATAGAAGTTGATAGCTGTTACAGAAAGGACTTAAGAGTTACTAATTATTTATAAAGCATTCTAACTTCCAGAATAGAAATCAAGTGGTATAAGAGTGCCACTTCACGCTGGTGTGGTCGCGCTGCACCCTGTTTACTGTGTTCTACTGATAGCTAATTATTTAAATCTTAGCACTTTAGGGCAAAAAAGTAAGGCCTCTGATGCTGTGTTGGACACTAGTTCTTAATGAGTTTAGGTGTGGACTGTGAACTTGCTGGAGTCCATAAATCCACTTAAAGAATCCAGAAAGTCAGAAGTGATTTCATGAAAATACCTAGATGTCAGCCAGTAAGAGTGGCACAAGCTTGTAATCCCAGCTATGGAATGCTGAGGCAGCAGGATTGCCACAGTTGGAGGCCAGCCTCAGTTACGTAGTGAGTTTAAGCCAGGCTGAATTACACAGTGAGACCCATCTCAAAAAAAAAAAAAGAGCAAAAATATCTGGATGTTGCTCACCATGTTCATTTGAATTTATCACAGACAGATGGTAGAAACTGCCAGAAGTGACATGACAGTGTGATATAGCAGATTGAATATCTTCTATCAATAAGAGATAGGCATTTTTAAAGTCTGTAATCTTAGCTATTTAGGAGGCTGAGGCAGGAGGATCTAGTTTAGAGGGTGGGTGGACAATTTATGAAGATCCTGTCCCAAAAATTTTGAAAAGAGCTGGGTGTGTAGTTCAGTTGGAGAGCACTTACTCACCATGTATAAGGCCCCTGGTTCTAATACCAGCATCGCCATAAAATTAAAAAAAAAAAAAAATTGTCATACTTCTTCACTTCTCACTTTTTGTTCTAAAAAGTTTTGGTTATTCACTAAAAATAGATTATGATAACATTAATAAGTTTGTTTTAAATTAGTAACAGAAATTTTTAAAACTTGTCACTTAACTTCTGATAAGTATGGAAGCTATAACCCACATTAACAAAAGCTAATTTGGTTCATCAGTAGGCTTTTAGAGGGGCCGGGGAGATGGCTCAGTGGAATAAGTGCTTCCCTAGCAAGTGCAAGGGCCTGAGTTCAATGCCCAGTTCCACCAAAAAATAAAAATAAATAAATAAAAATAAGCTTTAAGAATGTAGTGCAAGTGTGGTGGTGCATGACTGCAGTCCCAGCTGCTTTGGAGACTAAGCTAAGAGGATCACTTCAGCTCATGAGTTTGAGACTAGCAAGACCACATCTCGAGACGAAACAAAACAAAAAAATATGAAAACATCCTGGTGCATCTGGTATTGAGTATCACAAACAGTTTCAAAAGAGGCTAGTAGGAGAGTAACAATAATTAATACATTGCATATTGTTATATTCATAATAGTTGTTCAGAGTACAAAATACAGGTGTGAAATGCTGTCCAAATAATGGTAGCACAGGCCGGGGAGATGGCTAGTAGAATAAGCGCTTCCCTGGCAAGCGCAAGGGTCTGAGTTCAATCTCGGGTTCCGCAAAAAAAAAAAAAAAAAATCAAATCATGTTAGCACAAACCATTCTTTGCAGTGAACTGACATACTAGCTGTACAGCTATCTTAACTGTGTGTGTGTGTGTGTGTGTTTACTCCATTGTCCCTTTCTTTCCACAATTTTGGGTGTTTTGTTTTAAGACTATTTCTTCCATATTCCCTGTATCTGCTTTACATTATAGATCTTGCTTGTTCAGTTTTTTGTACTAATGAGACTATGATACACATGTAGGTCGGATTATTTCACATATGAGTATGATCTCAAGTTGCACCCATTTACTCATAAAAGTCTCATTTATCCTTTATGGCTGAGTAGTATTCCATTTTATTTTTTAATTTTCATTTATTTATTTTTTTGTATACCTCTTATTCTCCTAATTTGCCCTATTTGGTGGGTTCTTTCCATTCTCATTCATGGGGCTGTGATCAATTTGCTCCCTCTCTAGAACATCATTTAGTAGTCTGTAGGCTTGGCTTTGTCATCATGAAATTCTTTAGTTCTTTGTCATGGAAGTATTTCACTTCTCCTTTATACTTGAAACAGTTTTGCAGGATATATCAGTCTGGGTTGGAATTTGTTTTCTTGCAAGACTTGAAGTACTTTGCTCCATGCTCTTCTTGACTTGATGGTTTGTGAAGAGAAATCTGCTGTTATTCTGATGGGTTTTCCTTTAAATGTGATCTGTTTCTTTTCTTTAGCGGCTTTTAGTATACTGTTCCTGTGCTGAATTTCTGGGATCTTGATTGTTATATGTCTGGGTGTGGTTTTCATTGGGTTGATGTTATTTGGAGTTCTATATGCTTCGGTTACAGGAATGTCAGATTGTTGCCCCATATTTGGGAAGTTTTCTGCTATTACTTCTGCCCATATTCTTTTAATATCATTTGTATTGACTCCTTCCTTCTCATTGATGTCTATTAGTCTCACATTGTTCATTTTTGCATCGTCTTGCAGGTATTGAATTATTTTTTCCTGCATCCTAGTTGTTTTCAAGAGATCTTTTCTTACTTTTTCACTAGCTGCAATGGTGTCTTTACGGTTAGAAAGTCTGTTTTTACTTTTACTCAAATGGTTTTGCCAGCTTGTGATTGAGGTTTTAATTTCCTGTGTATCACCTTGAACCTGTTTCATACATTCTATTTCTTTCCTGTATTGCTTATTCAGGGGTTCCATCATTTTTATATTCTGCTCTGTTTTTTTTAATCAGTGTATTCTTTAGAAGCACTTAGTACTTCTTTGATTAGAGTTGTCACTAATTTTTTAGTTCAGAAATTATTTCTGATCTGATTTCTTCTATACCTTTCTGCAGTTGTTTCTTTACTTCCAACGCTATTATTTTAGAGATATTAGGTGTGTGATTTCCAGTTTCCTTAGTGCTAGTGTCTTCTGCGTTTGTACTGGGTGGACTCGGGGCCTGAGACTGCATTTTGTCCCTTCTCTTTGTTATTTTGAATACCACTGTCTTCTGGCCTTTGGTGTAGTGCTTAGATAGAGTTATTACCTTAGCACCAGGTCCAGATCTATGAAGTTCAGATTCCTCCAGGTGGGTTTTGCTTTGATCTGTCTGGGGTCTGGCTGCCGTGCTCCACTTCTTCCTGCTGCAGTGGTTGGAGTTAAACCCTTTGTGTCACTCTGGCAAGATGTTCTGCTCCTGAATCAGCTGGGTGGGTCTTGCCTCTAGTCTCTTTTCAGGGAGTTCTGCTGAAGGGTTCCACGTTGGGTGTACACTGAGTCTGTTCAGGATCTGGCTCCCCTGGGTGATCTCACTCACACGCCAGGCCTACGCTCTGGGTCTATTCAGGATCCACTTGGGATCCACAGGCCTGCACTCCTGGTCTATTAAGGATCCACGGCCCCTGGTCGTCTCACTCACACACCAGGCCTGCGCTCCTGGGTCTATTCAGGATCCAGCGGTCCCGGGTCCTCTCACTCACTTGCCGGGCCTGCGCTCTGGGTCTATTCAGGATCCTGTGGCTCCAGGTATTCTCACTCACACGCTGGGCCTGCGCTCTGGGTCTATT
>NW_004524609.1:1010371-1027896 GCF_000260255.1 Octodon degus | reverse complement strand
TAACTATATATCTATCCTAACTATTTTGAGTACACAGATACAAAATGGACATTCATCTGTATCCCTTTTTTTGTTTAGTTCCATTATTTGAATATTATAGGTGTGTTAACTCAGCAAAATATTCTAAAACAGTCCAGTAGTCCATAATAGTATTGGGTCTTCCACTTGATTGGCAGTGTCAAAAATTGTTGACCTGGTCCCCTACAGCTCAACATAACACCATGGCTTTATTTCTTATATTTCATTTTTATACTTTTCTGCTGGATGGTTAAGACCAAGATAAAGCAAGACCTATGCAACGAGAGTTGTAGCTTTTGGGTCTGATAAGGTCAGTGAAATCCCCTCAGGATTTATCCCGAGATCCTGTGCCTCAGATTGTAGAACCTTTGTCAGTCCGTTGTATTTTTTAAAAAACTACTTTTTTCTGTCCATTCCTCAGTTGATAGGGGCAGAAAGTCCCAACACTCATTAATAATAAAAACCCCTACAGAAAATTGGAATAGAAGGCTTTTACCTTAAATTGATAAAAGCCACCTACAACAAACCAACGGCCAGCATCATACTAAATGGTCAGAAACTGAAAGCTTTCTCTAAAGTCAGGAGCAAGACAGAGATTGCTACTGTCCCCACAGCTGTTCAGTACAGTTCTGGAAACATTAGCCAGAGTAATTAGATGAGAGAGAGAAAAAGGGAAGGGTGAGGGTAGGAATAGAACACCTTACTATCTTTTTTGTTTGTGTTTTAGATTCTGAGACCAAAAATATGAGAAATTTTGCTTAAAGATTTAAAATCAGTCTCAGACCTCTTTGTAAAACAGACTTCATCAGTATTTCATAATATTTGTCAAGGCCAGGCATGATGGCATATGCCTATAATCCCAGCACTTGGGAAGCTAAGGCAGGAGGATTGTTGCAAGTTTGAGACCAGCCTGAGCTACAAAGTGACCTCAAGGCCAGCCTGAACTGCATAGAAAGACCCTGCCTCAAAAAGACCAAAAAATAAAAGATAATTGTAGATTACGGTTTCAAATAGAGATCATGGATTTTTTATTTGATACCTATTTCATATATTTAGTATTATGGAAAGAAGAAAAAACAATCTACCTTATTCCCTAACAAATAGGTTTAATTCTTAAACATATATACAACCTGTCATTTGCCTTAAGCTTATTTCTCTGGTGTTACCATTCATTAAAAAAGAGGATGCGAAGTATTAACGATGCCTTAGATCGACCACTTACATGCTTGCTTAGAAAGCATAGCTTGGGCCACAAGATAGCTCAGCAGCCTCAGTGCCTACCTAGGCAAGTGCAAGGGCCCAGCTTCAGTCTTGGGTACCCCATGCTGTGCCAGCCGCAAGACCCGGCATGGTGGCACACTCCTGTAATCCCAGCACTGGGGAGTCTGAAACAGAAGAATCATTACAAGCCAGAGCTGAGTACTGAGACCTGTACCCAATTTATAAAATTAAATAGATAGATAAACAAACAAACATAGTTTGGCCCCCACCATCACTTACACTAAGGATTGTTTAAACCCAAGGCTTTCTCACTGAGCTACATTTTTTAGCCTTTTCTTTGGCTTGGTTTTGCTATTACAAGGGCTGGGCTCAAACTTGCAATCTTCCTACCTCAATTTCCCAGAGTTGCTGAGATTACAGGTGTGCACCATTATACTTCTTTTTTTTTTTTTTTTTTTTTTTCAGAACCAGGGATTGAACTCAGGCCCTTGCGCTTGCCAGGGAAGCGCTTATTCTGCTGAGCCATCTCCCTGGCTATACTTCTATTCTTTATCTTTACTCTTTTTAAGGAATTAACAAAACTTTAAGCCAGGTATTGTGGTACATACCTGTAATCCCAGACTTGGGAGACTGAGGCAAGGGGATCACAAGTTCCAGTACATTGTGGGGTACATAAAAAGAACCTGTCTCAAAAAAAAAAACAAAAAACACATACATACATCTGTAAAAATAAATAGAAACAGCTGATTGAGTGCTTGCCTACATATGTGAGTACCTGGATTCAGCCCCTTGTACTGTTGGTGAAAAAAGGGCAGATAATTTTTGTGTATGTGAAAATAAATTAGTCATAATATAGAAAATTCACAAAGTGGAGAGCACTACTGGAAGATGCCGTGTGTGGTCTGCCGCTTCTCCCACTGTTGTTCATTTCCGCCCTGGGAGTTACAAGACTGTTACCTTGTTTGGAGACAAATATGTGCCAGGAAAAAAAATATGCACTCACATAAGTGTATTTTGTAAAATGACTTACATATACCCACTTAAATGTAATATGCGTGTAGTGGTGTATGTGTTTTGACATGAAGACATAATGCTTACATCTTGTTTTTGCTTTCTTTAAAACTACAGTTTAGATCTATTACTCCAGGAAGAATGGACCAGGATTTATTTAACTAGGCTGCATAATTGGTTAGTGTTTTGCAATAAAAATGAGCCAGGCCTGGTGGCACATGTAAGGGCTGGGGTGTGGCTCAGTTCAAAGTCCCTAGACTCAATGTGCAGGACCAAAAATACATGCATGCATTCATACATACATACTACATGCATACATAGGCCTGGAGGTATAGCTCAGGTCCACTGCCCCTAGGTTCCATCCCAGGTACTGCAATGAAAAGGGGAGAAGACTTGGTGAATTTTTGAGTATATCCACAGGAAAGATTATTTCTAGTAGGATTGCTGAGTTAGTGGTCACGTGCAGATTTTAACTTGCTAAAACTTGTCCTCAAAAACAGCTTGCATTATTTTGCACTGCTCCCTTCAGTGCAAGAGTATCTGTTTCTTGTTTGTGCTTAAATTTATGTCACATAAAATTAGGTTTATTTTTACCTACTTGCTAGGTAAAAAGTGGCACAGTATTTAATTTGGAGGATCCTGGGAAGAGGGAAGGGTGTTTGTTTAGAGACAAGGTCTTGCTGTGTAGTCCAGGCTGACCTCAGACAGACAGTAGCCCTGCTGCATCAGCCTCCTAAGTGCTTGGATTACAGTTGTGTGCCACCACATCCAGCCCTGTTTTATTTTTAATGATGATATTTCTCCTTTAAATATAAATCTCATTCTTTCTCCTATATTCCTGTCATTTCCCCACCCCTTTTTCAGAAGTCAAAAGATTGCTAGACGGCTTTAACTCAGCTTAGAAGGTTAAATATTATTGCATTGGTTCAAATTAGCCTGGTATTCAGAGACTCATGCTTGCATCATGGAAAAGGTCCACAAAGAACTTTAGATCTCAATGTGGTCTATACTTTAGTTTTCAAAGCACTTTTCACTTACTTCCAATCATAATGGGATGAAGCGTGTGCATGCGTCTGTCTGTCTGCTTACGACAGGGTCTCTCTGTAGCCCAGGCTGGCCTCAAACTCACAGTGATCTTCTTGGTTGAGCCTCCTGAGTGCTGGGACTACAGGCATGTACCACTACACCTGGCATGGGAGAGGTTAGCATGTAAACTACAGTTGTGACAAACAAGGATTGTTACCACCTGCAACTTTCACCAAATAGTATGTGTATTTGGTGCTAAATGTACTTTGGTAGATGCCTGCCAATTCCTACTTCTCTTTTCCCACAACTGTTTCTAGTATGTTTTATTTTTTAACCAAAAAAAAAAAAAAAAAAAACATTAATGCACAATTAAGAGCTAGTAAACTTTTTATCAAGATGCTTTGGAAAACACTTGTTTAAAATTCTATAAACTTTTGCTACTCTAAGATTTGTTTTTTTCTTTTTTTGCCCTTTTCAGTCTGCTTTACAAGAACTTGAAGAATTGAAACAAATTGTTCCCAAAGAATCTCTTGTTTACTTCTTAATAGGAAAGGTAAAGATTTGGGTTGTGGTCCTATCCTATACTGTTAAGTTTCATAAGAAATACTAACTTTTAAAGGAAAAATAAAAAACTGTATGTATTTTTGAGCACATTTAACAGGGTGCTCTAACAGTAATGGATTTAGTTCTTTTCTAGCAGTTGAGAAGTTGATAACTTAAAGAAGGAGCAAAAACACCTGTAGTATATAGATAGCAGTAGAAATTGTATTTGCAGTCGCAGGCCAGTAATGAGCTTGAAAGTGGAATTCCTCCTAGAAAGCTATTAACTTCTAGTTTTCAATGAAATACTTATAAATCACTTAGAAGAACATTAGTAGCACTGTGTTGTCTTGATTAGAGGAAATGGCTTCTGAGATTGCCAAGGCCAGACTGAGCCCCCACATGTGCTGGATACCATGGACAAATGTTATGAGTCAGTATGGTCCCATTTAAAATCAATGTAAGAGGGGCCGGGGAGATAGCTCAGTAAAATAAGTGCTTGCCTGGCAAGTGCAAGGGCCTGAGTTCAATTCCCAGTTCCGGGGGAAAAAAAAAAAAAAAAAGATAAATAAAATCAATGTAAGTTAATGTTAATTAAGCAGCTTTTATGTTGTTTTTTCCATTGTTCATGTTCCAATCAGTGAAATTTATTAGAAACTCACTACCTAAAAGAAGAAAAGAAGGGGCCGGGGAGATGGCTCGGTGGAATAAGCGCTTCCCTGGCAAGCTCAAGGACCTGAGTTCAATCCCCGGTTCTGCCAAAAAAAAATTAAAAAATAAATAAATAAAATAAAATCTCTTTAAAAGGGGGGGGGGGCCGGGGAGATGGCTCAGTGGAATAAGTGCTTCCCTGGCAAGCACAAGGGCCTGAGTTCAATCCCCGGTTCCGCAAAAAAATAAATAAATAAATAAAAATAAAAGAAGAAAAGATTTTGAAAATCTAGTTATATTTGAAAAGAACTGGGGAGATAGCTCAGTAGAATAAGCACTTGCCTGACAAGCACAAGGTCCAGAGTTCGATCCCTGGTACTGCAGAAAGAACTATAAAACTAGTATGAGTTCATAGGTAAGATAAAAATGTCCTACCTATCAGAATGGATTTAGAACACATAAATGAGGAGCCTAGTTTACATTATAAATGTTTAGGGTTTTATAGCTGAAGTTCACAACTTAATGAAAAATGTAGTGCTGCTGTTTATTTTTAGGTTTACAAGAAGTTAGGTCAGACACACCTCGCCCTGATGAATTTCTCTTGGGCTATGGATTTAGATCCTAAGGGAGCCAATAACCAGATTAAAGAGGCAATTGATAAGCGCTATCTTCCAGATGATGAGGAGCCTATAACCCAAGAAGAACAGATCAGTGAGTATTATATGGAAGGTTTTGCATATTCAAGGCTAATTTTAAGAATTTGTGGGCTGCTTTTTTGTTTTTCTAGCTGGTATTTTCATTCTATATTCAATATAAAATGGAATTTTAGGGAAATTTGTTAGGGTGATGTAATATCTTAAGTGCATATAGAATCAGGTAATAGTTAATGTACTCAAATTGACCAGTGGGAAGCACATAGCAGATTAAATCAACTGAGAGTAATAAGAAAATACTTACCTTTTCTTTCTTTCTTTCTTTCTTTCTTTCTTTTTTTTTTGTATTTTAGTATAGGGTCTGAAGGGTCTCACTAGGACTCGTGATCCACCTGTGTTCAGCCTCCCAAGAGCTGGGATTACAGGCACACGCCACCACACCCGGTCTCAGTCACCATCAGTGCGCCTCGGTGGCAGGGCCAGCACCACAAATACTTAGCTATTAAAAGGAGTAGTTAATGCATAAATATTTTTTAGTTTTTAAATTTTTTTCTTTTTAATTTCATATTTTTTAACCAATTTTGCAGGTTTATATCCGGTAACCTGAACGACTAATTTGAAGGTAGCATAATGCAATACAACAACCATTGTCATATTCTTATCACTTTATTTAATGAAGTTTTGTATCATTTCTATTTTTTACCATTTTGTATTCTTTTAAATAATAATAAATGGTTACATTTTGAAATATTGACAGATCTGTAAGTAGTAACTTCAAAGTGTGTGTATGTCTAGGAAATGCAAAATCTAAACTATGCTTAACATAAATATGAATTTATGGATAAGGCTGGAAAGATGGCTCAGCTGTCTAAGCACCTGCCTAGCAAATAGAAGGACCCGGCTTCCATCCCTGCTACCACATGCTGTGCTAGCCCTTGGACCCAGGTGCGCTATGCTGGCTGCTGAAACTGAACATGGTGGTGCATGCCTATAATTCCAGCACTAGGGTGGCTGAGACAGGAGGATCACTGTGAGTCCGAGCTGCATAGTGAGACCGTAGACCAAATACATACATACGTGTATAAATATTTTTTTTTTAAATTTAGGGGTAAAGGGACAAGAACAAAGAATTATGTTTTAAAGCAGTATATCTCTAAATTGAGTATACATTTTAAAATAATTCATAAGCCTGGTTTGATCTCTGATACCAAAAAGAAAAACAACACAAAGTTAGTTCAGGGCCAGCCTGAACTGAATAGCAAGACCCTGTCTTAAGAAAATCAAAAAACGGGCTGGAGAGATGGCTTAGGCAAGGGTGAGGGCCTCCTGAGTTCAATCCCCGGTTCCGCAAAAAAAAAAAACCACCCAAGGACCAGGTTCGATCCTGAGGGTGCTGTGCCAGCCTTGCCCCCAGGGCATGCTGGGACTGCAGTTGAGACCTGGGCATGGTGGCACACACCTGTAATTCCAGCACTTGAGAGGCTGAAAACAGGAGGATCACTACAAGTCCGATCTATGTAGTGAAATCCTGTAGACCGTCCTGAATACATTAAAAAAAATCAAAAAATAAAACAACTCATAAGAACCCATGCTTAACGTACGTGAAAAACTCTATAATAACCAGTCCTGCCAAGAGTGATAGTGCACACCTGGAGAGTCCCAGCACTCAGGAGGCCGAGACAGGAGGATTGCTGTGAGTCAGAGGCCAGCCAGGGCTACACGGTCAGTTGAAGGCCCTCCTGAATGACATAACAGCAAAGAAAACTACCAGTCTTACATGCAGTAATGCTTAAATTAAAGCTTAGGTTCTGTATGTCTGTGAGCTGGCAGGGATTATCTTCAAAATGGAATCAGTATTTGTGGGTTAAAGGAAATGTTTGTTTGAGGTTTCCAAGAGCTATTCATAGGGCAAGAATAAGAAATTGACTAGGGAGAAGCAGGTTTTTTTTAATCAGTTACAATCCTTAAAGGTTAAATAAATTAATTTCAGTCATGCTATAAAATAAAGAATTATATTTCTCTGGTGTGAGAAACCAAAAATATGAAGATAAAGTATATAATAGATACTGAAAATGGAAAGAAAATACTCAATGAGAAGGTGAACAAGAGTAGGGAGAGGAAATAAGGGACAGGGCAAAAGGAGTAGAAGGAATTGCATTTTATCAAGGAATATCAGAAGCTGGGTCTGCTGGTGCCCACCCTTAATCCCAGCACTGGAGAGGGTGAGGCAAGAGGTTCTCTGTGAGTTCAAAGCCAGCCCGGGCTACAAGGGAGGTCAAGACCAGTCTGAACAACAAAGTGAGACCCTGTCTCAAAAAAGAAAAAAGAAAGGTTAGAATTGTAAATGGTCTGTATTTGGGACCTCATCTGAATCCAGTGCAGTTCTCCGTGTAGTCCCTGTTTGTTGTGTGAAGTAGCAGGATGTGTTGGTCGGGTGCCTCACTGTAGACTGTTTCGTTTTCCAAGTGGGAACAGATGAGTCCCAGGAGAGCAGCATGGCAGACGCAGACGACACGCAGCTGCACGCCGCTGAGAGTGACGAGTTCTGACTTGTGGAGGCGACTCTTGCTCCTGGATGTGCGAGCAGTGCTGACGTGCCCTTGCCCCTCCGCACGCTGAGTCTTCACTCTTGAGCCGGCAGCGTCACCATCTGTCACCCCATGAGTGTGCCATTTCTGTGGGACCCCGAGTGTACAAAGAAGGAAAGGCAGTGCAATATTTAGCTGCTAACAGGACTGGCTCTGACCAGCATGAATGACAATTCAGGGGCTGGGTGGGAGCTTGCTTTTTTCTTTAATCTCCTTTAGTTGCAAAACTATCATGAGAGGAAGAGTTGTTTTATCTTGAAGGAACCATTAGGTATGGAAAATACTGATGAACTAGAATTCCTTGGTCGTTTTTCCAGAATACTGTTTTTATTTGGTTCTGTTCCTGGTAAAGAGTGACCAACCTTCATTTCTAGGTTCTGCAAGGATGGTGTTAGCAAGTGCCAGATGGAACAATAAAAGACATTGCCTATAACAGAGTAACTTGATTGCCAAGGAATGTAAATTACCTTAAACTGGGAGTGTCTCCTGTGAACAAATAGAATGGGCATATGCAGACTCATCTGTAGTACTCAGATACCCTTCCATGCAGTGTGTACTTACTCTTGGCAAGGATGCTTTAGTGTCTTACCAAGAGTTTTAATTTGTCATCTTGCTTCAAAGTGTTGATCATTGTTGTCTTGATATTGCAAACTTTAAAATTGGTCCTACCATATTGCCTAGTCTCTGAATTCCATGGGATCACCTTTAACGTTGAGCCTGGAGAGAGATTCCCCTCTGAAAAGCCAAAATGAGGCCCCTAAGAACCCCATAGGGTTCACCAGTCAGTGTGGCAACATTACAGAGAGACTCCAACAGATCGTGGTGCTGCGAGCCTTAATACAATCCAGAAGTGTACCATGACCCCAGACCTACCTTGGTCCACGACAGTGTCCCTGTTGACTTCTTCTAAGTGTTTCATCAGAGTACAGGTGTGGTTACCTTTGCTGAGATCATTTCCTTTCTTTTCACCTCTGTGCTTCTGATTACTTTCAGTAGTGTGTCATCAGAACTTTTAATGAGAGTAATTGAGTATAGGATTTTGGAAATTTTTAACTTGGGGGAGAAAAGTTGGTATGAAGGAAGCAAGTTCTCTCTTGAGGTTGTTATAAGATAGGTCAGTATCTTTGGTGAATGGCCACAATTTTAAAGATCTAATTATGCATCTAAAATGGGAATTATTGGAATGTCACAGTAACAGATGTAAACAGTCCTAAATTGTGTATCTCCTTTATTGTAATGTGTTGAAAATTTTAGAGAAACTGGTTAACATTTTATTAAGTGCCAATTTCAGAATATAATGAATTATAGTTTCTTATCAATGACAGGCCTACAGTTATTATTTTGGATTATATGATGAAGGACAAACTCACCTACTGGTTACCTGTATTTGTTAGTCAAGCTGTGAAAATATGGTGGATTTCAAAAGATGTGAAAAAAAAATTTAGCCTTTAGACTCAGTCATTTACTGTTAATCTCATCACACATGGATTAGATACCATTATAAATTAACTCAAGTGAAAATCTTGGATTAGGTGTTAGGTACCAGAGAGACATTTAACAAAATTTCCTACCTAAATCTATGTGTATGTGCTGTCTAAAAAACAATAATCTATAAAGAAAAGGAAAAGTTGGGAATAAATTTATACCATTGAAAATTCCCAAAGACTAGCACTTGGATTCTAACAAGTATTCCATTTTATTATCCATTAGTTCTGTAGTGTTTCATTTTTGATTATTTTTTTGATTTAATTAGCAAATCATAAACCAGCTATATAACACTTATCAGATCCAGAGTTTCATAAAAAGCTTTAACCTGACTTCTGTGTTGCAAAAAAGAAAGCTAACTTAAGCATGTAATTTGCTGGAATATAATTAATCTTTTTGTGGTGAAACTTTATGTCCTGTGCCAGTCAGACTTTCTGGTACTAATTCTGAGACAAAGGATAAAAAGATAGCCCAGCATGGCAAGAGCTGGCTGAGGGATTTTTCAGCCCACACTTGGCCTGATTTATTTTTCCCTTGTACCTACATTTAAAATCATTTCATTATTTGAAGCCTTATTTCTCACCCAGTCTATTTCCTCCACCATCACCCCCGCCATCGCCGCTTCCTCTTCCTCCTCCTTTTTCTCCTCTTTCTCCTCCTCCTCCTCTTGGTCGTAGTCCTCCTCCTTCTTTTCCTTTATTTGCATTGAATAGGGATCAGAAAACAGGAAACATATTTTGGTCAGGCAAAATGTTTGCTTCCAATTTCAGAAGATACTTTGAAGGACATTAAAGATGCTTGTATGTACCTTGACATCCTGTTTTCTGCTGAAGCTTACAAAACATACGCATACTCTCAGTCAGAAGTTATGGCATTGGGTTTTTTTCCCACATGGAAAAGTTATTACTCTGGGATTTTAGAAGGTTGGAATATTTTTTCAAGAAAACAATGGTATTCAAAAATAATGAAAGGTGGCCCCTATTTTCTGTATTTCATTACTTTAATTTTTTATTTTTTCCAAGAACTGCAAGTAACATTTTAAACCATGCTGCTGTTGTATCTTAAACGAAAACTCAGTGATAATCAGTATTTAGTCTATTAAAAATACTTTTTTTGAAGAAAACAGTTTCAGAGTCTCTGATTAGTCAGAGTGTAATGTGGGTCTTCACTCAGAAAAACAGCGACTCGTTTTCTTGGTGAAAACCTGGGAAAATGCAGGTGTGGGTATGATGTGTGTTCTGTTTGCATTGAAACAATGTAATGTCTCCTGTTGCTTTTCCTGGCTTGTTTCAGAAATTGTACAGTCTTGGGGGAGGGCTTTTTCTGTTAATATATTTGCAAGTCATTAAAGGATATGAAAACTCCAAATAAATTACTTTTAAAAGCAGTTTATAATCAAGTTGTTAAAGCTGTATCGGAACTGTGCCACATCTGTATTTTTATAGTAGGGCACAGTAGAACAGTGATGAAAGATTGCGATTTTATGGTTTAGAAAAATCTCGGATGTAGTGTTTCTTGGTTTGGTTTTGTTTTGTTTTGTTTTGTTTTTTAATTTACATCCTCTATTTTTTTAAAAGTTCTTTTACCTTTTTAGTATTTGGAATTTCAAAATAAATATTATAACAAAAAATAATGATAATTTTTAGGATATATTTTTTCAAACTACAGACCCCCTTGCCAGTAGCAGCAGCTTTGTAAACGGGGCTCTCATTCTTCGTGTGCTTTCTGAAGCTGCACTAACAGGCACAAAGCTGGACGTGCTCGTAAAGGGTCCGAAGTTCCAGACTGGCCCGTGTGGTGGTGGGGGCTTGTAGCCCCGCACTTGGGCAGCTGAGGGAAGAGACCGCAGGTTCAGGCTTCTGGATGCAGCTCCGTGTGAAGAGCCCGGGTTCAGTCCCAAGTGCTGGAGGCCAGCCTGGGCCACATAGCTGGGCCCTATCTGAGTGTAATAAGAGCAGGGAAAAATGGAAGGGTGGGTGCCACAATGGTAGGGCACCCCTAGTTCCATCGCTAGTGCCACACTTAAAGGAACACAACACTTGTTTTATTTAAAATCTTTTAAAAATCAAAACTTGAAGTAAACTGCAGGCAGTAAATTTTACTTGTGTGAAGTCTTTCTTTTGTTTGCATTTTTGGTTTTGGTGTCTTGGAGAAGAATGTAGGGAAGCCAGAGGGTCTTGCTCACGCTGGAGGAGGGACAGACAGCTCAGACTTCACAGCCTTCAAAGACCTGCTGTTAGCTGTCGGCTGCACAAAGATGAGGAGGTTAGACATGGCATTCTTCAGCTTGTTTAGCTGCTAACGCATGGTTCAGGGAGTCCAGTGTAAGTTTTAAGAGCGAACTTGTACTTCGTGTATGTTTGTGAAATGGCTATGTTTAATGAAATCTTGTTCAGTAGACTCGACTACTTCAAGGAAATTAATTTCCATCAACAGCCAATAAGGTAGGTATTATTGCTCCCTTTTATGAGCAGAAACACTGAGATTCTGCTATTAAATAACAGTTGGAAACTTTTAGCATTAGTGTATATTTAAAACCTATTTTGGTTCTCTGGATATTTCAGGATAGTTCTCTGGATATTTCAGGTTCTAGTATTTACTATTAGGTGTCCTCTCTAAAGTCATTTGATTTTCTTTTGAGGAGGGTCTCACCATATGGTCTAGGCCACCCTTGAATTCAGTGTGTATCCCAGGTTACCCTCAAACTCAGTACTCCAGAGAGCTAGGGTAGCAGGTGCACCCCACCTCCCACATATTTAGCGTTTTGCAAGTCTGCTAGTATACAAGCTGTTATTACTGATCATACTTTTCAGTATATCACATGTGGTGTTCACTTTTGGTTTTTGAGACAGGGTTTCTACAATTCAAGCGGGCCTTAAATTCACTGTGTAGAACTGGCAGCAATCCTGCCTCAGCTTCCTGAGTGCTGAGATTATAGGCACGTACAACCATGGCCAGCTTTGCTATGTTCTTTAACACTCTAATTGGAAGTGTGATTTCCGTCTTTGACTAGAATTGGCTGTAGTAGAAAACATTTTTAAATCATGTTTATAACATTTCTTGCACTTTTTATTATAAAGTTTATCATAAGCATTTCTTTTTAGATTCAAGAATACTGTAATCAGGAAATATTTATAACCTGTGCTGAAGATGGTAAGACTTCATTTAAAGGGGGCCTTGGAAATAGGTATGGGGGTAATGCTGGAGTTTTGCTGTAGGGTAGAAAAACTGAACTCAATTCTTCATTTCTTTTTTTAGGTTTTTGAGACAGAGACTCACGCATGTAGTTCAAGCTGGTTTTGAATTGTGTGTCCCAGGGTGGCCTCAATCCTGCTGCCTCACCCTGCCAAATGCTGGGATTACGAGTGAGCACCACCACACCCATCTGAAATCAACTCTTCCAGTGGTGATTACAACCAAGGAGCAGGATGGATTGGTGATCAGAAATTTCTCAAGAGAAATGGTCAAGGATAAGGGATTTCTGGCTGAACTGACTCGATGGGATTATAACTGCTTCTACTTACAGGGTAGTTGAGATACCAAGAGAAGGGTTATTTTTGTTAGAATGACCCTTGCTCAGAAGGAGTTTTGCCGGGACAAAGGGACCCCAAGATCGGTCTAGCAGACTTAGAAGAGCCTGAGTTTTGGTCAGTAGACAAAATTGTTTCCTTTTTTTTGAGGCAGGATCTCAGTAATGTAGTTCAGGCTGGCCTTGAAATGACGATAGCACAGGTCACCCTCAGACTTCCTCCTGCCTCAGCCTCCCAAGTGCTATAATTAAGGCGTGCTCAGTCATGCCCAGCAAAATAGACAGAACAGAATTTATGTAGTGCCCCCCCCCCCAAACCAGGAATTGAACTCAGGCTGTTGCGCTTGCCAGGCAAGCACTTACTCTACTGAGCCATCTCCCCGGCCCAAGATCGAATTTAAATTTGGGGTTAACATCTATAACAGTAC
Organism: Octodon degus; assembly: GCF_000260255.1. Lineage (NCBI taxonomy): Eukaryota > Metazoa > Chordata > Mammalia > Rodentia > Octodontidae > Octodon > Octodon degus. The sequence continues at coordinate 1,014,746 of NW_004524609.1, read as the reverse complement.
ATACTGTAGGAGCCAGTGAGATAGTTCAGCAGTCAAAAGCACCAGGAACTGCAGTTCAATTCATGACACCACATGCCATGTCAACCTCACCCCTAAGGTGGGCTGAGCCAGCCTCCCTCCCCCCCCAAAAAAAGTACAACTGTAAACTGTTTTCCCCATAATGTTGAAGGTAGAGTTGTACCTTGTCCATGCTAGACAAGCTACCACTAAACCACATCCCCAGCCCTAAGACTTAAAAATCATGAATGCATCATAGAAGAACGATAGAATTGAGATGTTTTTTCTTTTGTTTCCTTCTTCCCTTCTTGCTTCCCTTTTTTCTTTCCCCCTTTTTTCTTTCCTTCTTTCTAGTGCTGGGTATGGCACCCAGAAACCCTCATGTTCCAGGCACATGCTCCTAAGCTATACCTCCTGTCTAGAATAGTAAACTTGTGATTCTAGGGCCAGTCGAACTGGCCTGCAGACCAAGTCAGCCCATTACGGTCTCCTTCTCAAACACAAGTCAGCCCATTTGTGTCTTTTCTCGGGCGTTCACTCACACAGGACTAGTATGCCTGAAAAGCCTTAATGTTTTTACTTTTTTAAATTTTTTTAGAAAATATTTTGCAGCCCCTTATTTAAAACTTACAGTTGGATTCACATAAGATCTTTAAATCACTTGCCTGAAGTGTTAAGGATTTTCTTAGTATTTGGGAGGTTGTGGCAGGAGGATCACTGCAAATTTGGGGCCAGACTCTGCTGCACAGTGACTTCAAGGCCAGCCTGAACTGCGTAAGGAAACCTTGTCTCAAAAGACAAAAAAGAAAAAAAATCTCAGTATATCATGGAGCAAGGTAAACCACAAGAAACAAAACTTCAGGTTTGCCATGACCATTTGGGATAGTTTGTCTATAAAGTTAAGCACAAAGCAGATTTTATTGGCAAAGAACGGCTGTTGCCTGGGCAGTCAAGAGTACCTCCAGACTGCTAGAGAGGAGGCCTTGCTAATCTTGTATCCAACTAGTAAATTTATTATGTGTGGATTTTCTGTTTAAGCCATTTATCTGCAAATAATTTGTATTTGTTTTTAATCTGTGAATAAATTTCTTTTCTCCTTTTTTGCCATTCAAAGAATCATCAATGTATTGAACTGTAGCTGCTATGATAACAAACATTGTCTTATTCCCAATAATGAAAGTACTTAATTTTCTTAAATAAGACATTTACTTTATCCGGATTTTATGTAAAGACACTCTTAGCACAATATGTTGACTGGGTGTGGTGGCTCACGCGTGATCCCAGCACTTGGAGGCTGAGGGAGGAGGATTGCTACAAATTCAAGGGCAGCTTGGGCTGCATAGTGAGTGCACGGCCAGGCTTACCTACATGGTAGCACCTTGTCTCAAACAGAAAACACAGGATGTTACCTTTGCTGATTGCATTGTCATTCCCAGCACCTCCGCTGCAGCAGCTGCCGTTTATACGGTCTGAAGATCGCTCCTGTCTAGTGCTTGCTCTTGGAGTAACCTGTTGCTGCAGTGTCTGTGCTCAGCAAGGTACAATCTCTGCGGCCAGGAACAAGAGCAGTAGCCTAATTGTGGGTCTGTCTCGCTCTCCTACTACTGCAGAGTAAAGCCAAACTACGTGTACGAGGTCCGTGCTTTCAGTACTGCAAATCTAGAACTTCCAATTGCTTACAAGTGGAAAACAGTTGGAGCAAGAATGGTACCATGCACCTTGGGGCGGAAGGTGAGGAAAGGCTGTAGCACTGTGGGAGGGAGCAGAATGGAGTGGGGAACTGAGACCACGTACAGACAAGGTCCCCAGAAGGAAAGGCAAAGCAACAAGTGCAGGTGATGAGGCTGGGATTTGGTAGGTCTTATCCTGGGCGTAAGAGAATAGATTCAATATATGTGGGCTGCGAGGTAGTGGGCTTTGTTACAAGCAGTGTTTCTGGGAGAACCAGCTGCAGGACATGTTAAGGGCAAGCGTCAGGCCCCACACGAGAAGAGAAGATGCACTGCTTTCCCCACCAACAGTCACTGCCCTGGGGAGAGGGGTAGAGCTGGCATCCAATTAGGATCCTGCCATGCAGATTTGCACCTTAATCCTGTGTACAAAACTACTGAAAGAGTACAAACATGAAGACCTGTTGGTAAAAATTCACCCCCAAAACTCCAGAAACTGAAGAAAAGAAATATCCTTTTAAAAGCATGTGTGGGGCTGGAGAGATGGCTCAGTGGTCTAAAGCACCGACTTGAAACAAGCTTGGCAAAGCACAGGGACCGCGGTTCGATCCCCAGCACCACATGCCAGCCAGACCCGCCCCCTGGTGGGCTGAGCTGGCCACACAAACACACACACACACATACTAAATAAATAAACAAATATTTAAAAAAAAAAAAAAAAAGCATGTGTGGATCAGGGAGACAACTCAGTGGCATAAGTGCCTGCCTGGTAAGTGCAAGCTCCCGAGTCTAATCCCCAGTACAACAAAAAGCACTTGAAAGGCAGGCCACTGTGGTCCCCACTTAGCAATCTCCACTGTTGGAGAGGCTGAGAAAGGATTGCAAGTTCAAGTTCATCTGGACAACTTAGGCCCTGTCCTGGCTTGAAGCCACATCCCTGGAATCCCAGCTACGCAGCAGGCTGAGGCAAGAGGATGGCAGGTTTAGAGCTCTGCTAGGAAACTGTGGCTTGGGAATGTCTCAGACCTGCGTTTAGAGGACTGACTGTGGCTCTGTGACAGAGCGCCTGATGTGCATGCACCAGACCTGGAGTCAGTATCTAGGACCCCACACATACCCCCAAAAGGCATAAGAAATCCCAGAGGTGAGGATATACTTAAAAGAGCTGGGGATATGGCTAAGTGCGAAGGTTCGATCCCCAGGATAACAAAATAAATGGGCCTGGGAGATGGCTCAGTGGAATAAGCACTTCCCTGGCAAGCGCAAGGGCCTGAGTTCAATCCCTGGTTCCACCAAAAAAAAACATAACAGATTGGTAAAAACAGCAAAGCATGATGCTAATCATTCTGTTGGTGCAAATGAGGAAGGAATGGGCACTGCAACTTCCTTGAAAGATTTGGTAGTAATCCCAGCAAAACTACACGTGTATCAGCTCTTGAGAATTTAACCTGAAAATGCTGGGTGATGAAAATTGACATTTATTGCTTAAAGTTGCAAATGTCCAATAGGTTGAAAGCATTTCTATGCATCTGTAAAGGAAAAGAACAAAGCAGAGTCCCACATCTGTAATCCCATCCATTCAGGAGGCTGACCACCCAGTCTGGACAATTTAGGGAGATCTGTCTCAAAAGTTGCAGGCCTAGTGACACAATGCCTGTGATCTCAGTGCTTGGGAGGCTGAATCAGGAGTATCATCGTAAGCTCATAGGCCAGCCTGAGTTGCTTAGCAAGACCCTGCCTCAAAAAGTTTTTTTTTGCCGGGGAGATGGCTCAGTGGAATAAGCGCTTCCCTGGCAAGTGCAAAGACCTGAGTTCAATCCCCGGTTCCGCAAAAAAAAAAAAAAAAAAAGTTTTTTTTAAATAAAATTTGAAAAAAGGACTGGAGATGCACTCTGGTAGAGCACCCATGGCTCCTGTTCCCTAATATGCACAGGAGTGAAGGTAGCAAGAGATACAGCTCAGCAGTGTAATGCTTGCCTAGCATGTGTGATGTCGGGTTCACTCCCAAACAGTAAAAAAAATGTAAAAAAGATTATTTGTATCAACTACCTACTGACCAATTTCCAAAAAGTGTTACTAACACCCCTGGGACTCTGGCGGAGTCACCTTCCTCGCTAGGCGTGGAGATTGTGGTGGTAGCCGCTGCCCTGTGGCTGTGGTCCATAGCTCGCGTGGTCATTCCTGGACTTGGAGAGGGATATATTTCAGGTCCGTGAGCGAGCTGGCAGAAAGCAGCCTGGCCCTGCCGCTGCTGGGGCATGTACGAAACAGTCTTCTGGCCCGTCTCTGGCCAAGTACATGAAGGAGGTATTTACTGCCGACCCAGCCGTGGGCTATGTGCACCATGACCTGCTGGGAGAAAAGGGAGATTCCATTACTTCGCCCACGAGAAGTCAGCTGTTCGGAGAACTGCTAAGGTACGGTTCATGGGTGAGTGGATGGCAGCTGGCAAAAATGTGGCTTAAAGCTGGTGGAACTGGGCCTGGGTCAGGTGCCCTCAGGGGATACTGGGAAGGTGTTTAATCACTTTGGATCTATGCTAAAAACTGACATTTCAGTACACCTGGTGGAGTTTAGCTAAGACCTACGGGAGCTTCAAGCATTAAGGTGACTGTAGCACAGACCCCGCCGCAGGGAGTGCTGAATCCCTCAGTGCCTGCAGCGCAGACCCCGCCGCAGGGAGTGCTGAATCCCTCAGTGCCTGCAGC
>NW_004524609.1:1002234-1009555 GCF_000260255.1 Octodon degus | reverse complement strand
TGCCTGAAGCGCAGACCCCGCTGCAGGGAGTGCTGAATCCCTCAGTGCCCACGACTGCAGCGCAGACCCCACTGCAGGGAGTGCTGAATCCCTCAGTGCCCGTGACTGCAGTGCAGACCCCACTGCAGGGAGTGCTGAATCCCTCAGTGCCCTCGCGACTGCAGCGCAGACCCCACTGCAGGGAGTGCTGAATCCCTCAGTGCCCTCGCGACTGCAGCGCAGACCCCGCTGCAGGGAGTGCTGAATCCCTCAGTGCATTGGAAGGCATTACTCAATCTGGGCTCCCAATATCCTGGTACCGTGATCTACAAAGTTCCAAAGAGGTACAGCTTTGGTCTTGCTTGTGAATTTTTTGATGTGCTTCCTGTGCATAGGATTCAGAGGAAGGAGGAAGTACTCCCCAAGGATAGAAGTGCTCACTGATGTTGATCCATAAGCTTCTGCTGATCAGAGGTTCTCGTGCCTTGTGTCCCCCCAACATCATTGAACAAGGGATCATGTGGGAGCACATGCTGGTGCTGGGGTGGTCAAGGATAGATACCTTCAGAGGGTTTTGTGGCCACAAGCTTCATGACATCCTAATTGCCCCTGGAGCCGCAGCCCTAACAGCTGATGTGGACTTCACTTGTTTGCACAGAACAGCACAGGAAAAGTAGCTTCTCTGCAGCTAGTAGAACAGCATTTTTTTCTTTTTTTTTTTTTTTTTTTTTTTGATGAGGGTATTGATGTCCCTCTGAAGGTTCTTTTAGATAAATTGATTGATCCATAAGGCAGCTGTTACTTCAGGGGTGTACATTAGTGAACCTCTGAAGGTGGAGAAAGATTTAACTTTGCCTCACTGCCTCATCTGAGGCTTCACCATAGAAGTCACCACACAGACATGTGGCAGCCAAAGCCCTCTTTTTCACCTGTGGCTGGGTTTCCTGAGCTGGCTTGGCAGTGAGAGTTTAGCTCACAGTTTATCCTCCAGTCTGCTTAAGAAATCAAAATAGGGGGCCAGGGAGATGGCTCAGTGGAACAAGTGCTTCCCTAGCAAGCGTAAGGGCCTGAGTTCAATCCCCGGTTCCACCAAAAAAAAAGAAAAGAAATCAAAAGAAAAGGAACACATTTCACACGTTAAAAATGATGACCAACAAAGAACAATAGTTATGCAACGAAATATTCATTCATAAAATGAAACCCTCACTGAAGTTAACTCACTGGTAATTAAGGGTCTTCCTCTGTTGTCGGAAGGCAGCCGCACTGAAGCGCCTGGGTGCGCCATGTTGGCTGTGTGTGGATTTCCCAGCGACGTGACCACTTTTGCGTGTCATCGAACATTATCTATGGGAATTTCAAATTCTCTAAGATCAAGCCACATCTGATGATTTGAGGGGGAAAGTGAAATGACAACTGAAAAATATGTTTAAACACCTTTGTTTGCTTAGCATGCCGTTCATGATTGATGGCCCCACTCCTATATACGTTCTAACTAACATTTTCAGTTAACAATGTTAAGGATACATTTTTCAAATCCAGGGTCATAGGGGCCAGGGAGATGGCTCAGTAGAATAAGCGCTTCCCTGGCAAGTACAAGGGCCTGAGTTCAATCCCTGGTTCTGAAAAAAAAAAAAAAAAAGGAAGGACAAATCCAGGGTCACTAATAAATAAAAGTAGTTTCTAATTGATTAAAAATTTAAAAAAAATGTTTGAGAACTCTGAAGGAGATAATAGTCACTAAAAGATTTTGTTCTACACTGTTGGAAGTCCCAAACCGTAATTAATTCACCCCTCATTTCCTTTAAAATAATTCTAAGGTTTCTCTGCTTACTCTAAACACCGTGTTGTTTGTGTTGGTTTTTAAAATGTATTAGTGGGGAAGGGCCGATAGCTTAGTGGTCTAAGTTCCTGCCTGGCAAGTGCCGGGACCTGGGTTCCACCCCAGTACTGCGTGCCGTGTCAACCCCGGAACTGTCCACCGAAACTGGGGTGGTGGCAGATGCCTGTAATGCCCACACTGGGGAGGCTGAGACAGGAGGATCACTATGAGTCCAAGCTGAGTAGCAAGACCCTGTGCCAAATAATTAAATTAAAAAATTTGTTTAATTTTTTTGTCAGATCGTCTGTTTATTGGCGTGTTTCCTTATGCTCCTTAGCTAGCTGGGCACTCGACAACATCGTTGTTGATGTTCATCTATGATGTCATGAGGGTGCCAGCTGTCCACGTTGCATCCCACGGACTGGGCGGTCCCTAGGATCTCCTTAATGGTTCCAGAAAGTTCTTGGGCTAAAGACCGGTGCCGCATCTGTCGGGCAACATTGACAGTCTCATCAAAAATATTTCTGCTGTGTTTAATGTTTTTCTGCTTCTTTCTGTCTGTTGGCGGCTCCCTGAGGGCTTTGATGATCAGGGTAGAGGCAGAAGGCACCACCTTAATCTGAGCCTGTCTGTTCTGAATGGTCAGTTTCACCATAACCCGCAGGCCCTTCCTGTCACCAGTTGCCTTGGCGATGTCATGCCCCACTTTTTTTGGAGACAGACCCAAGGGACCAGGGCAGACGTGGTGCTGACTTCACCAACGGTGATCTCGTTGGGGTCGAACTTGGGTGGCATGCTGGAGGTGGCTGGTGCCAGATGAACACAGGGATGACCGAAGAAAGTAATAAATATTTTTAAAGAAATAAAGGGGGGGGAGGAAAAAAAAGGAAAATAAAGGTAAAGAAAAAAAATAAAACATTGTGTGCCATCATTGTGGGTATTTGGTTCATGACAGGACATTTTCATTATTTTATATGTCCCTTTCCCTCCCTCCCTTTCCTACTTCCATCTCCTAGACCCCTTTCCATCTCAAAAAAATATCTGTGTCACCTTTTCCTTTTTGGTACCAGGGATCCAATTCAAGATCTTGCGCTTGGGGCCAGCCAGGTAGCACCTGCTTAAGTAGACCCATGGGCTGGGGGTTCAATCCCCAGCCTGCAGGCCCAGCTCCACCCCCAGGGCACACTGAGATGTGCCTGAGGCTGGGCGTGCTAGCATGTGCCTGTAATCCCAGCTCTTGGGAGGCTGAAGACAACCACTATGAGTCCGATCCACATAGTAAGACCCTGTAGACCCTGTACTAAGTACTATATATATAGTGTTTGCCAAGCAGGCACTTATGCCGCTGAGCTATATCCCCAGCCCCCTGCCTTGTTTTCTTTTATCTGTCTTTCATTTTGCTCTTTATAGTCTGGATTTTCCACATGAGAGAAACCATGTGGTATTTAAGCTTTCGCATCTGGTTTATTCCAACATGTTTTTGAGGTGCATTCATTTTGGCAAATTTATACAATGGTAGAAACCAAACATTTTGGACTGTGCATGGGGTGGGGGTCTTTTCAGTACAAAAGCCTTTCAGGGGGTCCTACCAGTTAGTTCAGTTGTTGAAGCGCCTGCTCATGCAAACGCAGTCAGGAGCAGGATACCGCGATTCCATCCCCAGCTCCACCTGCCTTACCAGACCCGCCCTTAAGGCAGCCTGAGCCAGTGAAAAAAATCCTAAAAATAAACCTTTCAGTGGAAATTTAACACAAAATCGGGGGTGGATGTTGTGGTTTTGTCTTTTTGAGACAGGATTTTGCTGTGCAGTTCAGGCTGGCCTTGAGCTCACAGTGATCCTCCCTCAGCCTTCAAAGTGCTGGTCTTAGGCATGGGCCACCAGAAGTATAGCTGATAGCTGACCAAAAAAATAAATAAATAAAAGGGGGAACCAGCGAGATAGCTCAGTGGACTAAGTGCTATTGTAGGTTCTCAACATAGAAACCAGATCCGAGTCCAAATTAAAATTTAAATATGAGCCTTCCATGACCCGGCCCGGGACCGCTTGACCATACTCACGCAGGAGCGGACAAACTGCCAGGAGCCTTCGAAGTATAGAGGTTTTATACTTCATAAAATCTTTAAAAACTTGGGCCTGGGAGATGGCTCAGTGGAATAAGTTCTTTCCTGGCAAGAGCCTGAGTTCAATCCCCAGTTCTGCCAAAAATAAAAACTTGAGCCTTCAAGGTTTTAAAGATAGAAAGTGCGTCCTGTTTGGCGAACAAACTTGTCGTTTAACATAGAACTGTACCTTTAGGGACAGCGTGACCATTACGCAGCATACATGTCTTCTGGGAACTCAATCTGTTGATGCTTTGGCGGTGGTACTCATGGCTCCTTGCGGTCTTTCGAGGAAGCAGGGTCACAGAAAGTTGAGCAGAGTAAGTTTTCACATTTCGTTTTACACTAACTCCTCACATTACTTCTACCTTAACCCTGCACCCGTGAGCCCTTAGCGAGCACAGGCGCCAGGGTTCACCCCCAGCACCCTATGCCGCGCTGGCCACCGCGTCTGGACATGGTGCTGCGGCCCTGTAATCCCAGTGCTGGGGCGCCTGAAGCGGATCGCTGCGAGTCGGAGCTACATCGCGAGACCTCGTACCAAACACATTTTTAAAAATGTTATTAAGGTAAAAGGCAGATATGGCTATACACATCTGTAATCTCTGCAGTCAAGAGACTGAGGCAAGATTATAAATTCAGGGATATACATGAGACCCTATCATAAGATATAACCTTTTGTATAAGAAAAAAGGGAAGGCGTTTTTATTGAGGCGACGCTGAAGGGCGCCCGGCGCGTTGTGCGAGCGCCGCGGGCCGGCGGGAGGCGCAGGCGCGCCGAGAACCACTTGCAAGAAGCCGAGCAGCTCTGGGAGCTGTCCTGCCAAAGAGACGTGGCCCTGGAATGGACACTTGCGGCACTCCTTGCGGCGCGGTGCTCTTTCCTGGGCTCAGACCGCGGATCACGTTTATCCTACTGTAGACGACCCTCACGAGGGGCAGGGTCGCACGCGCCAGTGTGCTCAGTGGCCGTAGCAAGGGGCTTGCAGAACGTGACAATATGCTGACGCTCCTTGGAGTCCGTAATAAAATGACCGACAGGGCAAGGGATAAAGTGATGCCCGTGATTGTACAGGGTTTTAAAGATGCAGCAGAGGACGCAGGAACATCTGTCACAGGTGGCCAGACAGGACTAAGCCCTGGATTGTCCTGGGCGGAGTCGCCACAACAGGCTGCCAGCCCAGTGAATTTATCGTGCCAGATAATGCAGTAGCTGGAGACGCGCTTGTGTTAACAAAACCCCTCGGTCCGCAAGTGGCTGTTGCTGTGCACCAGTGGCTAGATATTCCCGAGAAATGGAATAGAATGAAGCTAGTGGTCACCCAAGAAGACGTCGAGTTGGCATACCACGAAGCCATGATGAGCATGGCGCGGCTCAACAGGACAGCTGCAGGACTTATGCACACATTCAGCGCCCGCGCGGCCACTGACGTCACGGGTTTCGGGGTTTGGGGCCACGCACAGAACCTGGCCAAGCAACAGAGGAACGAGGTATCGTTTGTGATTCGCAACCTTCCTGTGCAGGCAAAGATGGTCGCTGGGAGCAAGGCCTGTGGGATACGCTGGGCCTCATGCACGGGACCTGCCCGGAGACATCAGGAGGCCTGCTAATCTGTTTACCACGTGAGCAAGGGGCTCAGCGCTGTGCAGAGATAAAGTCCTGCAAATACGGCGAGGGTCACCAAGCATGGATTATTGGGATTGCAGAGAAGGGCAACCGTACAGCCCGAATCATAGACAAGCCCCAGATCATCGAAGTCACACCACAAGTGGCCACTCAAAACGTGAATCCCACACCTGGTGCTACCTCTTAATCTAAATAGAGATAACCATTTGGTTTTGTTTTAAATAGATATATTTCCTTTACCATAACTTCAATTAAAGACTACAGTATAAGCAGCAACAAAAATCTCATTACGTCTACACATCTGGTGACCTTAGGTCGGTTTGTGAGTGGATAGTTAATAAAATGAAAGCCGTGGCCTTCCTTCCGTTACATTACCTGAAGATGCACCTGATCTGGAGGCAGCTTCTGAGTTGAGGATTATATTGTTATTCAATACTGTGAGTTCATTTTGGATCTTAGACACGTATCTCTTGCCGCATAGGCTCTTCCTCAAGGTGCTTTCCCACAGCACAGACGTTACCTAGAGTAATGTCACGTAGCGGTTTATGTCTTTCATTTTGTGTATATTTATCATCAGTCTAGTCTTTTTTTAAGTGTCTTGGATGGTGTTCTGGAAAGACAGATTTGGTAAGTGACACGCTGGTCCTGAGCAGTCCGAGCGTTGCATGATTCCTTTGTGTCTCTGGTTTGTAAAGCTGAGTCTGGTCATCCAGGAGCGTCTCTGACCCGGCAGGACTGTCTCCACGTGGGCATGCAGGTCAGCAAGGCCAGGCCTCGCTGCATGGAAAACACTTTGAAGACAACAAAGAATTTTAATTTTTTCAGCCTTTCTGGTATCCACAGTAATATCATTAGCTGTTTTCTTTACTGATAACAAAAAAGGATACTTTTTGCAATGTAATGAGATGTCTTATAGTGCAACAAGGAATTGCCTCCTGATAAGGGTCATGTATAGTACTCATTTACAATTCAATACAATTAAGCAAATTTTTAAATATAATCAGTAATAAAGACTTCTGTGGATGGTAAAAAAGAAAAAGAAAAAGAAAAAGAAAAAAAGGGAAATTATATGAAATGTGTCTGTCTTGGGCCGGCCAAATAGCTCAGCAGATTAAAGCGCCTGCAAGCAGGCCCAGGGCCAGGGGTTCAATCCCCGGGACTACCACGCCGGCCCCACCCCCAGGGCACACTGAGATGGCAATTGAGTCTGGGGTCCTGGTACGCGTCTCACCTAGCACGGAAGGAAGGACAAAGGCCCGTGGGTGGTAGGACTGAGGTGGCGATGGGGCTCTAGGCTTGATGGGATGAGCCTCAAAAGGGACTTGTGCCTGCGGGTGCAGCAGTGGGAAGCTATAGTCCTCTGCCCTTTCTTTAGTTGTATTTGTTTGACACAAGGTCTCACTGTGTAGCCCAAGGCTGGCTGTGAACCATGGAGATCCTCCTGCCTCAGCTTCCCAAGCACTGGGATGACAAGGGTGCATCACCAGGCCCAGCTTCAGCATTTTCTCCATCTATACAAAATGAGAAAATGCTAAGACATAACCAACCTTATTACTTTCAGATGTATCCTTCCAGTGTTTGTTTATTTTTTTTGTTTGTTTGTTTTCTTTCTTCCCCCAGTGTTTTTTGTTTTTGTTTTGTTTTTGTTTTTTGTTTTGTTTTGTTTTGTTTTGTTTTTTTGAGGAACCAAGGATTGAACTCAGGCTCTTGCGCTTGCCAGGGAAGGGCTTATTCCACTGAGCCATCTCCCCAGCTCCCCCAGTATTTCTTTTGTAAAGACAAACACATTTCTTTTT
>NW_004524609.1:998337-1000154 GCF_000260255.1 Octodon degus | reverse complement strand
TTGGTAATTTTCCATTGCTTTTTTGCAGTGCAAGAGATTCAGTCCAGGGCCTTGTGCATGCTAGGCAAGCACCTCACAGTCCAGTTACCTCCCCACTTTTCATGTCTTGTTAAAATGTAAATGCATAAAATGAACCTACACATCCAACAAACAAGGAAGAGAGCGAAACTTCTCAAACCCACATGTAGCTGGGCATGGTGGGCATGCCCAGAATCCCAGCACCCAGGATGCTCAGGGAGAAGGCTCAGCCAGGAGTTCAAGGCCAGCCAGAGCTACACAGTGGAAAGCCAGCCCGAGCCATGTGGAGAGACCCGGCCGAAGAGAAAAAGGTGGGCCAGAGGTAACAGCATACTCAATGGTGAAAGACTTAATTTTTTTTTTTTTCACCTAAAATCACAAAACAGGGCCAGGGAGATGGCTCAGTAGAATAAGCACTTGCCTGGCAAGCACAAGGGCCTGAGTTCAATCTCTGGTACCGCAAAAAAAAAAAAAAAAAGAAAGAAAGAAAGAAAGAAAAGAAATAAAGAAATAAAATAAAATCACAAGGCAGAACAAGAATGTTCACTCTTGCCACTTTTGGTTTTGTTTTGTTCTGTTTTCTGTATTTCAGGGAAGGGTCTAGAGGGTGCTCAGGGTGTCACTACTCGACCAGACTCATAGTGATTCTCCTGTTTAAAGCCTTCCAAGTGCTGGGATTACAGGTATGTGCCACCACACCCAGTCTCCACTGCCGTCTCAGGGCACCCTGGGGCAGGGCCGGCACGGAAGGCCTGACGTTGAACCTCTGGCCCCGGTGCCTGCTTCCTGGTGCTTTAATCAGGTGAGCTATTTGGCCAGCCCCTTCTCCTGCTACTTCTGTTCAACATTAGAATTTCTAGCCAGCTCAGTTAGCAAGAAGAAATAAAAAGCATACAAACTGGAAAGGAAAAAAGAAAACTATTTTCAGATGAGATACTCTTACATGTGACAAACCCTAAGAATGCCACAGAACTGTGAGTACTAGTAGTTTACCTGGGCTTTTCCTATTGTTTGTTTATGACAGCAAATCACTCTGCAGTCCTGGCCGGCCTTGAGCTTGTGTTGCTCCTCCTGCCTCAGCCTCCCGAGTGCTGGGATTAGAGGCGTGTGCTGTTACGACCAGCTTGGTTTTTGTTTTGTTTTCAGAGTTGGCGATCAAACCCAGGGCTCTGTGCGTGCTAGGCAGGTGATCTCTAATACCAAACATTTGTTAGGACCAATACATGGATTGAGCAAGTAGCAAGATGTACGATCAAAATACAAAAACTAATTGCATTTCTGACTACCAGCAATATGAAATCTGAAAATAAAATTTAAAAACTAATTCTAGGCCTTCCCTCTCTCCCCGCCCGCAGGAAGCCCAGCAGAGACCAGCCTGCTGCCCCTGGATCCAGGGCCCGGCCAGGCCGGGTCGCCCTCTGCGTCTGTGACAGGCAGATCTGCCAGCTGTTCCTGTACCGGGCTGCAGGGGGCAGTGCCAACAGCCTTGCCACGGGAGGCCTGCGAGGAAGCTCGAGGAAATGCCCAAAATGTGAGGCTTGAGGTCGATAAGGACGAGCGTGGCAAGCCCAGTAAAGGGTATTTCCTCGAACTGAACTCCGTGAGATGCGAGCAGCTCAGGTCTGTGGGTGTTCCTGGCTCCCACATGAAGCTGGTTGTACGAGTTTGTGTGCGTCAAGGAAGAGGCCGCCATTCTGCGGCAGCCCCCAAGACAGAGGGCTCTGCTCTGCCGTGAGCCTCACAGCTAGCTTAACTTGAGCTACAAAGCTTGTGAGACCCCCACCCACACTGGCTGCAGT
>NW_004524609.1:995953-997306 GCF_000260255.1 Octodon degus | reverse complement strand
AAAAATATATATATGTATTTTGAGACAGGATCTTAGTAAATCATTAAATTGCACAGGTTTGGCTTGAATATGTGATCCCCCTGTCTCAGCCTGCCCAGGGTACTGGGATTATGGATGTGTACCATGACAGGCTTATCTACTGATTTTATGTATTGTTTGGTTTTGGTGTGGACCTTTTAAAAATTAAAAATAAATAAATAAGATGTCTAGGGCTGGCCAGATAGCTCAGCAAATTAAAGCACCTGCTTAGGCAGATGCAGGTTTGGAGGTTTCATCCCTGATGTGTCATGTGGGCCCTGCCCCCAAGGGGCATGGGGCGCACACCTGTAATCCCAGCACTTGGGAGGCTGAAAATAGGAGGATCACTATGACTCTGATCTGTGTAGTGAGACCCTTTAGGCCTCCTACTAAATAAAATTTTTAAAAAAGATGTATAGCACTTCAATTAAATTCCTAAATTTTTGTTGCTGCTATATTGCAGATACAATTCTTATGGGTTTTTTTTTTTTTATTTTTCAAAATGTTAGTGAATCTGAAACTTTATTTTTTGGGCCAACAATATAATCCAACTTTTAAATTCATCATGACATATATCTGTCAGTTTTTGTTACTCTCATTATGTATTAAAATAATTGTCTGATGGTATTTCAGTTATGATATCTGCCAAAATAAGGACTAACAACTCCAAGAACTAAAGGAGTCATTTTTTCTTGTATATCTTATGCACTGCAAGAATTTGATCTGATAAACAATTGAACAGCAACTAAAAAGGAGTTCACATTTGATATCTGACCAACCCCAGGCCCTGCGAGTGTGGGGGAGAGCTTCTGCTCTGTCCTGCACCCTCCCGCCGCTCCAGGCCTAGGCCTGCCGCATGAGAGGCCTTTGCCCGTGTTATCTGGACCTCCCCCACCCAGCCAGACCCAGCACAGCCTGACATCTGAGTAAGAATTTCTGCTGCGCTCTTGGGAGTCCTGCAGACCCACCAAAACACAACACTGGTGAGTGTGTGCGAGAGCTTCTGCACTCTCTCATCCCTGCTCCTCATACCCCTCGAGACCCAGCCCAGACCTAGCATACAGGCTTGAGGTAAAAGCCTGCAGTTAAAGTCCCTGCAGTGAGACTAGGATCAAAACTATGCAGCTAATCCAGGAACAAATCTTCTTACCAGAGGTGCACAGCAGGCCCACCTCCAAGGGCAACAACAGTAAGGAGCTGGGCACAGTAGCCTAACCCAAGCCAGGCACAACGCATGAACTAGAACTTGGTATGTCAGTACCCAAATTTCATTAAGTGACAACATAATTGCACCAAAGCTCTACACCAAAGGCCAGAGGTCAGTGTTAAATGAAA
>NW_004524609.1:993799-994818 GCF_000260255.1 Octodon degus | reverse complement strand
AAATATGAGGAAACAATCTGATACTCACATAACTGAAGCATACAAAACTCCAAATAACTTTAACCCAATTAAAAACACACTGAGACATATAATAGTCAAGATCCCAGAAATCCAACACAAGAATATCATACTAAAAGCCACTAGAGAAAAGAAGCAGATCACATTCAAAGGAAAACCCATCAGAATTACGGCCAACTTCTCTTCACAAACCATGAAGGCAAGAAGAGCATGGAGTAGAGTACTTCAAGTCCTCTACAAAAACAAATTCCAACCCACACTACTATACCCTGCAAAACTCTCTTTCAAATTTGATGGAGAAGTGAAATACTTCCATGACAAAGAACAGCTAAAGGATTTTGTGATGACAAAGCCAACCCTAAACAGGCTACTGAAAGATGTTCTAGAGAGGGACCAAAATGATCAGAACTCCACCAACGAGAAGAGAAGAAACCCATTAAACAGGACAAACTATTAAACACAGGAGAAAAAACAGTTACAAAACAGCATTCAAATAACATGTCAATCGTAAGTCAACACATCTCAATAATAATCATCAATGTAAATGGACTCAATTCACCAATTAAGAGAAATAGATTGGCACAGTGGATTAGGAAACAAAACCCCAACAATATGTTGTATACAAGAAACATGTTTAACCCATAAAGAAACTCACAGGCTGAAAGTCAAAGGATGAAAAACAGTACTACATGCCCCAGCACTTCAGAAAAAAGAAGGGGTAGCAATCTTGATCTCAGACAGTCTCAACTTCAAACCAAGAATGACCAAATGAAATAAAGAAGGCCACTATATACTAGGTAGAGGAAAAATTCAAGAGGAAGAAATAACAATCACAAATATGTATGCAGCAAACACGGGAGCACCCAACTATATAAGACAAACTTTAATAGACATGAAAAATCTAATATCCAATACAACAATCTTAACAGGAGACCTTAACACCCCCTTATCCCTTATCCCAAATAGATAGATCAACCAGACAAAAAATTAGCAAAGAAGTA
>NW_004524609.1:969390-974612 GCF_000260255.1 Octodon degus | reverse complement strand
CTACATTTTTTAGTTCAGAAATTATTTCTGATCTGATTTCTTCTATACCTTTCTGCAGTTGATTCTTTACTGTCAACACTATTATTTCAGAGATATCTGGCGTGTGATTTCCAGTTTCCTCAGTGCTAGTGTCTTCTGCAGTTGTACTGGGTGGACTCCGGGCCTGAGACTGCATTTTGTTCCTTCTCTTTGTTATTTTGTATACCACTGTCTTCTGGCCTTTGGTGTAGCGCTTGGATAGAGTTATTACCTTAGCACCAGGTCTGGACCTGCAAAGCTCAGATTCCTCCAGGTGGGTGTTGTTTGGATCTGGCTGCTGTGCTCCACTTCTTCCTGCTGCAGCCCTTGGAGTTGAACCCTTTGTGTCACTCTGGCAAGATGTTCTGCTCCTGAATCAGCTGGGTGGGTCTTGCCTCTAGCCTCCTTGCAGGGAGTCCTGCTGAAGGGTTCCATGCTGGGCCTGCACTCTGGGTCGAATTTGGATCCGCGGGCCCGGGTTGTCTCACTTACTCGCCGGGCCTGCGCTCTGGGTCTATTCAGGATCCCGCGACCCTGGGTGCTCTCTCCTCAGGCTGGCCTTGAACTCACATTGTAGCCCAGGCTGGACTTGAACCGGCAACAATCCTCCTGCCTCAGCCTCCCAAGTGCTGGATTACAGGTGTGCACCACCACACTCCCTGGCTAAAAGCAAGATTTTTTGTTTGGCTTTAGTACCTGGAGTCAAACTCAGGACCTTGAGCTTGCCAGGCAGGTACTGTGTCACTGAGCTATCTCCTCTGAAAGATTTTTAAGTAGAGAGCACTTTAAAATTTGAAGCATGACCATGACACCTCAGCACCCGTCCCGGTCTTGTACCATCAGCTCTGTTGCTGTTGTTGCCGGCTCTGCTTCGCGGCAGTCGCTGTGCTGGGCATTGAGCCACGTTCCTAGCCCTTTGAATTTCATTTATTTTGGTTTTTATTTGTTTGTTTTTGTTTTTTGAGGCAGGGTCTCACCATTTGAGGCTGGCTCGAACCCATGGTGACCCTCCTGTCTCTCCCTACCAAGTGCTGAGATTACAGGCGTGCACCACCCTACCCAGCTTAGCCTAGTTTTAGTTTTTATTATTTTATTTTGAGACACAGTGTCAGTAAGTCTCCCAGGCTGCCCTCAAACTTGGAATCCTCCTAAACCAACTGACTGCATGAGATTAGGTGTGTGAGCCACCATGCCTGGCTGCACTGAGAGTTCTCCAGAGTACTTATCTTATGTGTTGAGTTTCTGGGATTGTATGGGGTTTTTTGTTGTTGTTGTTTTGTTTTTTGCAGAACCGGTGATTGAACTCAGGTCCTGGCGCTTGCCAGGAAAGTGCTTATTCTACTGAGCCATCTCCCCGACCCCTCTGGGTGTTTGTTTTGTTTTTTAATCTTTTATTTATTTATGTATTTGGTGCAGGGTCTCACTATGCAGCTCGGACTTGTAGCGACCCTGCTGTTTCAGTCTTCTCAGCGCTGGGATTACAGGCATGTCCCACCATGCCTGGTTTTGGTAGCTGGTACAGTGTACCTGGGTTTCTGGGCTGGCATGAAGTACCGGGGATCAAACCCGGGTCCTTGTGCTTGCCAGGCAGGTGCTTAGACTGCTGAGCTATCTCCCCAACTCCTTATAGTTTGTATTTTGTGGCTTATACTTGCACAGGTATTTTGTTCTTACCCAAGCGGAGAATACACAAAACTAATCCAGCCATTTTGATTTTTTCTTCTTGTGTGAGTGGATTTTTTTTTTTTTTTTTTCCTTCAGAACCAGGGATTGAAGTCATGCTTACCAGGGAAGCGCTTATTCTACTGAGCCATCTCCCTGGCCCCAATGAGTGGCCTTTTTTGAGACGGGACCCTGGGACCTAACCCAGGCTGGCCTCCAACTCGAGATCCTCCTGCCCCAGCCTCCTGAGTACTGAGATTACACCTGTGCACCAAGACACTCGGCTTTGGATTGATGTTTTAAGAACATATGCACATTGTGCTTACTGGGGATAAAGAAGGCCTGGCAGGACGCGCAGCTGTGGGCTGCTGTGTCTTCCTTCTCCTTCCACATAAGCGACTGCCGGATATGAAGAAGGAACAGTAAGAAAGGGTGGAATGCCTGCCCACCGTCGCCTTCGCAGTTCCTCTTCTTGGCCCAGCGAGTGCTGGCTGGAGCGCACAGAGAGCGCGACCTCGAGGCTGCCCTGCCGGGGCGCAGCTTCCCTGGCCTGCAGCCCCCAACCTTGCTGTTCCTTAAAGTGTCGCAGACTCCCACACTCGCCAGCCTCACAGCTCACCGTGTATCACACAGTCGGTGTGCAGCCAGGTGACTGTGCAGGAAGTAAAGGAAGAGCTTCCAGCTGGCGTGCGGGCCCATAATCCCAGCCCTCGGGAGCGGGGGCAAGAGCCTGCCGCAAGTTCAAGGCCAGTCGGAATGACAAAGCAAGGCCCTGCACGGTGATGCTCCGGCTTTGTACGGCTAAGTCCCGCACGCTCCTTGTCCTCTCCGGAGGCTCCTCAGTGAGCTGCTTAGCCCTCGCTGGACGTCTTCAGGTGACAGATGATCCGAGATGAATCAAAGTTCTTCCAGGGACATTCGGGAAATGTGGCTGTTGGAGAGGCTCCAGCCGCTCCACTCGGCTGCTGCGGCTGGAACACTCGGGAGCAGACCACGTGAGCTTGTCATCAGTGTTTGAAGAGAAAATGTGAATATGTCTGTGAAGAATTTCTAAAGCAAGGATTAAATTTCTTTTGAAAAAGTTTGACAAAATACATGAATTCAGAGTTACCTCAATGCTAAGAATTATGGTTAGATAGGAAGCAGAAAACTTACTTTGATCTCAGGTAGAAAAAGATTTGCGTTTCATCTAGCTTCATATGATTAAAAAGTTAGAATAGACTTATTGTCTCACTAAAAATTGTCTGGAAATTAAACCTTTGGTTTAATTATTGGTGATTTCACTGTTAATCTCTTAGCCTTGTGTAGTGAACTATGTAGCTCTCATTGTTATGTGAATATAATCACTATTTGTCACCTTTATTTGAAAATTAGCATCTGCACACCTCAGAGTTGTCAGTGTGGATTGGTTCCACCAATAACCACTCTTTAGTTTTTATAATTAATTTTTTTTTTTTTTTTAAATTTCTGGAACCGGGGATTGAACTCAGGCCCTCACGCTTGCCAGGGAAGCGCTTATTCCACTGAGCCATCTCCCTGGTCCCTTATAATTAAATTTTGTAGCTAAAAAAAAACCCAAAAAACAAAGCAAGGCCCTGTCTCAGGATGAAAAAAACAACAGTAAAAACAGAATTTCCAAGCCAGGTGTGGTGGTACCTACCCACAATCCCAGCTACTTGAGAAGCCAAGGTAGGGGGAGCTTCAGTTCAAGGCCAGTGGACAAGGTAGTGGAATCCTGTCTCAAAAAAATAAAATGGAAAGAAGGGAAGTTACTCAGTGGCAGAATACTGGCCTAAAGTATGAGGCTCTGGGTTGTGCCTTCGGTCACACACTCACAAAGCCAACCCAGATGACAGACTAGGATTCAATCCACAATTTATTTAATCAATTCTATAGCAAAGTACATGCAGGTGTTATTTGCCACATATTTTATTACAGTGTTAACAAGCTCTACAACTCTGACATTGCCAGTCAAGCGGAAGATCCAATACTATTATGGACTACTGGACTATTTTGGAATATTTTGCTGAGTTTACACACCTATAATATTTAAATGATGGACCTAAACAAGAAAAGGGGATATAGATGAATGACCATTTTGTATCTGTGTATTCAAAATGGTTAGGATAGGGCTGGTGAGATGGCTCAGTGGTCTAAAGCACCTACTTAGAACAAGTTTAGCAAAGCACAGGGACTGCGGTTCAATCCCCCAGCACCACATGCCAGCCAGCCCCGCCCCCTGGTGGGCTGAGCTGGTCACACACACACACACACACACACATAAATAAATAAATAAATAAATTAATTAATTAAAAATGGTTAGGATAGATACATAGCTACATTCTCTTAATTCAAGGAATAGAGGGATTTGTTCTAAGTGTGTTTGTAAATAGGATATCATGTCTGCATCTCGTACAACAAATAACCACTAGGAAGGCAGTATGCAGTGTGTTAATTATTGGAACTGTCCTACCAATTCGATTTGAAACTGTTTCATTGCTATTTCTCAATAAAATTATGGAAAAATATATCCTAAGGATTGCAAAAAAATAAAATCATTAATTTAAAGACAGAAATACAATGTATTAATCATTGTTAAAAAAAAAAAAGAAAGGAAAAGAATCCCTATTGAATCTGGTGAATATTTACTGCTGTCCGAAGAAGGGTCAGCAGGGCTTGGGGAGGGCTGGCAATAGGGGTAATGTATTGCTCACTGGGTTTCCGTAAGGGTACAGGTGCTCCGAGAGGTAAAATATATCTACACTGAGGACAAAATTATGCAGAGAAGATAAAAAGTATAAACAATTGAAAAAAGGAGACAAAACAAATTAAGTATTATCTGCTTCTTTCCATAGACCAGTTCTTTCTATTTTTTTTTCTTTCTTCCTCTAATTTTACATGCATATCTCTGGTAATATGAATAACTGGCTGGAAGACAACACTATGTATTACAACAAATACTATGAAATTCATGTTACTTTGTTAAGTGAAATAAATTCTGTATCACTTGTAAAAAAGAAAATAAAATAAAGTTTACCATATCAATACTTGAAAAAAAAATGTTAACAAGCAAGCAGACGGGCTGGGCACGCAGCTCGGCGCTGGAGCGCATGTGCGCTTGCCACCCTGGGTTCTAGCTGCAGCACCTGAACAACACAAACTAAGTATACTGTTAACCTAGGTGTAAAGAGGACATAAAAAATCTGTCAAAGGAAAAATATGTGTTGTACTTTTAAATTTCATTTGTTTTTAAATGAAAAAGCAGATTTGAAAAATTCTGATATTTCTCCATATTTGGCCCTGCTATGAATAACTAGCTAACATTTACTGCCAATCTAAGCACAAAGGTGTGACTCGGTAATACCAGAATAGCAAATGTGAGTGAAAAATACAATTGAAAATTTCCACAAGAATTTTCCAGTGTGTTGGGTTGGAGAGATGGCTCAGTGGTCTAAGGCATCTAGCCAGCTTAGCAAAAGCACAAGCTTAGCAAAGCACAGGGACCGCGGTTCAATCCCCCAGCACCACATGCCTGCCAGCCC
>NW_004524609.1:967799-969205 GCF_000260255.1 Octodon degus | reverse complement strand
CCCTTAGCTCAGTTCTTTAAGTGGCTGCTTCAAGAAAGCAGTCAGGCTCAGGTTGCTGTGGTTCAATCCCCACAACACAAGCCAGCCTGTCATGCCTTGAAGGCATTCGGAGCAAAAATTGCCTTCTTGGCAATGAATGATAACCCATTAAAATTACTGTGATAAAAGTAATGAAAACACTTCCTCTTTTCTTTTTTTCTTTTTTTTTTGGCAGAACCTGGGATTGAACTCAGACCCTTACACTTGCCAGGGAAGCACTTATTCCAGTGAGCCATCTCTCCAGTCCCATAAAAAAGCTTCTTAATAATGCTATTTACAGTGTGGTTTAGATTTGTCACCATAGAACATGGACTCACTTGAATCTCTAAGTAGCTATGCAAGTTACTTTAGGAGGGTGTTCAAGCAGTCTTTCATTGGAAAGTAAAATCCTTTCGGAGCTTTTTAGAGAGAAGCTAGTCTTTTCCTGAAAGCCCGTTCACCAATTGTTGGTGGACCAGGTTGATAAAAAAACATGGACTTTGCAGCTGGGCATGGTGACACAAGCCTGTAATCCCGGCACTTGGGAGGCTGAGATGGGAGGATGGCGGTGAGTTCGAGACCAGCCCGGGCTACAAGGTGAGCTCAAGGCAGCCTGGACTGCATAGTGAGACCCTGCCTCAAAAAGACCAAAGAAAGAAAAAAAGAAAGAAAGAAAGAAAGAAAGAAAGAGAGAGAGAGAGAGAGAGAGAGAGAGAGAGAGAGAGAGAGAAAGAAAGAAAGAAAGAGAGAAAGAAAGAAATTCCATCTAAAGTGGTTTCAAGTGTCTCTTGTACGCTTCTGTTTTTCTCTTCCAGCGTTGAGACCAGGCACAGAAAAGCATATCCACCTGCAGCTGCAGTCATGGGGACCACGGGCTGTCATCAAAACCTCACGGAGGGGCCGGGGCGACGGCTCAGTGGAGTAAGTGCTTCCCTGGCAAGCGCAAGGGCCTGAGTTCAATTCCCGGTTTCTCAAACAAAACAAAACAAAACAACAACAACAAAAACTCATGGAAGGTTGTTGTGAGTCTTGAATTTTGGCAGAACAAAGTCTAATATTATTGTTCGTTTAAGTTTTAATTTTATTTAATGTGCTCTGACAGACAATGGTATTGTCTGATTGAAATTCAAAGTTTTTCCTCACGAGCAACTCTGTGCCAATCAGGCGACACCTCCAAGTCTCCAAAGTCAGGGCGTGTATTGGGCAGCGGTGCTGCGCCTGTAGAGCGCTCAGCGGCTGGCTGTTATCACCGCCGGCCCTAAAACGCTTGCGGTCACTGTTCTAGGCATGAAATGGTTCCTGTAGCATCGTAGGTGCCCCAGGAAATAGTTTTGGGGAAATAAATGAATTTCTAGGGGTGGGATTACCAAATTTAAAGGTATATAGCT
>NW_004524609.1:963852-967699 GCF_000260255.1 Octodon degus | reverse complement strand
TTTTTTGAGACCAGAGCTTGCTATGTAATTCAGGGAATCCTTGAACTCACTATATAACCCAGGCCACCCCTGAGCTTACAGCAATTCTCCTGCCTCAGCTTCCTGAGAATGGCTGAGACAATAGGTGTGCACAGCTCCACCCAGCAATAATTCCAGTGGCTATTGCCTATCGGCATAGATATTGGAAAATTTTATATTTTAACCAATAATGTAGAACGAGGACTATTTCTATTTGCTAATCCAATGTTACCAAATTCTTTGTGATCTATTAGATGAAATGATATCTTAAGGAGAATGGTTATTTATTTTTATTTATTTATTTGCAGTATCGGGGTTTGAACTCAGGACGCTGTGCTGGCCAGTCAAGTGGTTATTCTACTGAGCTATCTCTCTGGCCCTATTTATTTATTTTTGAGACAAGGCCTCACTGTGTAGTTCAGGCTGGCCTTGAACTCATTGTGCAGCCCAGGCTGGCCTCGAACTCATGGTGAGTTTCCTGCCTCAATGTCTCAAGTGCTGGGATTATAGGCATGTACCACCATTCTTGCCTAAATTTTACATTTTCTTGTATATATAGTAGTGGGATTGCTGGGACATACAGTACAGATATCTTAAATTTTATTGAATTACATCAGTCTTTTTCTTTTTTCTTTTTTTTTTGGCGGAACCGGGGATTGAACTGAGGCCCTTGCGCTTGCCAGGGAAGCGCTTATTCCACTGAGCCATCTGCCCGGCCCCCTCATTAGTCTTTTTCTAAAGTGGTTGTACAAATTTACACTCCCACCAGCAGTGTACAAGGATTGCTAGTCATTATTGATTTGTAGGAGTTTTTAATATAGCCTTGTAGAAATTAGCTCTTGGTAATATGAGCAATTTTTTAAAAAAATTTACAGTGTCTTTAAAAAAAACACTGAAGGGCCGGGGAGATGGCTCAGTGGAATAAGCACTTCCCTGGCAAGTGCAAGGGCCTGAGTTCAATCCCCGTTTCCGCCCCCCCAAAAAAAAATTAAAAAAAAACTGATATTCCTCCCTTAGAGGAATGAAAAATACACTGGAAGAAAGAGAATAATATTTTGGGAAACACTGAAGTGGAAAACAAGTGTTTGATATTAAGCTTTTTATTGTTCTACGTTTGCTACCATCCATGTCATTAACACAAATTATGCCAGAAATTTTCAAGGAATTATCTGGAATACAAGATGATGCACATAGTGATAACGATAGTTAACAACTGCTTGCCACATGTTACTTTTGAAATCTGTCATGTATATTAACAAATTTAGCGCTCACAACAATCCTTAGAGATAGGCACAATGCCCGAGCAGGAAATAAGGGACTGGACTGAGGGTGATTTCGAAGGGGGATATAAGCAGAATTCATAACTCTGGGAAGATTCTGAACGGATAAAGATGTTTTCTTTTGATACCGTGTGTTCCTTCTTGGCAGTGAATGATAACCCACCGTGGCCGCCTCTTCTCCTCATGTCAGATCTGCCCGACTTAGCGTGGCTTTCTGGTGACCAACCCAGAGCTGCACGCAAGCAAGCCCTCCTCGTGGAGTTACGTCCCCTCTCCTGCAACGCTCACGTTTTTCTTGGTCTCGGTGCCACAGGGATGCCAGGCTTCTGCAGGAATGAGTGGGAGAGAGAGAGAGTTTGGAGTCGGGAGAAATGAGAAATAGCAAAGAGGGGTCAAGACGTGTGTGGAAGGTGGCGGGAATGATTACTTCTGTAGGGTAGTCTTTCTCAATCTGTGGGCCACAGGGGGAAAAATACCTTTACCTTTGCTAAGGTCCAAGAGAACATTAGCGTTTCCCTCAGTTACAACTGGATCAACAGGGGGCTGGTGAGATGGCTCAGTGGTCTAAAGCACCTACTTAGAACAAGCTCAGCAAAGCACAGGGACCGCGGTTCTAATCCCCCAGCACCACATGCCAGCCAGCCCCGCCCCCTGGTGGGCTGAGCTGGCCACACACACACACACACACACACACACACAAATAAAATTTTAATAAAAAAAAAAACAACAACTGGATCAACAAACCACAGTAGCGTTTGCAGTACCCGCTATCTTGTCATCAAGAGAAATCGGAGATTTTTTTGGATTGTTGTTATGGATGATATCTTAAAATAACATTTATGCCACTTATGACCTTAAAATTATAGTGGTCTGTTTTTATATTAGTAAAATGCAGTATATTATTATATTGTACTTTTAGAAATATTTTGAAGACTTTTAGTATGGATTGTGTCTTTTTTTTTTTTGGTGGAACTGGGGATTGAACTCAGGCCCTCACGCTTGCCAGGGAAGCACTTATTCTACTGAGCCATCTCCCCAGCCCAGACTGTGTCATTTGGATTCCTACATGTTATGAATTTTAAAACAATGAAGATATGCTACGCACATGTACCAGCTCCCCGCAATGAATGTAATAATTAAATACTGCAAATATGTACTAAAAAGAAACAAAAGCAACAACAAATAATGAAACCTACACACATTCTGAGAAAGAATCCATATGTACTACCAGGCTGCCAAAAGGTCTGTGGTATAAAAAATTAAGGATTCTGCTTCAAAGGTATTTTCTGGATTTCCATAGTTAACTGATTACCAGGGCCTAAGGAAGTCCCTCAGGTGAACCTGAAGACCTCTGCAGCTCATACAGCTTTATTGTTTTGCCAGAGACCTTTGCTCCTTCAATTTTCATGCAGTTTTACTGTTGTTTCTTTTTCATCCTCTTGACTTTAAATGCGGACGCATGTTTAACGTTTTGGGTGGATTTATCGCTTAGCATGTCATAGCCCCACCATATTTAGGCTGTAAACCGTATCTTCTCTAATCCAGGTTGTCCACCTACTCTGAAGTCCCAGAATTCCAGCTGTCTCTGGACATCTCCACTGGGTTAACCCGGCTATCTGGAGCTGCCCAAACTAAAAATTAAATTTCTTTTCTGTATCTGCATAATGTCCCAATTTTTCTGTCTTTTCCCTCATTTTGTGACCTCAAATTTAAAAATTTGAAATCATTTTTTTTTTTTTACTGTTTATGAACGGTACAAAAATCAAAAGCTAGGAAAGCCGAGCAGTGGGATTACGGCTCCTGTGCCCAACCGAGGCACTCGTCCGTCCAGGCGGCAACCCCTGTCAACAGGCTCTGGGCGGGATGCCGGATTCCTCCTCAGCCGTCAGTCCCAGGCGCACCTGGAGTCCTTCTTGCCTGGGGGGTGCGGGCGCCTTCCTGCCCGGGCCCTCACGCTTCACGCCTGGCTGGCTTTAGGTATACAAAGTCTGCATGCGTGTGCTGTATGTACATGTGTGAAGCCTCCCCTCTGGCCTTCCGGCCTGAGTTTGGCTCGCGTCGCTTCCTGGATGAAGAGCCGAGCGGGGTGAGGGGGCAGGGGCTGCGGTGATGGAGAGAGAGGAGGACCCGGGCTCGGGGGCTTCGGCCCGGCCTGCGGGGCTGCGGCGCGGCCGCGGTTCCCGCTCCTAGACCCCTGCCCGGGCCCCTGCCAGTTTTCTCGCCCCAAAGCCTCTCATTTCCAAGGGCCGAGACGAGACACAGAGACTGAGAGACACTCAGAGACAGAGACGTAGAGGCACCAGCATCCCTCTCCTCCTCTGTCCCGCCCCTCCGCCCTGACGGACAGCGGCTGCCGGCCAATAGAGCCCACGATGTGCCCTGGAAGGGCCAATGAGGCGTGGAGGAGGGCGGAAGGGTGCCCGCCCCCACTTCTAGGCTTGGTTGAGCCGCGCAGGTAGGTCCGGAGCTGGGGGCGCTGCCGCTGGCACCGGTGCCCCTGCAGGTGGGGGCCCGAGCGGGCCGCGGGTGCGGGGAGGGGCGGCGGCTGC
>NW_004524609.1:949150-963374 GCF_000260255.1 Octodon degus | reverse complement strand
GGGGGAGGGGAGGAGGCGGGCTCGCCCCGCTCCTGTCCCGCGGGGCGCCGCGGGGGTCGCGGGCCGGGGGCTCCCGGGGCCGCCCGAGCCTGGATCGGGAGCTCCCCGCTCCTGACGAGTAGTCGGGAAAGTGATGCCGCGGCTCGGAAGTCGGGGAGGCAAACTCCTGGCAGAGCCCACTCCAGAGCCGTTTGGGGCTTGTATTTTTAAAATGAGGGTACTTCTTGATTTTTTGAAATTTATTTTTAAAGAGGTGAGTGCTGTTATTTTTGTCCCTACTTGGGTAAGCCTCCATTTTAAGCGAAGCAGTAACTGGTTGAGCTGGAATTTCATCGAGGTCGTTGGGTCCATCCTCCTGCCTCCGCGCAGACTGCCACCCCATCCTCAAAATTCAGTTGTTTGGTCTGCTTTTAAAGATCCTGGGAAAGAGGGGTCTTTTCTTTGCTTGTAGTAGTCTGGTCAAGAGTGGATTTTATTCTTCATGTAGAATCGGCTCTTTATGATAAAACTTAATATAGTTGGGATCGTTAAAAGAGAGGCTTTTAATTTACTAAGTAAAATTAAGTGTGGCAAGGGTCTTTTTAAAACAAATCTCCTTTCATTAGTATTTATGAAAACCCTGGATAATCGTTTTTTTTTTTCCCCTCTGGGATTATTTTGTTTTCTAATTCTTTGATAAGCAATTTTCCATTGTCTAAAATATGTGTTACTTGTTTCTCCTTTTATATAAAATACATTTTTAGGGGCTGGGGAGATGGCTCAGTAGGATAAGTGCTTAACTGGCAAAGGCAAGGATCTGAGTTCAATCCCTGGTTCCGCAAATAAATAAATAAAAATACATTTTTATACATGTATGAAGATTCACATACACATTTGCTCTTTTTCAAAGGAAGCGTGTGTTGTGTGCACCTTTTTAAGATGACAGGGCGAATAGCACTTTAAATCTCTTTCCGGGTAGTTTAGACTATATGCATATTCTTGAGGATTTTGGGTTTTTTGGAGTATAAATCAAAATTCTCTCTTTCAGATACCTTTTTGAAACAAGAATTTTTCTACCTGTTCATTGTTGGTGACA
Organism: Octodon degus; assembly: GCF_000260255.1. Lineage (NCBI taxonomy): Eukaryota > Metazoa > Chordata > Mammalia > Rodentia > Octodontidae > Octodon > Octodon degus. The sequence goes on along the minus strand of NW_004524609.1, from coordinate 962,299 downwards.
GAAGGAATTACTGAGATTCTCTTTTTGCTCACTTCTGAATATTGTCTGAAATATTCCTGACACTATGAATGCTACTTGGATGCCTTTTAAGGTAAGATGTGCTATTTTTTTCATTGCTAGGCTTTAATTTTTTTTTTTTATGATAAAGAATATTCTTTCTTAATTTGCTACTCTCCAATCTCCTTTTCCTTCCAAAGCCGTCATATTACATTCCTGGGATTTGTATTGCTGTTCTTTTTATTGGTGTTCAAATGTTAACGAAGTGCCCATGTTAAATTTCATTATGGTGCTGTGTGTTTATCTTTTTAACATTAAATTAAGATCATCTGCATCCGTAAAATTCTGTCCCAGTCCTGGTAGAGTGGGCTGACACTTCAGACTTCCAGGTCTATTTACCAGCCGGCACTTCGGAGCCATAGGTACGAGGGTGTGTCCCATTCTTGCAAATCAGGGGCTGAATCATGCGTTACAAAAGATGTGTCAGTAACCATGTGTGTCCTCTGAAACCTCCATAGTACACTGGAGCACTTGGGACCTGCTGGCTTCTGCACAGGATCTTTGCAGCGCTCCCCTGGCAGTCTGTGGGCCATTTCAGGGGATTTTACTTTTTTTCAACAGGTAGCGCATGTGTCAAGGTTTATCTTACAGGTTCAGCCACATGTGGGCAGTGTGAACAGGTGATCTTTAGGTGAAAAAGCTCTCCCTGGGTGGCTCTCCAGTCTTTTTTTTTTAAATGTTTTTTTTTTTTAATTTATTTATTTATTTATTTAGTGTGTGTGTGTGGCCAGCTCAGCCCACCAGGGGGCGGGGCTGGCTGGCATGTGGTGCTGGGGATCGAACCGCGGTCCCTGTGCTTTGCTTAGCTTAGCTTGTTCTAAGTAGGTGCTTTAGACCACTGAGCCATCTCACCAGCCGCAAACAAACTGTAGTGGTTATTTTTTTTTTTTTTTTTTTGCGGAACCGGGGATTGAACTCAGATCCTTGTGTTTGCCAGTCAAGCACTTATCCTACTGAGCCATCTCCCCAGCCCCTTCTCCAGTCTTGCTAACCTACTTAGATGCCCACGGAACGCTCCACAGGGGCAGCCCTAAAGCCGCAGCAGCTTTAGCTTCCTTTGGGGCGTCTAGTGTGACGGAGGTTGTTTTCTGGCAAACTGCTCTGTGGAATTCCAGATTGATGCAGTGGATAGGTTAGAATGATCCAGTCTGTATAACCTAAATATTTGGACTTGTGGGAAATCTTTAACTAATACAGACTTGGATTCTCATCCTCAGTTAGGTTTCAGCTGCTATTGTTGGATAATGAGTGCTTACATTAGCATAAAGGAAGCCAAAGCGACAGTTTTTCCAGCATGTCTCCCTGTGGAGTTGGAGGGGTTACATGGGATACACAGCCACAGTTCTCGAAAACCACAGAGGCGTTAGAGGGCCTGTGTGAGAGTATTTTTTTGCAGTACTGGGGATCCAGCTTGGGACCTGGCACATGCCAGGCAGGCGCTATGCCCCTGAGCTGTGTCCAAGAGTATTTTTGTTGTTTCAGCGGCGGAAGTCCAGCCCAGAGCCTTGCTCTTACTAGGCGAGTGCCTCTCAGTTGCATCCCCACGCATTTTTCCTTTTATTCACTTCATGGAGGGGTTGAGCCCGAGCCCTCGTGTGTGCTAGGTGGGTACTGCGCCACCTCCAGCCCCTTTCGTTTGGAGACATGGTGTCCTGAGGCGCCCAGGCTGGGCTTGAGTTTGCAGTCCTGTCGCAGGCTCGCAAGATGTAGGGTATTTGGCATGTGCCACCAAGCTGGCTCTTTGTGCCCCCCCCAACCCCCCATTAGGAATATTCATTTATTAAGTCCTTTGCATAAGCATATTTTAAAAAAATTCCTCTTTACAAAGTACTAAAACTTACAGCCATATATTCTCAACCTAGTCTTAAATTGACACAACAGATGATATGCCAAAAATGTATTTCCTGTAATAAGCACTTAATTCCAAGATTTGGTGGCCTCCGTGCCTCTAGGAAGCAAGAGAACTGGGATCAGTACAGCAGATTTTATGGTACAGTTTCCTTGGTTTTAACCAAGGCGTTAGGTGCGGAGGGACCTGTTTTTTAAGTTGTATGTCTCTAAGAACCTCTAAGAACTTAGGGCTTTCTCGTCGGGTGCCCTCTGAAGCTGTACCGAAGGCCTCTGGCCTGGAAGGAACGTAGAACCCGAAGCCAGTGCTTGCCCTTCTTCCCGCTGAGAGCAGCTGCGCGGCGGCCCGAGTGTAACTTTTCCCTACCAGTCTTTTCTTTTTTTTTTCCAGAGAAAACTCACTTTATTTGGTAAGAAATACAAAGAGCTCCAGTTTTAGGAAGGCACTATCATTAACAAATAGACAATTAGCATTTTATAGAATTTGTATAATGTAAAAATGTACTCCTATCAATAAATAAGGTCTCTTGTAATTCAGACTGTAAAATTAACTTATTTGCAGGGACAAATATTTAGATATTTGGAGCCTTGGCAAAAGGAAAGCTAGTATCCTAGCACAGTAGAAATGGGGAGAGATCCGTACCAGTCTTTTGATCCGTGGAAAGCATCTTCTAAGTTGAAACATTTTTATTTGCTACCGGTGTCCTTCTATCCTTATTACTTTAAAAAACTTAAGGGCTGGTGAGATGGCTCAGTGGTCTAAAGCACCTACTTAGAACAAGCTTAGCAAAGCACAGTGGACCACGGTTCAATCCCCCAGCACCACATGCCAGCCAGCCCGCCCCCTGGTGGGCTGAGCTGGCCACACACACACACACACACACACACACACAAATAAATAAAAATAATAATATATATATAAAAAAAAAAACTTAAAAATGACAGTGTTTGATCTGGGTGGAATAACAGATTCCTTTGCTTGGAGAGAGCGATGCTCTGTGACGTGGAGCTGCAGTCTGCTGTCGCAGGTAGTTCTTAGGGGTTGCCCTGTGCACCAGACCAAGTGGTGATGCAGGCAAGTAGAGTGAGGTGACCTGCAAAGGGACCAGGTCAAGTGAAACCACGAAGGGCACGCGGAGCTCTCCAACGTGCAGTTAGTTGGTGGTGACAGCAAGGTGCACAGTAGTGCACGCGGTGGCTGCCCCTGGTGTTTTTTTGAAAAGTGAAAGAGGTGTCCAGGATAAAGTTCAGGGGTAGGGCTACACAAAGGGGGAAAAAAGACAAGAGAAGAAAACAAGAAACTATTGGTTCATATGTGCTTTTAAAAGCCCGCGACCCCTGTAATCTCAGCTGTGTGGGGCACTGAGGCACAAGGACAGAAGTGCAGGGCCACCTTGGGAGCACAGTGACACCAAGCTGGCTCTGGCGGTGCAAGCGCCTCCCTGCAGTCGGGGAGGCTGAGTTCGGGGATTGCAGGTGTAAGGCCAGCCCAGCCATTCAGTGACTTAGGCTCTCAAAAAACACAAAAGGCCTGGGATGTAGCTCAGAGCGAAGGCCCTGGGTTCAATCCCCAATATAAGAAGATTAAAAAAAACAAAAAGTGGATGGAGCTCAGTGACAGCACCCGTGGGCTCAGTCCCTACCTACACAAGGACAAACCAAGCTTCCCAATTTTCTTGTGTGTTTGGTGCTGACCTGTACCTCCAGCTCTTTTCACATTTTTTATTTGGACACAGGGTCTCATTAAGCACTAAATTGCTCTGGTGGGGCTAGAATTGTGGTCCTTGTGCTTTTGCCTCCCAGTGCTGAGATTACAGACATAGCTCCAAAAGTCTTTACAGAATAAACAAGAAAACAATGCCATTTGTTGCCTTGGACTTGCACAGGTTCAGGACAGAACAAAAAGGAGAGACTCTTTGTATGACACCCCCCCCCCCCTTCCCAACTGGTTCTGGGGATTGAACCCAGCTCTACTACTCAGCTGCATCCTCAGTCCTTTTAATTTTTTTAAAATTAAAAAAAAAAATTGCTTTTTTGAGACAGGACCTTGCTGTGTAGTCCAGGCTGGCCTTGAACTCACTATGTAGCCTGAGCTGGCCTCAGACTTCCAGGGAACCTCCTGCCTCAGCCTCCCCTGGGACGGGAGGTGTGTGCTACCATGCTCAGCCCTTTTTAATTTTCTGAGACGGAGATTGCTGAGTTGTCTAGACAGGATTTGAACTAGAGAGCCTCTTCCCTCAGCTTCCCTCTTTGTAGGGGTTATACTTGTGTGTCACCATGCCTGGCTTGTGTGCTATCCTTTTATGCTTTCTTTTATTTATTCATTTATTTATTTATTTTTTAATGGAACTGAGGATTGAACTCAGGTCCTTGCGCTTGGCAGGGAAGCGCTTATTCTACTTAGCCATCTCCCCGGCCCCTTTTTATACTCTCTGATGTTTGTATTTTTATTTATTTTATTTTTTTTTGGCGGAACCGGGGATTGAACTCAGGTCCTTCCGCTTACCAGGGAAGTGGTTATTCTACTGAGCCATCTCCCCAGCCCGCTGATGTTTGTATTTTAAAAAAATTAAAAGTCAGCATTTCAGTCCTCACATCTTTCTCCCCTTCATCTATAGATCAGAAAAATGACAAGGCCAGAGTTCAGAGGGCAGAATAGTGGATAGTGGCAGGAGGCAGACATGCGCAAAGGCTCCAGCAATCTGGGCCATGTGCTCCCTGGGGATCTTGAAAAATTTAGAATTTATATATACATATTTTTAGTACTGAGCTTCAGGTGTAGACATTAAAGATTTTACAGTTTTGTTTTTGGTTTTTAAGACAGTGTCTTGCTAAGTAAGTAGCTCAGGCTGGCCTTGAACTCATCAGTCTTCCCGCCTCATCCTTGAGTGCTGAGTGTGCCAGGATGCCCAGCTTCTCTCTGCCTCTCCTTTCTCCCTCTCCTCTCTCTCTCTAACTCTCTCTCTCCCCCTCTCCCCCTCTCCTCTCTCTTTCTTCTCTCTCCTCTCTCCCTCCCCCTCTCCCCTTCTCCTTTCCTCTCTCTCTCTCTCTCTCTCTCTCTCTCTCTCTCTCTCTCTCTCTCCCTCCCTCCCTCTCCTCTCTCTGTATTTGGTACAGGGTCTCACTACACAGCCCAGACTCCTAGTGATCCTCCTGTCTTGGCCTCCCCAGTGCTGGGATTACAAGCCAGCACCACCATGCCTGTCTTTGGTGGCCAGCATGGTGAGCCTGGGGCTCGGGCCTGCATGGCATGCGGCACCAGGGATCGAACCTGGTTCCTTGCACTTGCCTGCCAAGCTATCTCCCTAGCCCTGCCCAGCTTCTCTTAAAGCGTCAATAAAAGGTTTTCATTGTCATTCCTGCAAGTTTGGAGTTATACTATTACTATTCCTGGCTGTGTGATTTTGGGTGATTTTCTTAGTCTGTCTGAGATTTGAGGTTTTTTTTTTTTTTTTTTTTTTAATGTGTGTGTGTGTGTGTGTGTGTGTGTGTGTGTGTGTGTGTGGCCAGCTCAGCCCACCAGGGGGCGGGGCTGGCTGAAATGTGGTGCTGTGGGATTGAACCGTGGTCCCAGTGCTTTTTGCTAAGCTTGTTCTAAGTAGGTGCTTTAGACCACTGAGCCATCTCACCAGCCTCTTGAGGTTCTTTATACCGGGAAGAATAACTGCAGAATGTTTTTGTGTGCATTGTATCTGTAAAAACGTAGTGTAGAAGATCACAAGTTCAAGTCTATCGTGGGCTTCATAGTGAATTCAAGTAAAGTCTGAACTACATAGTGAGGCCCTGTCTAAAAAAACCAAAAACATAGTGTGGTGCCTGGTTTAGTGAGGTGCTGCTGTTGTTCTTACAATTATTGCCCATCATAGTGTTTTCTAGCCTACTGATACAATTTGGTTGTGGGCTGTCTGATATAGAAACGGAATAGCTGGAAGAAAAGAAGTTTGCCAAGTGTGGTGATGCACTCCTGTCATCCTAGCGCTTGGGACCCTGAGGCAGGAGGATCTCCCAGGGTTCAAGCTGTTCTGGGTCCCATAGTGAGACTGTCTCCCCTACAGAAGCTGGAGCTCCAAGGGCAGTGGTCTAAGTGGATACTTCCGCTGCACACGCCTGAGGCGCCTCTGTCTGTGCTGGGGCTCTCTTCCAGCTTCCCAGCTTATGGCGCTGTACCTTCGTCTTTAGATGAGGTCCTCCCTGTGTTCATGTCTCTGTCCAGAATTGCCCTTTTGTGAGGATGGCAGTTACATGGGACTAGAGGCCGCCTTCCTTACCTCTTCTGAGGTTTAGTACATCTGTGAAGACCTCCAGTGTCACTTTCTGAGCTTCTTTCCGGAAGAAGAGGCTAGTGTAGCTTTTCTTTCCCTTGGTAGTGGGGATGGAACTTGGGACTTGCCAGGCACTTGCTGGGCAGGTGCACGTCGCTGAGCTGTGTCCCCAGTCCCAGTGCATCTTCTTTAGAGGACAGTTTAGCCTCTTGCAACATCCAGTGACTTTCTTATCCATACAGATTTACATCACTCTTCACATCCAAGTGTAGGAAAAGAAGATTTTTGAAGCAAATTGGTAGTGTGATTTAGAGTAGTAGATTAGGCTGGATGTATCAGCGCACGCCTATAATCCCAGCACTCTGGAGGCTGAGGCAGGAGGATCACTGCAAGTGTGAGGCTACCAGCTGAGTTCAAGGTCAGCCTGAACTGCATAAGAGACCCTAACTCAAAAAGACAAAAAAAAGAAAAAGTAGTCTTTTTAAGGCATCTTGTGTATTTATTTTTTTTTAAAAATTATTTAATTCATTGTATGTATTTGATACAGGGTGTTACTATGTGGCTTGGACTTGTAGTAATTCTCCTGTTCTCAGCCTCCCAAGCACTGGGATTACAGGCGTGGGCCACTACTCTGATGCTGGCTCAGCGCGCCCTGGGGCAGGGCCAGTGCTGCATGCAGGGCCAGGGATTGAACCCTGGTCCCTGTGCATGCCAAAGCAGATGCTTAGTCTGTTGAGTTGTCTCGTCGGCCCTCCTGTATTTATCTTTAAGATGTACAGGTTTAAAAAAAAAATGTAGCTTAATTTTATGTGTCTTTTTTTTCTTTTTTTTGTGGTACTAGGGATTGAACTCAGGCCCCTGCACTTGCCAGGCAAGTGCTTACTCTACTGAGCCATCTCCGCAGCCTGAGTCTTAACCACCTTGTTCAGGCTGCCCTTGAACTCAGAATCCTCTTGCCTTAGCCTCTCAGGTAGCAGGGATTACAGACATGTGACTCTACACCTGGCTACTTCTTAAAATTCCTTCCCATTAAAAAAAAAAAAGAAGTTGGGGCTGGGGTGATAGCTCAGTAGAATAAGCACCTGCCTGCAAGGTCCTGCCTGCAAGGTCCTGCCTGCAAGGTCCAGAGTTCAATCCCCAGTACTGCAAAACAAACAAACAGAATAACAATCTGTTTGATGCAGCTGCAGGGGGTCAATCCCTGGGGCGTGCCTGCCAGCCCTGCCTCTGAGATATCGATTAAGACTGGGTGTGGTGGCGCTGCCTGTAATCCCAGCTCTTTGGGAGGCTGAACACAGGCAGATCACTACAAGTCCGATCTGTGTAGTGAGACCTTGTAGACCCTTACTAAAACTACAAAAAAAAAGTTGGGTCTCTCTCTTTAATCACGGTCTGTAAATTGTTTTTGTAGTAATAGCTTGGAAAGTGGGCAATACCGGTAGCCTACAGTTCGCTTTTGTCAGGCTCTGGTCATGGTGGTAGTTATTTGGCCAGCAGGGGGAGCTGAAGTTACCGATGTGTGACTACCCCGCCTGGTTTTCAAGAGAGTGACAGGCAAGAGAAAGAGGCTTTAGGGACAAAAGAACATCATCAGAGTTCACAGAGAAGAAGTACAAATGACCATGAAGCATGAGAGAAGCATTTTTCATAACTAAGCTGAGGACTACAGAATAATATTTTTAAAAAAGAGATCAAATTGGCAAATGAACTCTTCCGTCAAAGGTTGGTAAGGAGCAGACTGCAAGCTACTAACGAGTGCGTCGGCGCCAGTTTTTCTGTAAGATTTTTTTTTTGACAGTTTCAAAGCTAATTATTAGGACAGTTTCGATAATCAATACATTGTACATTGTTATCTTCTTAGTGGTTATCCATAGTAGAAGCAGCAGACAGGATTTCTTGTCCAAACACTGTTAGTACACCTCTTTCTTCTCTTTGAATTAAGCCGTATATTTACCCTATTTTGTATATATAAATACAAAATGATCTTTCCTTTGTATCTTTTTTTTTTTTTTTTTTTTTTGGTTCTGTCAGAGGTGGGTATTCTATTGGCATTTAAATACTATAGGTCGGGGCCGGGGAGATGGCTCAGTGGAATAAGCACTTCCACCAAAATAAAATAAATAAATAAATACTATAGGTGTTTGAATTCAACTAAACAATCCAACACTGTCTAGCAGGCTATAATATTAGTGGGTTAGCCTCAGAAGTTACTGACTTGGGAGTTGGGGAGATGGCTCAGTGGAATAAGCACTTCCCTGGCAAGCACAAGGGCCTGAGTTCAATCCCTAGTTCCACCAAAAAAAAAATAAATAAAGAGGTTATTGACTTGAGCCTTTTACAGCTCATTGTATTCATATGGCTTTACTTTATATACCTCATTTTTATACTTTTCTGCTGGATGGTTAAGACCAAGATAAATTAAGACCTATATAACAAGAAATTAACTGTATCTGATAAGGTCAGTCAAGTCCCCTCAGGATTTATCCTGCAGCCCTGTACCGCACTTTGTAGATCCTTTGTCAGTGTCAGCCATGTGGATGAGTCATGGCCATTGCTTGACCATGGAAGATTTTTGGCAGCATATGCTGACAAACCTGAGACTTTTCTTTAATTCAGTAATTCTACTTTTAGGAATTTATCTTGAGGGATAGAGCTTTAGAAATACTTCTTTTAAAAAAATTTTTTTAAAATTTATTTGTGTATGTGTGTGGCCTGCTCAGCCCACCAGGGGGCGGGGCGGGCTGGCATGTGGTGCTGGGGGATTGAACCGTGGTCCCTGGGCTTTGCTAAGCTTGTTCTAAGTAGGTGCTTTAGACCACTGAGCCATCTCACTAGCCCTAGAAAGACTTCTGACAAAACATTAAGTATAGTACTAAGAAAATATAACCTAAAAGCGGCAAGAATAATGGGAAAGGGAATTATAGTATATTTAGGGGGACACTTATAATTATGCAGCCATAAAATAACATTTTTAAAGAGTTTTTTCTTATGTTGAATGTATGATAACCGCAAAATTGATGATAGAGTCATAGAAGGATTCTAAAACTATGAAAGACAAAGTTGTGTGTGTATGAATCTGTTTTATTTTATTTTTTGTGGTACCGAGGATTGAACTCAGGACCCTGAGCTTGTCAGGCAAGCACTTATTCTGAGCTATGTGTGTGTATGAGAGAGAGAAAGAGAGAGATTGAGCCACATGCCTGGATGGACGAATGAGCTGAACTGTACCAAAACCTTCCATTTATTTGCTTTTGGAAAAAATCTGTGTGTGCAGACCAGGTAGTCGCGCAGTTGCTAGCACAGCCCCCGAGCCCACCAGGCTGAGGCTCTGTTGGGACAGACGGTCAGGGGCCCTTTGGGGGAGGGCGCTAGTGACTTAAAAAAGGAAGTTAACCTAAAAAAAAATGATCCTCAGAAATTTAAGGCTTCACCTCAGATTTTGTTTCTATTCTATAGGAACCCACAGTGGATTTATATATAAATTTGAGCACTTTACAAATCTATTCTTAAGTTCAGATACCTCTTGGCAATAACACATCTTGCAGGTGTCTTGTTTTTTCTCTTGGAGGCAGGGTCTTGCTGTGCAGTCCAGGCTGGTCTCACGCTCCCGGCATCCTCCTGCCTCAGCCCCCGCGTGCTGGGGTCCACCAGCTGGCCTGTGTGGTTTGTTGTCACTTACTGTCCTCATGGTCTCTGGGCAGCCATTCCCCCCAGATGACTCAGGTTTTTTTAAAGAGAGTCGCGCTATGTTGTGTTCAAGCACTTTTTTTTTTTTCCCAACTGAACATATTTTAAGTTTTATTTTTTATTAACACATAGGTGTCATACACACTCAACACCTTTATCATAAGGACTTTGTATCTTTGAGTAATACACCTTAATTCTTTTTTCCCCATCTCCTCCTCTCCCTCCAGTCCTTTTTCTCTCCCCATTTATGAAAGCTTTGTTTCTATTTTATTCTCTTCTTTTTTCCCCTTTTCCCTTCCTTTCTTTCCCTGTCCTCCCTCCCTGTTCCCCTTCCTATTTGAACTGTTTTTCCTCCTTCCCAATATTTGTCCCTATTTGGCTCCATATTTACCCTTCAGGTTTCTCACACGGGAGAACCAATGTGATACTTAAACTTTCACATCATATATATATATATTTATATGTGTGTATATATAGCTTATGCCACAGAGCTCTCCCCCAGCCCCATTTTGAGGAATCTCGATACTGATTCCATCATACTGAATTCCTTAATACTGAAATACACTGATTTCATTTCCGACTTTCAGTCCGACCAGCAATAAAGAAGCATTTCTTTGTCTGTTCAGCCCCACCAGCATTTATTTATTATTTATTTTTGGTGGAACCGGGGCTTGAACTCAGGCCCTTGCGCTTGCCAGGGAAGCGCTTATTCCACTGAGCCATCTCCCCGGCCCTCCACCTGTATTTATTTTATTGGTTGCTTTTTTTTGTCTTTTTGAGACAGAGTTTTACTATGCAGTTCAGGCCGGTCTTGAACTCATAGCAGCCCAGCTTCAGCCCCCAGTGCTGGACTGGTAGGCATTGCACCACCACAACCAGATTTTTTTTTTTTTTTTTTTTTCCCTAGACTTTTCTTTTTTTTTTTTTTTTTTTTTTTTTGTGCGGAACCGGGGATTGAACTCAGACCCTTGCGCTTGCCAGGGAAGCATTTATTCCACTGAGCCATCTCCCCAGCCCTTAACTAGACTCTTGCTATGTAGCTCATGCTGGTCTTTTTAAAAAAAAATGTATTTAGTATAAGACTTGTAGTGATTCTCCTGTTTTTAGCCTCCCAAGCGCTAGGATTAAGGTGTGCGCTACCACGCCCAGTCTCAGGCCCTGACTCAGTGCGCCAGGGAGAGAGGCAGGCGGGGCGGGGTGGGTATTGGATATGCAGTCCTGAGTCCGCTAGGCAGGTGCTTTAACCCTGACCCGCTGAGCTATCTGGCTGGCCCCATGCTGGTCTTGGACTCACTGCTAGCTTAGGCTGGCCTTAACCTCACGGGGATCCTCTTGCCTCAGCCTCCTGAGTGCTGGATTCTAGGTGTGCACCACCATACCTGGCTGATTGATTTGTTGATGATAACATTCTTTTTGGAGTGAGATGGAATCTGTTGTTTTAATTTTTGTTTCTTGAGTGGCCAGCCTTCTTTTTCGTGTATTTATTGGCTGTTTGTACTTCTTCGTTTCAGATGCCCAGTTTTGGGTTGGGTCTTTAAATTTGAGAGGTCCGATTTTTTTTTTTTTTTTTTTTAAGCTGTTTGTATATTCTTAGATGTTCTCTGTCTGAGGAGTAGCTGGAAAAAATTTTTCATATGACTTGTTAAAATGTTAAACATTTTAAAAGCCATTTTAACGATCAATCTTGGGTAGAGCCTGAATATCCACCTGTAACTGTCTATAAACCTTGCTCCATCCATTGCAGAGACTTAGAGTTCTGTGGCCATTCAGATTGAAAGAAAGTTTTGAGCGAAACATTTCAAGGCTTCTGTAGGAGCTGGGGAGATGCCTCAGAGGCGTACGCGCGCGCGCGCTTGAGGAGCGGGAGGGTGGAAGTTCAGCGCCTGGCCCGCGGGGTGGGGGTGGGGGTGGGGGGGGCGCAGGCCTGGGCCCTCGGGGCTGAGACTGAGCAGGAGGACCGCTGCCAGTTCCAGACCAGCCTGGGGGCCTCTCAAGTGAGCACAAGGCCAGCCAGAACTGCACAGCAAGAGCCTGCCTCAAAAACCCTTAGAAAAGCCCGTGTAAGTTACCTGTAGCCGGAGGTCGTGCGCCGGTAGCCCCTCGGCGAGGGTGGGGAGCCCGGTCACTCGCTGCCCGCCCTGCGTGCTTCCGCGCCGCCCCAGCCCGGATTTGGGTGGCAGTACGCTGGGGTGTCTGTGGTTCCTGGCTTTGTCTCGCCTTTTGCACAGACTCACTCTGGTGGTCCGGGCGGGCCGCGGCTCGCGACCCCCCGCACCCCGCGCCCGGCGTTCTGGTGGGGTGTGCTCGCTGCGCGTGCGCCCCAGTGCGCGGGGGCCGCCGCGTGTAGCTGGCGAGGAGGGGTCGAGCGCGATCCCGGCCGCGCAGAATCCTGAGTGGGTTTCCCCCGCAGCTTAGGGTTTACATGTAAATGCTTTCAAGCCCGCAGAATATTTTGGAATGCCGCGACTACCCGGGATTTGATATACCATTTTGGAAGCATGTTTATTTCATGATGAATTCAGTTCACTGTCGGTGATTTGTATGCTTTGAAGAATAATTTAGAGGGCAGGAGAGATGGCTCAGTGGAATAAGCGCTGCCCTGGCAAGGGCAAGGGTGTGAGTTCAATCCCTGGTTCCGCCACCAAAAAAAAAAAATAAATAAATTTAGAAATAGATGTTTCCCTTATATCTTTGCCAGCAGATATTATAGCAAATAAAATTGTACCTTAGCTGTCCGGCTTTGATCAACTGCTGTTCTTTTTGTTTATTTATCCATTTACGCGGCCAGTCTTCACTCGACATCGGCATTTTAGGGTTTATTTCCAGACAGGCTCTCGCTGTGCAGTTTCAGCTGGCCTTGGGTGCAGTAGATGGTCCATGCTGGTGGCAGACTTGCTGTGGCCCTCCTGCCCCAGGGCCCAAAGCTGGGACGCGGGCTGCACCCGTCCTGCACTGTAGCATTCAGACCATCTATTACTCGCTGTACATTTTCATGTCAGGTTTTGTCATTTTGCCTGGACGGGTCTCAGTGCACCCAACCAGCTACATTTAGTGGCCTTTATGGTTTTTCCTAATTGCATTATTTTTATATTTTTTTCTGCCTGCTGGGTTGGTCCTGCCCCAGGGGCACACTGAGATGGCAGTTGAGACTGGGCCCACGTGGTGGTGTGTGCCTGTAACCCAGCTCTTGGGAGGCTGTAAACAGGTGGATCACTACAAGTCACTAGTAGTGAGACCATGAACACACTGTAGATATTTCCCTAAAATTCCAAAAAAAAAAAAAAAAAAAAAAAAA
>NW_004524609.1:937901-948445 GCF_000260255.1 Octodon degus | reverse complement strand
AAAAAAAAAAAAAAAAAAAAAAAAAAAATGGGGTCATGATTCAGGATACTTCTAGATCCGTCTGACTGTATAGAGTGTTCGTGAAATATACTGTATCTCAGTTGCTAGTGAGTTAATTTTTTGGTCATAGTTTAGAACCAAGTTCTTTTATGTAAGTATGTCTTAGTAGACCCTAGTATTGAGAAAGTATATAATTCTATTATAATTTTGTATCAGTGATGACAGTTTTATGTTGTTAAATACATGGATTATTAAAGTCTTTTATTACTACTATACCTTTTAGGTTTCTGATTTGTTGAGCTTTAGAGTAAAAATAAACCTTGATTGAAGTTTATCGGGATCTTTTGCTTTCTGATTGAAAAAAATTGAAGATTGCAGTAGCTGGCCAGTCATCCAGCTGCGTGAGTGTCAGCCGGACCACAGGGCTGGCTGGCGTTAGTCGTCTTACCCACTGGCTCCCAGGGCGGCGACCATGCTAATCCCGTTCACCTTAACTGCAGATAGAAAGGTTGTTGCTTCACGGAGGGAAAAATTACAGTGATTGGTTTGGCTGGGAGCGGAGCTGGCTGATCAGCAGATTCTCCCCTGTTCAGCTCATGCTCTTCATTTTAGATGCCTTCTATTTGTGGATTGGGGCATCTTCTTTATGCCCTTGATAGTGCTGGCAATGACAATGCCAAATAAATATTTTCTCTTTGAAGTAGCCTTTTCTAGAAGCTTTGCCAACCATCTGTTGTAATGTTCTCCAGTCAGAGTATAACACTGTTGCTTTTGTTTAAGCTTTGAAAAGAATAATACATTCCAGTCCTAAGTCTCTGAAGATTACCTTTTCAGTAATAGGATTTTGTGTTCTTTTTTTTTTTTTTTTTTGCAGAACTGGGGATTGAACTCAGGCCCTTGCGCTTGCGAGGGAAGTGCTTCTTCACCTGTCCTTTTAAAAACTTTTAGTTAGGGGCTGGAGAGATGGCTCAGTGGTCTAAAGCACCTACTTGAAACAAGCTTGGCAAAGCACAGGGACCGCGGTTCGATCCCCCAGCACCACATGCCTGAGCTGGCCACACACACACACACAATAAATAAGTGTAATAAATAAAAAATAAATAAATAATTTAAAAAAAATAAAAAATAAAAACTTTTAGTTTGGAGACAGGGTCTCGTTAACCTCCTAAACTGCCCACGTGTGGCCTGAACTTTCCATCCTCTGCCTGCGCCTCCCAGAGTACTAGGATTACAGGTGTAGCAACAGCAGCTGGCAGGTGTGCTTGGTGGCCGCCTCACCCACTCACGGATGGAGTCGGTGGCATGGGGAACCTTCCTCATTGCATTCTCGCATAAGTCAGTTGAGCGTGAGGCAAACTGTTTTGCTCAGAAGTACTGCTGGCATTGAGTTTGCAAGTGTAACCTAAAGGCAAATTAGCATTCTTAGGTAATTTCTCCAGGAGGAATAAATGGCAAAATTATGGTTTACCTTCTGACTTTTTCACAAATGGCTTATCTTTTTTTTTTTTAGTGAAACTGGGGATTGAACTCAGGCCTTTGCGCTTGCCAGGCAAGCAAGCGCTTATTCTACTGAGCTATCTGCCCGGCCCCTGGTTTGTCACTTTTATGTCAACTCAAACTCCTTAGAAATTAAGTGCTATTTTGGCTGCTTCTTTTTTAAATGGTTTTAGTGAGATACAGTTTACTTATAAAACTTTACCCATTGGAATGCAGAATGCTTTGCTGTGTACAGAGTTGTTCATCATTACAGTTAAAGCTGCAATATCTGTAATGTCTCCCAGAGAAACCGTGTTTCTTAGCCATCCCTCTCTACTCCTTTTCCAAGCCCCTGCCAACCTCCAGTCTACTTTTGATTACCTGGAAACACCTCTGCTGCACATTTCACAGAAAATGTATGTGGTCTTTTGTGAGTGGCTTTTTCACTTTGCCTGCTTTAAGATTCATTTATGTTGTAGTATACATCAGTACTTCATTGCTGTAAACATCTTTGTAAAGCTTGTGTAGTGGTACATGACTATAATGCCAGCCCTCTTGGAGCCAGCCGAGTAGCGACTGAAACCTCCATTAACTGTGAACTATCTTTTCCTTCCTTCATTCTAGGTGTTGGGTATTTCGTTCCAGCCATGAGAGAAAAGTAACAAAGACAGATTTTGGTACTGAGAAGTGGGGTCGTTGCTGTGACTAAACCTGACCATGTGGATTACAGGCCTTTGAGCATGGCTTATGGAAGAGACAGGTTCAGAGGTGTTCCCTGAGAAAGTAGAGCTGGAATGCCTTTGGCGGTTCTGTATGGGAGAAATCCTGCCTGTAAAGCTCAGGCTGGGGAGGCTTCTTCTGGGCAGAAGGACTGCCATTAGCTTCTGGCCTCCAGACAGTGTGTGTTGTGGCTTGGCAGAAAGTTTGTCTGCATTTTGTGTCCAGAGATTTTGCCTGAGACTGAGATTAAGTGTGGTGGACTGATTAATCTGGCAGAAGAAATTTCAAGGCAGTCGAATGTTGAGGCAGTGGCATAGCTATTGTTGGGGGCGTTTAGTCAGACTTACATTGAGAATCAAGAGTAAAGAGCCCAGCAGGATGATTTAAAATGCGAGTTTGGCCAGAAAGGAAGCTCCAATAAAGCTGTGGACTGCAAAGATAGAGCTGAAAGGATCTCTGTTTGCAAGAAGGAACAGGAAAATAGAAAAGAGAGCCCTGGGAGGCCAAGCATTGTGCCCTTAGGAGGGCAGTGTGTGAAGCTGTGAATGAGAAGCTTGAAGTGCAGTGAAGACCCCAGAAGTTTGGAGAAGCCAGGAACATGTATCATTTAAGGAAAGCTGCAAGGAGGAGCAAAGCAGACCTAAGAGAGAAGCTGTGGGTGCTGTACGCTCCAGAAGTGCTACAGGGGCAGAGCCACATGAGGCCTTTGGAGCTCAGAATTTATGTACTAGTTTTTTTCTAGGAATTTTGTTATACCTCTTAAATTTAGGCTATTACCCATTTGTTAAATTGTTTATATAATGAAATTTTGTGTATAGTGTGAGAATAGAGCTCTAGTTTCCATTTTGGAGGAGGGGGGTTAGGATCTCACTGTGAAGTTAAGGCTAGCCTTGAACTCACTATGTAGCCCAGCCTGACCTCAAAGTCACAGCAATCCTCCTGCCTCAGCCTCCTAAGTGCTGGGATTACAAGTGTGTGCTGTCAAGCCTTGTGGTCTAGTTTGATTTGTTGTTGTTGTTGTTGTTGTTGTTGTGGTACTGAGGATCAAACACAGGACTTGGGCTTTCTGGGCAGGCACTTATGCTGCTGAGCTATATCCCCAGCCCTCTAGTTTGATTCTGTTGCATATAAATGACTACTATCCCAGCAGCATCTGTTGAAAATGCCTTTCTTCCCACCACTGAGTCATCTTGATACCCTTGTTTGAAAAATTAACTGTCAACGTGAGGTTTTATTTCTTGACCTTTGGTTTTATTCCTTTAATCTGTCTATATAGTTATCTTTTTTTTTCAACTCCTGGAATTTGGGATTGAACTCAGGCCCTTGCGCTTGCCAGGGAAGTGCTTATTCTGCTGACCCTACCGACCCATCTCCCCTGTGTAGTTGTCTTTATGTCAGTACTCTACTGTTTTGATTTCTGTAGCATTGAACTGTATTTCAAAATCTGGAGTTGGGTGTTGTGCTGTATACTGTAAACTCAGTACTAAGGAGGCTGAGGCATGAGTATCACAAGTTAAAGCCAGCATGGACCACACAGTTAGACTGTGTCTCAAAAGAAAAAACCAAAAAAACCAAAATTGGAGAATCTTCTAATTTTGTCCTTTCTTTGCAAGGCTTAAATTTTTTAAATCATTTATTTATGTATTTATTTGGTACAGGGTCTCGCTGGGCAGCTCAAAATCGTAGTGGTCCTCCTGTCTCAGCCTCCCCAGTGCCGGGATTACAGGTGTGCGCCACTATGCCCAGTTTCAGTGGCTGGCACGGTGTGTCTGGGGTTCCATGGCATGTGGTACTAGGAATTGAACCCTGGTCCTTGTGCTTGCCAGGCAGAGGCTTAGACTGCTGAGCTGTCTCCCCACCCCAGTTCCTTAGGATTTTCTATGTATAAGGTTTTGTCACTGGCATTTAGAAATAGTTTTATGCTTCTCTCTCTAGTATGAGTGCTTTGTTGCTCACTTTTCCCAGCTAGAACCTCTAGGACAGTGCTGACTGCAGTGGTGAGAGGGGACACACTTGTCTGTCCTTCACCTTAGGGAGGTACATTGCATCTGCTTATGTGACATGCAGCTTTAGCTGTGGATTCCTAAAAAGTGTAAGTACCATTTATACGGAAGTCTCCTTCAGCTCTGACTTTGTGGAATGTTTTCATTGCAGTTTGTCGTGTGCTCTTTCTGCCTCCATTGGGATGGTCATGCAGTGTTGTGTTTTACAGTAGTGTCGTTGATGTTCAATATTAAACCAACATTGAATTCTTGGGATAAATCACATTTAGCAAAGTTGTATAGTACTCTTTATTGTTACGGGATTTATTTTGCTTTCTAGTGGTGTTTTTTCTGGTTCGGGGATCAGAATGATAATGGCCCTATTGAGTGAACTGAAACATAGCCTTGGCTTTATTGTGAAATAACTTCAGTTTAATTTTGAACATTCATTTAGCCATAGTAAATTTTAATTCCTAATTACTCAGGGAAGAAAGTAGTTAGCTATGTAGCTCATATTTAAGAAATAGTTGGTCACTGAAAATGTAGATTCCTCCCTGAGGGCAGGAGCATATTATTTGAGAAATCTGATTGAGTTAGCCTGTCCTTTTCTATTCCAATATTTATTTATTTCCATTTTCATTTTTATTTTTTTGGCAGTACCAGGGATCGAACTCAATACCTTGTGCTTGCCAGGCAGGCGCTTAGGCCACTGAGATATATCCGTGGCCCTAGCCTCTTCTTTCCTAGACCTGTGCTGCCAACTTGAGACAGTTCAGGGCAGAGGCTCCGAGTCTGTTGAACACTTTGAGTTCTTGCTGCCTGCTTGGTTCCCTCATCTTCTTTTCTTGAGTTGGAGGACTTGCTTTATTACTTTTTTTATATAAGTACTGCGCGCTAACCGATTACGCCACTGGAGCTTATTACGTTTTTTTTGAGAGAGGGTCTTGCTTTGTAGTCCAGACTGGTCTTGAGCTCACTGTGCGGCTGAGGCTGACCTTACACCCCGACTGTCCTCCCGTGTCAGCTTCCCCAGAGCTAAGACTACAGGCTGCACCACCACATCCGGCTTGTTACCTCATTTTGATCTTACCAAGAATAACACTTAATTTTAGCATTCCTGGGGTGATTCAGACAAGCTTCAGAAAAGAGGTTAGAAGAATGAAATGGGAGGTGTAAGCCTACTACATGTTGCCAGTTGTTTTCTGATTACCTGTTAGCTTTGAATTCTTAGCCATTTAGCACATCGAGGAATAGAAGAGATTTTTCTTGCCTACCACATAGCTTATAATGGTGGCCTCCCAGCCCCCCAAGGTTCTGCAGTGTTTTAATAGTCAGGGGCACTTCATGTCTGTGGATGATGGAGCTGCTGGCAGGACTTGAGGGCGCTCCCGGTTACAGGCGCAGCTCGGGAGTGAGATGGGACGTCCTGGAGGCTCAGGTGCGCATGCACACACAGCGGGGAAGAGCAGCAAGTCGCGCAGCTGGGCCTGTGGGTGGTGCTGTGGCCTAAATGTCAGCCACAAGGCCGTTGTGTGTCGCTCTGTTTTGGGCAGCCCTTGACCTTGTGATCCACAAGCCTCAGTCTCCTGGGCTGGGGCATAGCTGTGGGCCGCCAGGTCGTATTTCATGCCACAGTATATGTCAGAAAGTATGAGTAGTTTTTCACCCAAGAATTTCAACGAGGATTTGTTTTCCTTTCGTATACCACAGAAAATAGTTTCATTTAACTTCTATTTTTACTTTTGGGGGAAGTCCTGGGAATTGAACTCAGGACCTCGTGCTTGCCAGGCAGGTGCTGTGCTGCTAAGCTATATCCTTGGCCCTTAACTATTTATTTTTGTTGGGCTAGTTGAAATTAGTTCATTGGAGGTAAACTTCGTTAGATAAATTTGTGTTGGCTGTGCTTATGGGAGCTAATCTGAAGTATGGTTGAAAATACTGAATATTTGATTCTTTAGGTTGTGTCAGTGTAATTTAGAAGGGAAGATAAATTACTGTTGAGAAAATTTATTCTTGGTAACGTGGCAGAGTAAGGACAGTGACTTCAGGATTTCCTGCATTCCAGTTGCGTTCTCATAACGTATCTGTCACTGGTAGGGTCATGTCTGTGGCACTCTATGTCAAGTGCTTTGGGTTCTCAGCAGCTTCACAAAGACCATGTGCAGGGAGCTGCACATACCTGCCTGTAAACGTGTTACTGCTTCTCCTAACTTTTGCTTTTGTGTGCTTCCTGAGTCTATAGTTTTGTTCGGAGCAGTTTGTCACAAGTGTGACATGTCTCTTGAGGAAAAAATGAAAAATTTGCATTTTGTTCTATGTTTGTGTTTATTTTTACAAAAGTAAATCAAATTTTACTGCAGTATCTAATTGTGTTGGCACTCTGGCAAGTGTACTTCTTTGCTTGGTGGCCTCAGTTCTTCCCTCTTGCACAGCGTATGTTCTTGTGTATACAGAGAACCCGGGGCCAGAATCCAGGAAGTAGTACATTAGGAAGGGGTGCGCCTTTCCAAGATGGACATCTCTGCCCTGGAGGCAGCAGTTGTGCCGTCTTCATAGGTGAGCTATGCATCAGAGCACAGGTGTTTTTGCTACGTTTCGTCATAATTTTGGAATCAGCAAGTGACGTAGGATATAAAATGCCTTTCGCTTTGCATACTGCTGCCTCCTTTTTTTAAAAATATTTTTTCCCTCTGACTCCTGACTCTTACCAGTTCCTGCACACTTGGCTGGTCAAAGAAAATCGCAAATAGCTTCACTCACAAGTAACAGTGATAGTGTAAACTTATGAGGGGTGGGTGTGTACTATTGCCTCTTTCATTTATTTATTTATTTTTGGTGGAACCGGGGATTGTACTCAGGCCCTTGTGCTTGCCAGAGAAGCACTTAGCCACTGAGCCATCTCCCCAGCCCAAAAGCACAGTGGCATGTACTGTGAGATTTTTTTTTTTTTTACGGAACCAGGGATTGAACTCAGGCCATTGCACTTGCCAGGAAAGCACTTACTCTACCGAGTTCCCTCTTTCAATGTGCTACACAATACCTTTTTAGTATGTTCAGCAAATTGTTTTGAATTGTCTCATTTGTGCCAGGTTGTGGGCAGGGTTTGCAGGGATGTGATGGTTAGTAATAGAAACTGAGTGCCAGTCTTTTTAAAACTCGCTGGTCTAGGGGGCATACTTTGTTTTGAGTTAATTGCTGTGTGTGTGTGTGTGTGTGTGTGTGTGTGTGTGTGTGTAGGTAATTCTTTGGCTTTTTTAATTTTTTTCTTTTTTTGTATTTAGGACAGGGTCTACAGGGTCTCACTAGACAGATTGGACTTGTAGTGATTCTCCTGTTTTCAGCCTCTCAAATCCTGGGATTACAGGCATACCACCACGCCCAGTCTCAATCACAGTGCACCCCAGGGTGAGCTGGCCCAGGGCATTTTAAGAATAGTTTGGGCCTATAAATTTTTTTTTGAGACAATGTATGTCTCACTAGATAGTTCAGGCTGACCTTGAGTTGCGGCTGTCTTCCTTGCCTCAGCCATGCTACTGCTGGGATTACAAGTGTGCGCCACCACGCCCAGCCTGGGCATATGAATTCTTGAGTTTGTACTAGAATTTGTGGTTTGTTAGCAGCATATGGTATAGAAGTTAGTTCAGTTTTGGGAATTGTTTATTATATAGATGAAAGTAATAGATCTGAGTTGGAATATCCATAGCTCCTGTGCTCAAGGGCTTTCTTTCTGGCTGGCTTGGAAAGGTGAGGCAAGCATCAGAACACAACCTTGGAGGATTACAGACAGCACTTAACCACGGGTATTGTCCCAGCTACCTACAGTATTAAGTAAGTTGTAACCAGAGTGTGGTGGGACAGAGAAAGAGCAGGGGGTAAGTAGGGGTTAGGGGATGAGCAAGGAATAATGGTAAGGAGGGAGGTTCTTGAAAGGGAGGACACAGATAAGGACATGGGTGGTGCCTTAGTTCCCTTTCTTGTTGCTGATAAAAAGTACCTGACAAAGTTAAAGGGGGACAGGTTTATTTAGCTCACAGTTTGTACAGTTTTCATTTCATAGTTGGCTGGCTCTAAGTAGGTGTGGCAGGGAGCATTGCTGAGGAAAAACAGAAGGCAGGAAGGCAGCCAAATGGCAAAGTAGCGAGGAAGCAAGAGGCAAGTGAAAGCCTTTCTGTCCCTTTTTCTGTTTGTTTTGGAGACAGGGTCTCCTTGTGTAGTTCAGGCTGGTCGTGAGCTTTGGGACCTCAGGCTGACCTTGAATTTGCAGCAGTACTCCAATCCCACCATCCTGGGCACTGGGGTTATGGGCATGTGCCACTAGGCCTGGCTGTCACTTATATTTTATTCTGGGGGCAGCAGTGCTCACGCCCAGGGAGGGAGAACTGTGCCAGACCAATCAGTGGACTAATTTAGCCTGGATCCCAGCAGTGCACACTTAGGCGCAGCATCATACGCTCTGGAAACCCCCACCTGTGTGTGACTGCATGAGGCTTTGGGGAGACATGTAGATATAAGCCCTGACAGCTAGGCCCAGAGTTCTTGTAGGAGGGTAAGTTTTTCTGAGGAATAGTAAGTCACATAAAATATAACAATGTAAACAATTAGAGAGTAATAATACCTTATAAAAACATGAGAAATTAATCATTGTTTTATTGTAGGTATAAGAAACCTAACTCAAATTGATTTAAACAAAGTGTCTCTTATTATATCATTCTGATGTAACTGAAAATCTATAATCCAGATATAAGAATTGGGTTGATACTGTGGCTTAATGCTGTCCCTGGGGACCAACATTTTTTGCCAATGCTGTTCTGTCTCTTTATGCTGGTGGTATCTTGAGGGTTGCTGCGAGGTGATCTTAACAGTTGAAAGTGTTAAAGTCTGGAAGAGAGAGGGTCTTTGTTTTTCCTTCCACCTCATCCTTAGGATTGAACGTTTGCTCGGTTTTCTTCTTCTTCTTCATTTTGTTCTTGTCGTTGTTTTTAAGATAGGGTCTCCTGTAGTTCAGGCAACTCAGTATGTAGACCAGCTGGCCTCAAACTCAGTGATCCTCTTGCCCCAGCCTCCCAGGAGCTGGATTACAGGTGTGCACTACCATGCCCAGCTCTCAAATGCATGGTTTTAGAGATGAGGATTTTCTATCATTGTTCTAAATAGACTGGAAACATATGTCATAACCTTGCTTATTTGGGGCCTAATTATATCTGAAAGTTGAGTTGTCAGGAGTTGGAGCAAATTAATGAGTGTTTCTGAATATAATATTTAAGTATACATTACAAAGGGCTTTGCCTTATTTGGAAATTTTCATTTTGTTAATTTAACTTTAGAATACTCAGATTAGGGCTCTATTTCGCCATCTGTTGGTCTTAGAATTGTGAGTCAACATCCTTCTGCTGTGTTTTGTGGAATTACCATTTAGGTAGGATATGTCTGTATTTTAGAGATCTCTCCTGAGGTCCCTTTTGGCTGTGCGTTCAAATATGTATACACACACATGTGTAACTGGACCCCATGATTCTAAAACTGCCTGCTTTTGAGCTTGGGAACCGTGGCTAGGTATGAGTGATTTCTTAAGAGTACAAATGGTGGGGCCCGGGAGATGGCTCAGTGAAATAAGTACTTCCAGACTAAGCGCTTGCGCCTGAGTTTAATCCCCGGTTCTGCAAAAAAAAAAAAAAAAAGTACAAATGGAACCCCAGAGAAACCATAGGTGCAAATGCTGCAGGAGCTGGAGAGTTACTGTAACCTTGTAGGCCTGTTCTTTAACTTTAGGGAGGGCGGTCCCCCCCCAGCAGAAATGACGAATAACACCGGATATTGGCTCTCCGGTAAACCACAAAAAGTATAGAGCATTTTGCATCTTCCTTTTTGGTAATAGAACATAACAGTTCTCATCAGCTGAATCTGATGATTTACTTGTTGGAACAATTTTTTTTCTTACATAATTTAAACTAGTTGTGTTGACTTCTATGACAAACATCTTTTGGCAACTTTAGAGTTGGAATTATACTTTGTATAAAAGCATTTTGTATTATGTTGATTAATCTTTTAAACCTGGGGAAAGTTCCATTACATTAAGACCGTATTATGAGAAAGGAATCAGGACAGCACTCATACCTGGACCTGAGAACTAAGGGGCCGCCACGGTCACTCCGGTAGGTGAGTGGGAAGTGCGCTTCTCGCGAGCCGGGTTTCTCTCCGGAGTTCTTTGTTAACTTTCGCCTAGCGGAGAACTTCCATTGGGCGGCGGCAGGAAGCCCGAGCACGCATTGTGTAATGCTCGCGGCTCGGGAGCTGCCTACCGCGACGCCCGGCGGGACGCGCGCTCCTCCGCGCGAACTACACTTCCCAGCGGGCCCGCGCGGCCGC
>NW_004524609.1:907402-936795 GCF_000260255.1 Octodon degus | reverse complement strand
GCCGCGCGCCCCCGCCTGCCGGCCTCGGCGCCCCGGCCGGGGCTGTTTGCAAACTGCGCCCATTTTGTGGGGCCGAATCCGCCCGGGCTGCGCTCCTCCATCACGTGGTAGGTGCTGCTGCTGCTCGCCTCGCCGCCGCCTCCCGCTGCCCTTTCTCCTCCTCGCGCTCTCCGAGGCTCCCGTTTCTCCCTCTCTTTGTTAGTTGCAAGTGGAAAGGCAGGGCAGGGAGGAGAGGTCCCCGGAACTTTAAATGGCCTCCCCGGGCTTCCCCGCTGCGGGCCCGCGCGGGGAGGCGCCCCGAGGGCGGGGGTGTGCGGGGCCCTTCCCCGCCAGCTGCCGCGGCGGCGCTCGCCGGGCTCGCCCTCGGCGTTCCGTTTGAAAAGGCGGCCCGGGGAGCTCGGCTATTCCCCTAAAAAGCAAAACAAACTCTGGTTCTCGCTTTGAACTTCTGTCGACTGCGAAAGGCCTTTCTTTGCTGGAACGTCTTGCGTGTTTCACGGTTTGTATCAGAACTGATTGTTTTATTTATTATTTTTGTTGCCTGTAAATTGAGGTCACTTGCGTTTTCAGCTGTAGTCTTCCTCAGGCGGACTTAAAAAAACTAAAGAGGAAGAGGTATTTACTGTATTTGCTTTTAACTGAGTTGGATCTTACTGCCTTTGGGGGGGCCTGCTTTCCGACTGACGGTCTTTTGATTTGCTTCAGATCGTGTAACTGTTTCCTTTCCGATAAACAACCGTATTCCTATGTTTTACTTAAAAATCCTTTTGTTTTCCAATGCTGGAGTCTCAGCGTGGAATTTTAGAGAGACGCGTTACCTACTGCTTATTGATTGCCGTAGGGGAAAGGGGTGACACGATGGCGCCACTTTAAATTGCTTTTTCCTCCACCTCTGTTTTTCGCTTTTTCTCCTGGAGGTCATTGGAGCGTTTTCAGTGACCTATTAAGAAAACTGTACTTGAGGGTGTTAACTGTACAACTGGTAGAGGCAGCGTGTGGCACCTCGGGGGTCGGGAGGCTGGAAGCCCGCGGTCCCCAAAGTTCCGAGGCGCTCTAGCCCTCCAGCCTCGCCTCCCTCTCTCCCTCCATTCACAATCCTGGTGTTGCCGTCTCCTTTGTCACGTGTCTAGCCATCATTATGGTTTTTTGTTTGTTTTGGGGTGTATGTGTGTATTTTAAGCTATAAGCTCAGAGAAACCCTCTCCCTCCCCTTTGGAGAGATCAAAATGTTTTATTTTTTTTAGTTGTGGAGCCGGAGAACATTTAAAAATAAACGATAAAATTACATAATCTTTGCCTTGCATAATCATGATATAGTTAATAAATCGTTGCCGAACTTAGTGTCAAAGTACTTTTAAGTATGAAAAGTAGCACATTAGAGTATGTTTTCCATTTATCCGAATGGTCTGTAGCTTGTGTTTTCTTGTTTGGGGGTTAAACTATTATTTACAAAGGCTTAAGTGGGTGTGTTTCCCCTCCCCCTTTTCTATAGGCTGTACAGTACTAGTTTCTTTAAATACTATCTTACCAGTTTAGAAAATTTCAATTGTCGACAGGCGTTTTCAGTTAAGGCTCTTTATACTTTTGAGTAATTATTATTATTTTTTTGAGTAATTATTTTCTATGTGGGTATAATTTACTAATATTTCTGTTGCATTTTTCATCCACACATTTTGGGGGGGCTTTAATCTTGTAGCTTTAGAAGAGTACAGTATTGCTGTTACCTTTTTCTTCATGTCAGCTTTCCCCATGGTAGGGTAAATAAATTCTTATTATAAAATGCAGAGTACCTCTCTTTTGTTTCTATGTATGTTACTAGACACCCCTTCAATTAAAAACTGTTGAGTTAAAAATGCTCGCAGTAAATGTGAAATCTGTTGGTTCTTGAGTGTGCGTGGGTCTCTTTCTTACTGTATATGTTTTCACTGGTTTGGGCCCTTTTTTGTGCTAACAGTTACGTCGTGTCATGTGATATGTGCAGTATAATGTGTAGTTCTAAAAATAAGGCAAGGTAAAAATCCTCAACCTTTGGGAATATAATAGTTATAAGTCTTAAGATAACTACTCTCACTCATGGAATTCTGGAGTTGATGTTCCACTAGGTTTTATCCAAAAAAAGTATACAATTCCTTTGACCTTTTAACATAGTTTGTGTACAGTATTCCTTAGTAATCATAATTTCAGGTGGTTGGCTTCACTGGAAACTCCTTGGAGGGAAACATTACATGTTACAAAGATTGTTAATATCTGTTTTGGTGAACGTGGTTGTCTTTGGTAACTGCTTCATTTAAGTGCATAAGAAATAAGTGTTCATGATTTGTGGCTATATACAGTTAGCAGAGTGACCATGGCTAAGTGTTGTTAGAGCTTGTGGTAGCATGGGGATTGTGGTCTTTGCACCTGTATGCGTCTACTGAAGTATGGCATTGAGACTTGTTCCTATTATCTTTACTGAAAGCTGTATTCAGAACGTCAGTGTTATAGGGTTGCACTTTAGTCCAGTGATATGTTAAATTTTTGTCTGCTTTTCCTTCTTGCCTACATGTTATTTCTGTGGTTAAACCTGCAGAACACTTTTGATTGTTAGATGAGTTACTGTTCTGTTCAGGAAAATTCTGGGAGCTAAAAGTGAGTAGTCCAGCTGGGCTTGGTGGTGCGTGCCTGTACCCAACACTGGCGGAAGCGGAGGCAGAAGGATCCTCACAGGTTTGAGACCAGCCTGGGCTACAAAGTGAGCTCAAGGCCAGCCTGAAATCCATAGGGGAGACTCTGTCTCAAAGCCCAAAAAGTGCCTGGGAGATACAGCTCAGCAGCCTAAGTGCCTGCTTGGCAAGAGCAAGGGTCCTGAGTTTGATCCCCAATACCTCGAAAAAGAAAGTGAGTAAACCTTAACTTACTTGTATCTGAATTTTTATTAAGGTGAGAAGGGAAATAGTACTGTGTAGTCCATTTTTTTCTCAACTGCCAGTACACTTTCAAATTTATAGTGCTACATTGTAGCCATAGCCTCTGTATCCTCTGAATGTTATTAAATTGACTACAGATTTAAAATTTAAAGTAAAAGGTTTTTAGATTTGTTCTGTTTCGTATGACTTGATCCATGTAACTGTAAACACAAGGCCACTGGTTGATGCTTCTTTGAGAAGATATTTTAGTATTGTACTTTATTTGACCTTCATTTGTGAATAAAGTTTAGTTATACTTATGTTAGAAAAACAGTTTTTAAGGTGTTCGAAAATTTGTCAAACTAAAGCTATCCTGTACTTTTCAAAGAGTAATCACAGAAGAAAATTTTAGGGAGACAGAGTCTTGACCTCAAGCTGATTTTAACTTGTTATGTAGCCAGGCCGGCCTTGAACTTTGCAGTCCTCCTGCCTCAGCCTCCAGAGTGCTGGGATTACAGGATTACAGGCATGCTCTGCCACACCCATTGTAGCTATGTTTTTCTTGTCAGTCCATTAAGGCAAAAATCAAGAGACTTCACTATATAATTTAAAAAGTTTTATTGACTTACCTTTCCTCAAAGGATCTCTTCATTCCCTTCAGTGTGTGTCCAGGGGAAGAATGGTGAAGGTTTTAGAGTAATGATAGCTACTCCTTGCCCTCCCAAATGTGTATTCTAGTCTTTTCCTGAGACCCATCTCCTTTTGATCTGCAAGTAATACACAAGTATGTCTTCACCTCCCATCTTTTTTAGCAGCCTGTAAACGTTGGTGACCTGTAGCACAGTGAACTGTTCGCCTTTTCTAACTCATGTCATTTCCAACCACATCGTGCATCTTCACAGTCTGGGGAGTGGGAAGTATGGATCAGAGAGTCCTGCTTGTGTTATGAATCACTACATTCTGGCAGTAATGTTTTTGCACAACTTTTAATGAGCCCAGAGGCGAGTGCTCAGTTTATTAGGAGAGAAAATGTAATCTAAAACATGCGTCTTCAGAAGCAATATGAGGACTCAAAAACTAGTCTTAAAATAGGTTTCGAAAAAACCAAGTTATATTTTAGGAAAGTGATGGTCCAAGGCTTTGCACTGACACAGTAGGCAGGCCAGGTGTTGGGGAGACATTTTATTTGAGAAACTGCATTGTGCTCCTCTCATATTGTGAGCTGTCAGTGTGTACTGGTGTGAAACATTCTTCCTGAGACCTAGACTAATCTACCCAGTCATGGGAGAAATTTGTTTAAAATGGTGAAAGAGTGTAAGTGAGAAGGTGCTTTAAAATTCTGAATAATCACTCCCTGGAGGTGTTCTGGGCTGTGGGGTTTGTTTCTTCTGTGTTAGCTATGTGCCTTTCTTTTAGGTTGTAGGATGAAATGCATACGAAAATGAATATATAGGTGTCATTTACTAGAAACCTTGGCTTTCAAAAGGGCTAAAATAGAATGTTTTAGGAATTAAAAGCTTTCTTTGTTTTTGATAGGGTAAATAAAGGTAAAGCTAAAATGTAGAATATGTGAAAACCAGTTTTTCTAAAATAGGACACAATTCATACTATGAAAAAATTAGGTAGTCTTGGAAGGAAAATTTAAAAATAGTGTATCAAGGACATATATTTATTTATGATTGAATAAATAAATGAAAGAAAGCGGGTTTCCTCATGTAGTTCGGAATGGCCTTCAGTACAGTAGGTAGCTCAGCCTGCCCTCTAACTCACAGTGACCCTCCTCTCTCAACCTCTTGAGTACTGGTATTACAGATGTGTGCTACTGCACCCAGCAAGGTTTTATTTATTTAAACCCTTTATGCCAAGAATTATTTCAGGATAGAGAGCTTTTTAAATTCTCATTTCCTCAGTGGATAAGTGTGGCAAATAGTTGTTTAATAAAAATTAATTTCTGAAAGCCTTATCTTTCCAAGATTTTAAGCAAGCTCCATAGAATTTTAGCTTTTGAATAGCACTCTCTACCAGGGAATTACTGAGGTCTATATTGTTGACTGTGAACTTGCCTTTTTCCCCGTTTGTAATTTTTTAAAATTAGTTTTCTTCCAAGCTCTGGAGAGTTAGGAAATGTAAAGTGGAAAAAATCTCAGTAGAGTTTTATATAAATGTTATCAGAAACTCTGGTTCTTGTTACTTGAATGAGGAATCCGAAAAAGATCTTGCTATGAATTTTGTGTACAGCAGACTGTGCCCTTGTTTGGAAAAAGTTTCTTGTGTGGACCAAACTTAATGGAGTTCCCCACCTTTTAATTCCTTTTTTAAAAAGAAGCACCTAAAGGTCAAACCTTTAGGTTGTTAAATTCTCTTGGCTGGGAAGAGTTGGAGGATAAATAAAGATGGAATAACAATTTTGTCTAGATGGTAAACCAACAATTGCTAAGAACTGATATACAGACTTTCTCCAGCTACTTGCTGTTTGGCCTTTGTGACTGCTTATTAGCACCTCCACCAGAGGGTGTGAAGGAAAAGAGGCTAAAAGCTAGTGAGTTTCTGGTGTTTGCTAGTATTGAAATAGTAGTCTAGGGGAGGGGTGGGTATAGCTCAGTGGTAGAATGCTTGGCTGGCATGTGCAAAGTCCTGAGTTCGATCTGCACAACAAAACAAACTGCTAGTTTGATAAATGGAACTGTCAAGAATGTTTCAGTAAACTGTTCATATATTACCATGGAGAATAGAGATGTTTAAAGACCTTAATAGCATTTAAAAAGCATCACACTTTTTGTGTGAATTGATCTTTTTTTTTTTTAGCTATTACAAAAGTTTATTTAACAAAAATTTAATATATGAAAATGTGTATGACCCAAGCTTCAGTCAGTGAAAGTAGCACTTGGAGGAGGGGCATGGAGTTTTCTGCTGAGCAGTCATTATTTAAACTCTTCAAGGTTTCCAACATGGTGATACTATTTCCTCCTGTTACCACCGTTCCAATGTTGTTCTGTTGCCCACTAGTTGCCATCTCCACACATTCGTCTATCATAAGATTCATAAAGGGATCACATCCTCGCAGTATTCCTTGGACATGTCTGCCACCATTCAATTTCAATGATAACTCTTGTCCATAAATTTTTTCAGCTCGGGAGGGTGAGCTTTGCTCATCTTGTCTAGTCGGCGGGCTCAGGGAGCCTTTGAAAAGGGTGAATTGATCTTTTTAAGATTTATTTTTTAATGTTACAATCTTTGAGAGAAAAAATTGTCCATGTGTATGTATCATGGAGCTATATTGGCTAAAGTCCTGTATGTACTTTTGGTAGGTAAAACTTTGAGTAATTATATGTAAGTTTTTTTATGGATACCATCTTCAAAATGTTATGTAACCATATTTAATAGTTTAAAAATGTATGACTGAACCAGTTTGCCAGTCTAGGTTTAAGTGTTTAGCTATCTACATGAGTGGAATTTGAGGTGGAGGTATGTCCTAGATTCACACGCCTTTTTTTTTTCCACGCACCTTTCTTGATAAGATTGTTTTCACCTTATGACCAGACATTCCCATTAATGTCCTAATGGGTCATCTTAATGGATCTCCTGACTGATTATTTAGTATAGAATGTTCACGTTACTTGACTTGTATTGGTCTCTGTGCTAGGCACGGTGCAGCTACATGTAGGGAACAGAGGTAAACATGTCAGAAGTGGGGAGAAGGAAAAGCTGTCCCACACTGCTGTCTTTTCTGAGGACTGGACCACTTTTGAATCCAGACTGGGACCTGACCTAAACAGATGTCTTTCTGTGTCTTGTCAGTTGATATACACTGTGTGGTTCCATGTATTATTTTCACACTCCTTGAACATGTGGGCCAGTGTCTGCATGAAGTGTGCATACCCTCCTCCCCTTATTTCAGTATCTCTCCCGGAAATTTTCCTTGACACCTTAAGGCAAAACATAATGCATAGAACTATTTGCACCTCACTGATACATCTTTGGCATTAATGAAACTTTATAATTCCTAGTGTCTCCAGTGTTACTGTCTGCTGTAGTCTGATTTGGATCTGGCATTAGTGGAGATTTAAATGAGATTTTATTATACAGTATAAGATAGTGATCAGTCAAGAATTACTTATGTAGGGAATGTTCAGGCAGAAATTGGTTTTGGTTTTGGTGTTAGAGGCAGTGGAGAGGATTTAAATACGCAACAGCCTTGATGCTGTTAGCTCTTGGAAGCCTTTCCTGAATCCACTTACTTCTCAACCCATTTTAGGATCCACTCTTGTGGTCTCTAGGGATTCCCTTTTCTTGGCCCTTTCATTGTTGTGTAGATATTTAGTGCAGTGGTTTGAATGTTGTAGGCCTGTGTGCCTGTACACATGTGTGTAGTGGCTTTTGAAACCAAGTCCTTACCTGTGCTAGGCAAGCACTTACCACTAAGCTGCATTCCTGGCCATTTTAATTTTTACTTGAGAATAGGATACCCTTAAGTTACCTCGTTTGGTCTGATCCTCTTGCCTTGGCTTTCTGACTGGGCACGCACCACCACATTGAGCTGCGGGATTTTAATAAATCTAATAAATACTGGAGATACTTGGTAGTTGGTGTTCCTTTATTGACTTTCCTCTGCAGAATAAAATTAACCGTAAACTGTCTAATGTAATAGACATATTTGCCTTTGCAATCTTGCTTAGTAGTTGTCTGATATAGGCAAATTACTTATCTTTTCAAGAGCATCAAGTTTTCCTTATCCATTGAAAAGATGACAGTGGTACTTATCTTACTGTCATCGTGAAATGAAGAGAATGTACGTAAAATATTTAGTACAGTGGCTGGCATAATAAAAGGTTAATTAACGTTCATGAGCAACAGTCTTTTTTTTTTTTTTTGAACCGGGGATTGAACTCAGACCCTTGCGCTTGCCAGGGAAGCGCTTATTCTACTGAGCCATCCCCCCTCCCATGAGCAGCAATCTTAACCTATCCTACATTTAGTTAAGTTTCCCTTATTAATTACAAGACACTTTCAGTTAAGCTCTGTTCTCATAGTATGGTGCTAAAGACTTGGGGGAATTTGATACATTTATTTACTTATTTATTTTGAGGAAGCGGGGATTGATCCCAGACCCTTGCGCTTGCCAGGGAAGCACGTATTCCACTGAGCCATCTCCCTGGTCCCTTGTTTTGTTTTTTAATAAAAGTTTTCTCACCAGGGTAACCTGTAACATTCACTTCTGTGTAAAAGACATACTTTCTAGTGTATCACATAATGTAGCTTCTAGTGCTATAGTTCATTACAAGTGGCTGCATTCTTTTGCTGCACTTGTGCCACCTGGTTTATCCAAGTCATGTGATCCACTCCTAACCTTCCCATTATTGTGATTGTGTTGCTTTCTTCATTAGAATCTCCCCCCACCCCCATGTGCGTTGTGTGCTAGATAAGCACTTTACCACTCATCTCTCTGGCCTGGCCCCCCCCACCCTGTTGTCTTTTATTTATGTGACACAGGGTCTTCCATGCAGCGTGGACTCCTAGCAATTCTCCTGTTTCAGCCTTCCCAGTGCTGGAGTTACAGGCCTGCGCCACCATGCCCAGTTTCAGTGGCAAGCACAGCACACCTAGGGTTCCGGGGCTGGCATGGCATGGCATGGCACAGCATGTGGTACTGGGGATAAACCTGGGTCTTTGCCCTTCTCAGGCAGGCGCCTAAACTGCCAGTCTACCTTCCCAGCTCCCTTCTTTCTTTCTTTCTTTTTTTTTTTTTTTTTTTTGCGGAACCGAGGATTGAACTCAGGCCCTTGTGCATGCCAGGGAAGCGCTTATTCCCCTGAGCCATCTCCCCGGCCTCCCTTGTTTCTTTTATTAAGAAAATCTGATTTATATTTGGAGGTCACTTCAGGAAGCTTTTTTTGACTATTCTAGTCTGGTCTGCTGAAACTTTCAAAGTACCAAGTTTGAGATGAACTAAGTCTATAGCAAAGGGGTACTATTATGGAACTTTAACTCATACTTAGGGAACATTTAGATGATTTGAATTGAATATTAGAGACTTTAAAGTGGATTGTACAAGAATTTGAAGAGTCAGAAGTTTTTGTGAAGATGCTGTCTATCAGGGCCAGGGAGATGGCTCAGTACAATACAGGCCTGAGTTGAGTTCAATCCCCGGTTCTGCCCAAAAAAAAAAAAAAAAAGAAGCAGCTGTATGTTGAAGAATTAATGTTTGGGGCCAAAACACAGAAAGCCCTTCTGTGTAGAAATAGCAGTATAGGCAAAGATATGCAGTTGGTTGGGGATCCATGGGATTTCTGGACTCACACTACCTGATAGCCTTACTTTTTGGCAGGCAAGCAGGCAGTGCTGGGGTTGAACCCTGCATCTTTCTCTGAACTGCTTCGGGGACCTTTTTATTTTGACACAGGGTCTTGTTTAGTTTTTCAGCCAGGACTCTGGCTGGTGTACCTCCTGTATGAACCTTATACATGGGATTAAACACACCAGTCCAATTATTTAAATACAGGATGACCAACTTTTTTCATTAATTGTATAAGATAACAGCATAGGTAAGCGCAAAGTCCCAAGTTTGATCCCCATTACTGAGGGAAAAACAGGTCAGTATGGGAATTGACTGTTGAAATACCTGCCCAAGGGGCCAGGGAGACGGCTCAGTAGAATAAATGCTTGGCTGGCAAATGCAAGGGCCTGAGTTCAGTCTCAGGTTTGGCCAAAAAAAGAGAAATACCTGCCCAAGTGCCCTGGGATAGTCAGTAAATACACATCCGTGCTGCCTGAGTGATGCTTGGGGTAAACTGTTAAGTGCTTCAGGGTGTATGCAAGTGCTTCCAGCTTGCCCAGACTTTAAGTTTCATCTAGAATAATGTAGATTTGTGAAAAGGCACTAGAAATTTTTCTAGAGTAGGGAAGTGAGATGATTTTGTTTTTGTTTTGATACAGGGTCTGTGCAGTTTACCTCCTGTCTTAGCCTCCCCAGTGCTGGGATTACAGGCGTGCGCCACCATGCCTGGTGCTGCCTGGGGTTCTGGTGCCGGTGTGTGTTGTACTGGGGATTGAACTTGAGACCTTGTGCTTGCCAGGCAGGTGCTTAGATTGCCAAACTATCTCCCCAGCCCAGTGTGATGAGTTTTAAAAAACAAAAAAGCATATATGGTATTGGGAACTTAGGTGTGACAGTCAGGAAGATACCAGGAAGTGTAAACTTAATGAGAACCTTAGGGATGTGGAGGATGCACCAAACTTGAATGGACTGATGGAAAGTAAATGGAAGGGTTTCATTGTAAGTAAGGTAGGTAGAGTTATAAAGGACTAGTTTTCTCACTAGTCTTTATTAGCCATTACATTATTTTTTTTTAAATGTATTTGATGGGGGCCTGCCCCTTAGCTCAGTTCTTTTAAGTGCCTCTTCAACAAAGCAGTCAGGCTTAGGTTGCTCTGGTTCGATCCCCACAACTCAAGCCAACCAAACCTGCCCTGAAGGCATTTGGAGCTTTAAAAAAAAAAAATCCTTAATGTATTTGGTACAGGGTCTCACTGTGCAGCTTGAACTTGTAGTGATCCTCCTATTTTTAGCCTCCCCAGCAGTGGGATTGCAGGGGTGTACCACCATGCCCAGAACTCATTGGCCGGCTCATCGTGTCTGGGGGCGGGGCAGCCACTATATTCTTTAGCCTCTTCATGTACCTGAAATAAATCTTCGAAGATTTTGGCTATTCTATTATGAGGTGGCCTTAGTTGAATTTCAGTAGCTTCATTGGTTTTTGACATCTAGATGTGTTTTCACTTCATTTTACTCTGTGTCTACCAAACTGAGCCTCCAAAGCACAGTTCTGATAGTGAAATGACCTTCCCAAGTGGGAAACTCAGTTGTGGCACATTGGCATAGTGCTGACTTAAGGCTGAGTGTTCAGTGTTAGTCTGTTAGGCTTCACATGGCCTGCCTTTTTCCTGTACTGCTTCCTTTATAAAACATTTCAGAAAAATTTCCTTTTAACTCTTTGTGTGTCCTGTTTCCCAGAACTGTGCTGCTTCTGCTATTTCTGTCAGTAGAAATACTAGGCCAGGTGTGGTGCTGCACACCTGTAATCCTAACATTTGGGAAGCTGAGGCAGGAGGATCACTTGAGTTTTAAGTTTTCCTGGGCTGCAGAATGAATGCAGTGCCAGCCTGAGCTGCATAGGGAAGTCTGGTCTTCAGAAGACCAAAAACCACGCAAACAGAAACCCATACTGTCTCTCTCTTGTCCTTGTCTTTTACATAATAAAATTCTAATTCGTCTCAGCTGAAATCTTAATAACGTGGACACTTATCATCCCTCCTCTAGTTTTTGAAGCTAGGTAGGGTAGTTTTCTCATCTGATTTTTTTGCCTCTGTTTCCAGTGTCGGTGCAGCTGTGGTATTTGATTTGTTGCCATGTCTACATAGTGGTATGATCCTGCCTCTTGGGTCAGTACAGTGTAGTATCTTTGCAAGGTGGATGCTTCCTGTACGCCTGGAGACTTGGGAATTACAGGGAATAAAGAAATTTTCAAGGGCTGGCCAAATAGCTCAGTGGATTAAAGTGCCTGCAAGCAGGCACAGGGGCCAGGGTCTGGGGTTGGATCCCAGGACCTGCCTGCCGGCCTTGCCCCTGGGGGCACGTTGAGATGGCTTTTTTTTTTTCCCCCTTGTTGCGGAACCAGGGATTGAACTCAGGTCCTTGCAGAGATGGCAGTTGAGATTGGGCGTGGTGGCAAGATTCCTGTAATCCCAGCCCTTGGAAGGCTATAAACAGGCAGATCACTACGAGTCCCATCTAGTAGTGAGACCTTGAACACCCTGTAGACCCTTCCCTTAAAAATACAAAAAAAGAAAAAAAAATTCATTTGAAGGCATAGGGTTCTGGCCTGGAGCCAGATGTGTTTTTATGAGTACAAGAGTGTATGTGTGTGAGAAGATATAATTTTTGTAGCCAGTGGTTCTTTTTTTTTTAACTGATACTGGGGATTGAACTCAGAACTTGGGACCTTGCGCTTGCTAGGCAGACGCTTATGCCACTGAGCTGTATCCCTGACAAAGCCAGTGGTTCTTTGTCAGGAAGTATGACTTTGCTTTGTCAGTGGGAGGCATTTCATGCATCTCTTTTTGCTGGCTGTAATTTGCCAGGAGACTGCTGGCATCTGGTGAGTAGACAGCAGAGTTGCTGCCCAAGCATCCGCTAGGCACAGTGTTGTCCCCATGTCAGAAACTTGGCCCAGAACACAGCAGTGCTATCGTTGAGAAATTGCTCTAGGGATGTATTTTTGCTTCCACTTGTATTAAGTGTAGAAGTTTGTCCTTGGATTTATGTTGCAGTGTAAAACACTAGGATCAGCACAGGAAAGCACCCTAGAGGTCACATTATTGAACTTTATCCCAGCTTACTCCTTAGCTCAGAGTCTGCCTGATGCTAATAGATACAAGGGAGGAAAATGCTAATTAAATAACTTTGGTATAGGAAAGCCTTTGCACATTCATTAGGATAAAGTTCACTGTGAATCTCTGAGAACTTTGTTTCCCCAGATGTTTTGCATTTTACATCGTTCTGTCCCTAAAATTTTAGCTTCTTTGAAAGTGTGAGAGAAACTTGTAGTCCAGCCGAATATTTGATCACTGAAGAACCTTGATTTGATGACTCATTTCTACATTACTACACAATCTTAGTGTTAGAGAAGCAACAAGTGCAATGTCATTGTATTTACTTGTCATGTTACATACTATGTGAGCTCAAATTTAGAATATCTCTTTATTCTGAGTAAACAGTTATGACTATTGTCTTTTCATATCAGTGAATTGGAAATTTTAATTCTAGTCCTAAACCACCTTCTTAGGTATGAGGATTAATTAATTAATTGTAGCTTTTAATGCTATATGTTCTTTGGAGAAAGATGATTTGTCGTAAGCTGATATACTGCTTTTGCAAGTTTTCTTTCTCTATTTAAATTGTTAAAGCCTTTTTAGGTGTGTGAGGTCAAGTTGGAATCCTTGTTTAACCAACATTTTGCTCAATAAATTAACTTTTACTTATTTTCATACTAGGGATTGAACTGGCGGCCTGTGTATGCACTGAGACATCCCCAACCTTTTTTTTTTTTTAAATGGACACAGGGTCTAGCTAAGTTGTCCAGACTGCTCTGGGACCTGCGTCCTCATGTCTCAGCCTTGCAAGGAGCTGAGATTACAGGTACCAGTGTGCTCAGCTCAGTATGTGAAATTTAGGAAAATTAAATGTGATATTTTGCTTAACTTAGGTTTTTGACTCTTAAGAATTTCAATTATTTTCTTTTTGATTTCCTCCTTTATGCCACATAGTACATTTATGGTGGAGACATTACCTAAACCAAATAACTTTTTTAATATAAAAGTAAGGTCCTAGTATAAACATACTATGTTTTTTCCATTTAACAGTTAAGCTATATTCATGTCAGTGAATATAGCTCTGTAATGCTGCTTTCTTTTCCTTTTTTTTTTTTTTTTTTTTAAATTTAGGCAGAAGGACTGGCCAGATAGCTCAGTGGATTAAAGCACCTGCTTAGGTAGACTCAAGGACTGGGGTTTGATCCCTGGTGTTGTTCGGGCCCTACTCTGTGACATGGTGTGTTGGCACACTCTAATCTCAGTGTGTGGGAGGCTGAAAATGGGAGGATCACTAGGAGTCCCATCTGTGTAGTGAGACCCTGTAGACCCTGTACTAAATACATTAAACAAATTAAAATTTAAAAAAAATTTAGGCGTAGTCTTCCTCTGTAATTTAGGCTGGCCTTAAATTCACTATTTAGGCTAGACTGGCCTCAAACTTGGGTCAGTCCTGCCTCAGCCTCCCATGCTTGGAGTGTAAATGTGCATTACCACAGCACGTTTTACAATGCTGTTTTTTGTTGGACAATGTCCTATTGCATGAGTGGCTCAAAATTTAAATTACTGGACATCTTTTTTCTTTTCATGAGCAATTGCATGAACTAGTAAAAGTAAATCTAGACATACAATCTTGGGGGGTATTATGGATTGAACTCGGGGTCTTTACATTGAGCTGCATCCCCAGTCTTTATAAAAGAATTTTTATTTTGAGAAAAGGTCTTGCTAAGTCACCCAGGCTGTGATCACACTTGCCCTTCTGCTTCTGTCTCCAGAGTACTGGGATTACCTGTACCCCTGCTCCTGGCTGAGAAAGAAATTTTGTTTCAGTGTCCTAAACCTATATATGGCAGTTGCAGCTAATAGTGCCACGTCTGTGTTCTGATACGTGCTTTCCTTTTTCTCTGTATGAGTCTTTAAGTACAGTGATGTTTGAGATAATCAGTTGCTTTATATTTTTCCCATGCAATAAAAAGCCATATGGAAATTTATTCCTTCTATATTAGTTTTTTCCCTTCGGATTATAAATGGTTTTGGTTATAGGTTAAGTAAGTGAGAATATTCTGTATAATCATCACAGCAGCCTTAAAGGTAAGCTCTGTTATTTATGGAGGAGCAAACTGAGGGACTGGAGTAGGTGAGTAATTTGCAGGAGGTAAATGGGGCTAGGGTGCGAACCTAACGCCACTGGAGCTCATAATATTGGATCTCAGGATAGCACTTCAGGTCCAGGAGGGAGGAAGGAGGATATGGATCTATCTGCCTCTCTTTTTTTTTTGAGACGGGGTCTGTGTAGCCCAGGCTACCCTTAAACTCATGGCAGTTGTCATGCCTCAGTTTCCCAAGGGCTGGCGTTGCAGGTATGTGCCACCCTAATCAGCTTTACATTTTTTTAAACAATAAGTATTTCTTTGGGAATTTCTTCTGAGTATGTGGTCACCTCTTTTCTTTCACTAAGAGGTTACTTCATGGTGCATGCTCTGCGGATATTAAGACCAAGAAGAAATATAAGTAAACTTTTGTCTTTGAGATGATTGTTGCCAATTTCATAGACAATTGGAGAAAGCTGTAGTTGCAGCTTGCTGGAAGAGATTTGAGCCAGTTTATTTTTGTGTAAAGTGAGAACTTCAAAGAATTTTATTACCTGGGTGTGGTAGTGTACGCCTGTAATCCTATCACTTGGGAGGCTGAGTCAGGAGAATCATTGCTAGCTCAAGGCCAGTCTGAACTGCACAGTGAGACCCTGTCTCAAAAAAAAAAAAAAAAAAAAAAAAGAATTTCATTATAGAATAACTTTGGATGTTTACTACTTAGGTCTCTCCTATGGTGTGCTCTTAATTAGGAACCTTTTTATTTGTGCTGAGTGAGTCTGGGTTTTCCTGTTTGTAACCTCTTTCTGTGCCTGGGTCTCTAGAAGGAGTCTTATGATAGTGCTTTGTGCTTCTTGTCAGTATAGTAATTTTTCTACATGTTGTAGTAATTGTGTATCATTGATGTGTCTTACTGCCTTCTCATACTATCAACCTGGTATTGATATTCCAATGAGGAGTTGGCTTTATGGATCTGATAGTAACTTTTCTTTATGGGAAAACACTTTGCATATTATGAAACTGACTTGAAATATTTTGAACAAGTAACATATTCGGTTTAGCTGTCAGATGGCTCACAACAACAGTTACTCTATTAGGAATTAATATTAAATGTAAGAGTATTTTTCTGTTTCTTTTCTTTTTTTCTTTTCCTTTGATACTGGGGATTGAACTTGGGACCTTGTGCTTGCCAGGCAGGCGCTTATGCCACTGAGCTATATCCCGGGCCCATGTAAGAGTATTTTTAAAAAATTATTTATTATTTATCTATTTGGTACAAGGTCTTGCTATGCAGCTCGAACTTGAAGTGATCCTCTTGTCTCAGCCTCCTCTTTGCTGGGATTACAGGTGTGCACCACCATGCCCAGTTTCAGTGGCTAGCATGGTTCCGGGCCAGCTTGGCCAGCCAAGCATGTGCTTAGACTGCTGAGCTACCTCCCCAGCCCAATATTAAATTTAAAATAGAAATGAGAGAGTAGGGACCCAGCCCTAGCTCAGTTCTTTAAGTGGCTGCTTCCACAATGCTGGCAGCCTCAGTTTGCTGTAGTTCGATCCCCACAACACTCCAGCCATGCAAAAGTGCCCTGAAGGCATTCAAGGAGCAAAACACACACACACACACAAAAAATTCCTTCTAGGGGCTGGGAAGATAGCTTGGTAGAATAAGCGCTTGTCTGGCAAGCGCAAGGGCCTGAGTTCAATCCCCAGTTCCACCAAAAAAAAAAAAAAAAAAGAAATGAGAGAGTGAATACAGACCAGGTTGTATCATACAGAATACCATTAGGGCAGATTTTAATAGTATGTATATAGTGCTTCTACAGATGTTTTCTCGGTCTCTGTTGCCATAAGGAGTTAGTGTAATGCCGTAAGGCCTGCCGACCTGTATCAGTGCTGCTCTAAAATTAAAACGTTGATCTACGTTAGAGATCACTCTTTCTGACAAGGAGAGAGAAGGCTTGCATAGTTAGTGATTCACAAACACAGGACTTCTTACGCCTAAAAATGGATGAGAACCACAGAGCTTTTGTGGGTTATTATCTATACATACATATTTGCTTTATTAGAAACGCTGAGAAATTGTAAAGATAACTAGTGACTACTTAATTTTAAAATAAGAAGCCCCTTGTAAAAAAAACTTTGAGCCATAGCCAAAGCAAGAATTAAATGAAAGGCACTTTATTTAGTTTTGTAAATCTTTTAATAATTTAACGTCATAGAAAACATCTGGTTTCTCATGTTTGCTGTATTCATTCTATTGTGATATCATTTAAGCAACAAACATCAGGAAAATCTGGTCTTGGGCTGAGAGTGTAGCTCTGTTGCAGGGTGTATAACTAATGTACAAAGCCCTGGCTTTGATCCCTACCGCCATAAAACAAGAGAAAAAAGAAAATCTACCTCAGCAGATAAATAGTTGGAAAAGAGAGATTTTAATAGCCTTTTGAGATACCTGTGCTTAATAAGTGTTTCTAGATATCCTTTGTATCTCAGTAACTTTTCCAGTGGCCAGAACAGAATACCGACAGCCACAACCTAGAGGAGGAGGGATTTATTTGTCTCATGTTTCAGCCAGTAGTCCTCTGACTGCAGGGCAGGAATGCAGGACAGAGGGGTGTGGCAGATGAGGAGCAGCTGCTTACCTCTGTATCCAGGGAGCACAAAAAGAAGGGAGTAGCTGGAGAGGGAAGTAAACTCTTCTAGGCCACTTCCCTGTGACCAGTCTTCTCTGACCAGACCCTCACCTCCCAACGGCAAGCCTGCTTTACTTCCTTTGTGCTGTGTACTCTCATGTCCCGAACAAGCAAAGGTTTGGGGCCGTTTTAGAGCTGAAGCATAACATTTTTACATTGCGCCCAAACTCTACATGTTGTTATTCCATGAATACTAGATAAAAGTGGAATCTAAAATTATATCAACCTTTCATACTGTTACATTAAAATCTCAATTACAGTTGGTCTCTCTTGTATTTAGTTTTATTCATGCTTTATTTTCTAGCAAGAATTGGTTATTTGGTCGTTTACTGGACTATACAAACCTTTCAAATATTGATACATTGTATCAGAAGTTCACATTTACTGATATCACCACTAATCTTTTCTTTTTGGGTGGAACCGGGGATTGAACTCAAGCCTTTGCGCTTGCCAGGCAAGCACATATTCTATTGAGCCATCTCCCCGGCCCCTCCACTAATCTGTTTAATGAGCAGTAAGTGTTGGAGAAATAATCAAGCTCATGGCAGAGGTTTTCAGAATATGGCATTAATTTTTGCTTGAAAACTCAGATTTATCATTAGTAACAAATGCTAGTGGTTTTCTTTAAAATGACAGGTTCACTTTGTTCATTTTTAAAAAAATGCCTGCCACTGTTTAAGTTGGAATAATAGTATGTTGGTCAGTGAAAAAAAAATACTATTTCAAGAAGAAAGGTTCTAAAATCATCTGGCAATTCAGTGTTGCAAGTTCTCCCATTACATAAAGCAGCAAAGAACTTCATGCATACTTTTTCTTTGACTACACAAAATATTAAAACAGGTATTCAAAGGGTCAGGAGGTAATAACATTAATTTTTACTGACTTATCTAACAACATCCTAGCTGGCGTGCTGACACATGCCTACAATTGCAGCACTCGGGGACATTGGGGCAGGGCCCAGCCTAGGTGATTGAGTGACATAAAGACAAAAAGGGTGGTGAGGATGGAGGTTCTTGGATTTAATCCTTAATACTGAAAGGGGGAAGAAACATTGTTAAGTGAACTGACTTGCACAGTTTGGTGACACTATTTTGATTTGTTCTAATGTAGCATTGATCTTTACTTTTATACCCTCATCATGTATGTCAATAGTAAAAAAGCAAATAATGTTTTAGTGTATCTGTGAAAACATGGGGCTTCAGAATCGGTCTTCAAGGTCCCCAGAAGTCCAGAATCCACACTTTAAGAATACCTGGCTTGGTGCTGCACACCTGTAATCCCAATACTTGGGAGGCTGAGGCAAGATTTCCACAAGTTCAAGGCCAGCCTGAGCTACACAGTGAGTTCACGGCCAGCAAGTTTTTCTAAGTTAGTAAGGCCTCACCATAGTGGTAGTTGTTGCTGAGAAAGTGAGTAGAGGCAGCAGGCAGGATCCTTATAGCACCAGTGTTCAAGGCTCAGACAGGAGAAGGGTCAGGTACAGTGTCAGGGTCAGGAAAGGAGACTTTCAGGAGAGTCACCAGTAGCCATCGCTGTGTGAAATCAGAATGAAGACTTGAATTTAATAATGAATTTTACTGGTAACTTTGGCCAGAGCAGTAGGTGTTGAAAGAGTAAAGACTTTCACTCTTTAAAAAGTGAGGCAGCTTTTTATACTGTTCTTTCAAGGGGCTTGGAGGTAAAGGGAAAGAGAGATGATGAGCAATTAATCTGGGGACAGAGAAAGCTTGAGTGATTTTTTTTTTTTTTGGTACCGGGGATTGAACTCGGGCCCTTGCGCTTGCCAGGCAGGCACTTATTCTATTGAGCTATCTCCCTGGTCCCTTGAGTGAATTCTTAGGCTGAAAAGAAAGGGCCAGTAGAGAAGGCATTGAACATTCTCATCTAAAAGGAAAAAAAAAATGAAGCAAATTGGTTTTGCAAAATTTGTGCATTTTAGTGAAAAGCTCATGAAAACTGGATTCCTGGCTGGTAAGATGTGTAGAGTTTTGATGTTTTATGTAATATTTTGTGTGAAGTTTCTTACTAATATTTTTTTGTTATTGGGTGTTTTTGGTATATTTACTTTTAATGTCTAGGATGGAGCTGTAATTCATGTCTCACAGCTGAGCAGCTTAAACCACCAGTGGTACATGTATGGCTGTCCCATGCATGACTGTACCCCTTTTGCCACCAGTGGTATAAGCTGCCCAGTGGAACAGGCATGCATGTACCACCAGTGATGCTAGCCAGTGGTAGTGTGTCAGTCTACTAATTTTAAGGAGTTTAAAAAAGTTTTTCCTTTCAAGGCAGACGGCTTACCTTAATCTGTGATTATCTCAAAATGGGACTTCTGTTTTGGCACCTCTGAGTCTGCGGTTAACAAGTGACAAAAAAGAGGAGAGTTCTTTCCTTGTGCAAGGATTGTGTTTCCCTTATCCTTTCAGACAAAAGACACTCAGATCTCTAGAAT
The DNA here is from genome assembly GCF_000260255.1 of Octodon degus. Taxonomy (NCBI): domain Eukaryota; kingdom Metazoa; phylum Chordata; class Mammalia; order Rodentia; family Octodontidae; genus Octodon; species Octodon degus. The sequence continues at coordinate 917,312 of NW_004524609.1, read as the reverse complement.
GGCTCCAGCTTCTTTGCAGGAGACGTGGTTTGGACAATAGCTTCAAGTAGTACTTGTATTAAAACATATTGTCTTGAATGTGCTTCAGTTTCTGACATTCTGCTTCTTTCTCTTCTAGCCTGTTCTCAACGGAGGCAGTAAGGGGCCGTGGAGCTGGCCTCGGCACCGGGAGAGGCTGGACTTCCTGTCTCTCTGTGCTGAATGGCTGCGATGGCGCCCGCTCTCACTGACGCAGCAGCTGAAGCCCACCACATCCGGTTCAAACTGGCTCCCCCATCTTCCACCTTGTCCCCTGGCAGTGCCGAAAATAACGGCAACGCCAATATCCTTATTGCTGCCAACGGAACCAAAAGAAAAGCCATTGCTGCAGAGGACCCCACTTTAGACTTCCGAAATAATCCTAAGGAAGACTTAGGAAAGCTGCAACCACTGGTGGCATCTTATCTCTGTTCTGATGTAACATCTGTTCCCCAGAAGGAGTCTTTGAAGTTGCAAGGAGTCTTCAGCAAGCAGGCAGTTCTTAAATCTCATCCCCTCTTGTCTCAGTCCTATGAACTCCGAGCTGAGCTGTTGGGCAGACAGCCAGTTTTGGAGTTTTCTCTAGAAAATCTTAGAACCATGAATACAAGTGGCCAGACAGCTCTACCACAAGCGCCTGTAAATGGATTGGCCAAGAAACTGACTAGAAGTTCACATTCTGATCATGACAGTTCCAGTCCCCTCAACGGGGGGAAGCAAGCTCTCACTTCATGTGCTCTTCAGGGGGGTGGCATCGGGGGCTCCGACTCTGGGTACTTGAAGGGGGGTATGACCAATTGCACTCTTCCACATAGAAGCCCTGATGTAGAACACACAACTCCATATAGCAATAATAGCACTGCAAACAAATCTTCTGTCAATTCCATGGAACAGCCGGCACTTCAAGGAAGCAGTAGACTATCACCTGGTACTGACTGCAGCCCTAACTCGGGGAGTGTCCAGTTAGAGGATAAAAAGTCCCCTGTGTCTTCCGTGCGTGCCAGTGCTTTAGATTCTGACACAAGGATAACAGCTTTATTGAGGCGGCAAGCAGATATTGAGAGCCGCGCTCGCAGGCTACAGAAACGCTTACAGGTTGTGCAAGCGAAGCAGGTGGAGAGGCATTTACAGCATCAGCTGGGTGGGTTTTTGGAGAAGACTTTGAGCAAACTGCCAAACTTGGAATCCTTGAAATCCCGGAGCCAGTTGATGCTGACCCGAAAGGCTGAAGCTGCCTTAAGAAAAGCTGCCAGTGAGACCACTACTTCAGAAGGACTTAGCAACTTCCTGAAAAGCAATTCAATTTCAGAAGAATTGGAGAGATTTACTGCTAGTGGCATAGCCAATTTGAGGTGCAGTGAACAGGCATTTGATTCAGACATCACTGACAGTAGCTCTGGAGGGGAGTCTGACATTGAAGAGGAAGAACTGACCAAAGCTGACTCTGAGCAGTGCCACGTACCCCTGTGAGTAGAACCTGTGCACGCACGTCATGTTTGAGTAGTACGTGAATCCCCACTTTGGGGAGAGTAGTGTTTGTATATGGGTATCTAGAGTCCACTTATCTTCTTGCCTAGTTTTAGGTTAGTGGGTGACTGTACTTTAGAGTGACAAAGGAAAGGTATTTCTCCTAAGGAGTTGTGTTGCTATAGGGTAAAAGGTGCTAATTTCCTTTTGAAGTTTTATTGAAAAGGAAGACAGTGTCTGTTAAATTGTATCTCTTTGAGAGTGAGTATGTCTCTTGAAACTATGTGTCTATATGGACATTGTAGTTTTCATGGGTTTTCTGTTTTTTTTTCCTAGTAGTAAGCTTACTTGAACTTGTAAGTAATTAACTTCATTGACTTGGCTGGAATTAAAGTTGCTTTTAATTAAAGTTTTAGGAGAGAATATACTAAGTCTTCAACACTTGAGATATTTTCACTGCTGGAAAAGTATACTTTTTTGCTCTTCATACCACAACCACCAACACAGAAGATACCTGTAACCTCAAAAAGTATAGGAATTTCCCAGTAGCAAGCAAGCAGTCAGTTCCAGCAGACACCAGCTGGATGTCCTTTAATTCAGTCAGTTCTTACGTTACCCGGAGATAATGCCAGTCCACAGTTTTGAGTTTGAGGGTTTAGTGCCTAAGGTTACTGTCCATTCCAAACCCCCCCCCCCCCACATACTGTAGATGCCATTTGTAAACCCCAGGTTGTTTTTACTTGGGCCACTGAATGACTGCTATAAATCTGGATTCCTACAACCCCCTTTTCAGGTTTAACTTCTTTGAGTATTTGTAGAACTCAGGGAAACACTGCTTTATGCTTGCCAGTGTCTTATAAATACTCTGTAAGAGAGAGATGAAGACATGCCCTCTTAGACTCCCCCCCCCCCAACCTCTGTATATATATTCAGCTCTCTGGACGTTCTCTGAACCGTCTGTTTTTGTGGAAGCTTGATTCCATTGCTATGGTTGGTTTGAGCCTTTGGCATTGATGAACAGTTTGTCTCTCCCTTCCTTAGAGGTTGAGCGGTAAGGCTGAAAGTCCCAACCTACTTTTATGCTTCCAGTGACAGCGCTGTTTGGAGCTACCTCAAGAATCGCTAGTTTTTCAATTCAGTTTATTACCATAAATTTAAAGATACTATCACTTTAGATACTTGAAGGTTTTTCATTGCTCTAGTTACCAGGAAATGAATATTTTACATCATTACTTAAATTTTAAGGGTTAATGAAGGTATTTGTGAGTGCTGTGTATGTTGCCTATTAATACAGTCCATTTTCACAGTTGGTTTGAAAAGATGAGATGATCTTTGTCAGATGATCTTTTGGCACGAGAAAATTTCACATCCACTTTGTGTGGGTGACATACCAGATTGGTGGGATGGAGCCCGAGGTGTCTTACTCTTGCTCTTTCAAACCTGCATTCATATACTCAACCTAGATTTACTACTTCCTGATGGGAGAGGAGGGACCGTGAGAAATTGGGAGAGAGGGGCACGATAGACGACTAGTGGATCCACTTCAGGTCCTCTTTTAGTAGGAATATTTTAAAGTTTGCATTACTAGAGAAGGCTGACATTGGTGGATATGTTGGAAAAAGTTTTTTCTTGCTGGTAGTGAGGAGATACTGATTCTTACTGGAGAATTACATAGCTTAAACAGCTGTGGTTTTAAGCAGTAAATTACCTGGTTTCTCCAGTTTGTTTATATTATCCACATGGATAACTTTGTGTATTTGAATTGGAACTGTTCTTTATATTTTGAGGGGAAAGTCTGGGTATGTTTTGTTTAATTTCTGCCTTGTAGAGTTCTTCCTGTTACCATTTGTTCACTGTAGCCAAAAATTTACTTCTATGTTCACATTTAAAATGTTATACTTCAGAAGCTTGGTACTTGTATAGCAGTTACCTTTAAGTGATTAGTAACCTAAGTCAGCTTGTCAGTATTTGTGGCAAAATCCCCCCTGGCTTCACTGTGTAATTCACTGCTTTAAAAATAATTCGGTGAGAATTAAACATCTTTTTTTAAAAATTGTAACAGATAGTTGAATCATTGTAAATTGCTTTTATTTTGTGTACTCAAGAAGCTATCTAGACGATAGCTTATTGTGTTCAGGATGTATTTACTGTGTTGAAAGTTTCTGAAATTTAGTTGTGGGTGTTACTCTGATGAGATTAAAGTACTTGGGGGCAGAATTATTCTATAAGGTAATCTAGTGGCTTAGAAAGCATTTCATTCAATTCACTTACTGCTTAATTTTGAGCATTACTATCACTTAATGCTCTGTTGATTGAAAGGGTATGAAGTGTAAGAATCATTTGGGAATGTTTTTTCTATTTTTTAATTTTTATTGTTTATTTAGTACAGGGTTTACAGGGTCTCACTACACAGGTTGGACTTCTAGTGATTCTCCTGTTTTCAGCCTCCCAAGCTCTGGGAATTGCAGGTGCATTCCACTACACCCATCTCTTTCGCCCTGGGGGCAGGTATGGCATGGCATGACTGGGATTGAAGCTGCGCTGTGCCTAAGCAGGCATTTTAGTCTGCTGAGCTCTGGCTGGCCCTTGGGAAGTTTTGACTGTCAGTTGACTCTTGCAATTAAGTTAACTAAATCTTTAAAAACTTGAATCTCCAAGCATTAGATAGTATAAAAGTTAGGTGATCATTTTGTACATAAATGTATTTAACTTAAAACCACCAATAAAGCATAAATACGTTACAGTTCTTATTGAGCATAGTCACCAAATTGACTTAAGATTAATGTTTATTTAGCCAGGTGCTTATTGATAAGCTCAATGTTGGCTAGGCAATGAGAGTAGAGACATTGCCTTAAAAAAGACAAGTTTTTTTAAAAAAGTATGCTTAGAAATCTTTTTTTTTTTTTTTTTTTGGAAAAATCTTAATGGTTTATCCCGAATCTCATAGCTATGTTGAAATTATTCAGTACTAGAATGAGAGTTAACTCATCAGCTGGAACTTGATCCAGTAGCTTGTGTCTGTTTTTTATTCTTTTGCTGGAGATATTGTGGGCTGTATATACTCTGGGCTGCTATGACAAAGGTATTTTGTATAGAAGAGTTTTTTGAAACGAGTCATTTTTAAGTGTTACTGCTTAAAAGTGGAGGGCTCTGTGAAAATTAAAGGTCTTCGCTAAGAATTCAGTATTGTTTTTCTTCTTTCCTACCTCCTATAATAATCTGTTCCTACCTTCAAAAGTGTTTTGTTAAGTCCTTGGCATGTGCTAGCAGTAACAGAATGATTGATTCAAAGGATTGTTTGCTTGCCTCTCTCTTGTTAATATATTATTTCCTATTCTTGAGAAATTTGAGAGATGTATTAGCAAAATAGAAAATGAGGGAGGCAGGATTTAAGACCTCTGCGACTAAATTAATCTGAAACCTGGGATACTCCAAAGCTTTGGAATGATTTTGACAGTTGATTTGAGTAAGTTTGGGAAAAACAACTTTTGACCAACTTTATGTCTCATCACAGATTTGAAGCGTGTTGTTAAGGAAAATAATCATAGTGTACATTTGTTGAATTTTGAGAGTAGGCAGTATTTTAAGAGCTTTTCACTAATTTATACAATCCTTGAAACTATGAGAAAGGTAGACATTTTTATCTTAACTATAGACGGAGATTGAGAAATAGAAAGTTTAAGTTGCTTAATGTTATACAACCAATAAGAGCAAATACAGTTGCAGTGGCAATAATGTGGAAACAAACAAAATTGTTCATCAGCTTTGGCTATCGAACATGTAAAATAAGGCATTTAATTTTGCATTCAAGAGACTAATATGTATTTTGAAGGTACGGTTTTCTGAATCTTAACCACATCAACTATACTTAAAATTTTGTGTGTGTGATACAGTCTCATCATATGCTTCAGGCTGGCCTTGTACTTGCTAGGTAGTCCAGGCTGGTGTCAGAATCACAGCAGTGGACTACAGGTGTATGCCATCATGCTTGGCTGACCACACAGTGTGCCTCAAACCTATAATGTCTTATGTTGAGTGAGGCATGATACTGAGGATTGAACCCAAGGCCTTTCCACTGAGCTACATCCCCACCCTTTCTGTTGTTTGAGACAAGTTTTTGCTAAGTTGTTGAATTGACCAGGTGAGGCCGGAACTTAACTGTTGTCCTGTCTCAACTTCACAGAGTGATAGGATTATAGGTGAGCACTGTGTGTGTGTGTGTGTGTAGTAAAAATGGGTTATGTTGGAAGCGGCATTTGCTAGGGCATACATAGTATCTAGGAAGTGGGTGGAGTGTCTCTTCCCTGTCCCTATGAGCCATCCCTCTTTGCACTCAGCTGCATTGTCCAGCACATCCCTTGTCCTTTTTTTGAGATTGGGTCTTGCTAAGTTTCCTGGGCTGGGTTTGAATTTGCAGTCCATCTGCCTCAACCTCTCAAGATGCTGGAATTACTCATGTATGGCATCATGTCCTGTATGACTTGACTTTTCTTTTTCTTTTTTTTTTTTACATCTGTTTTCTTCATCTCCCATACACTTAATGTGGTTGAGATCCCCATTTTATAGTTGAAAGCCCAAGATTATAGATACATTAATTTGCTTGAAGTCATGGTGTATACAAAATATTTCTCTTACTGTTCTTTTTATTGTTATTCTTTGGGGACTGATTGGGAAAAGCCAGAGAAAATTGTGTTTTGGGAATTGGAGCAAGCTGAAGGGATGCATAATTAACCTTGCTGTTTCAGGTTGGACAGCACAGCACATTGGTGGGTGGCATTGGCTGTAGGATAATGAGGTTAAATGTTTTCCTGCACTATATAATAAATGATCCAGAGAAATGATGTGCTGAGTAATTTTTTTCAATCAGCAAAATTAAACATTTCTGGCATCCTAAAGGGATGGTATGTACCTTATTTACCCAGTGGCTAGAAGAATAAATCTTTAAAGTATTTTATGTTATTTTTTCTTTATTTTAAAATTTATTTTATTTTTTATCTTTATCCTTTAATCATCCCTTGTCCTTACAGGTGATACAAGAATTACAAGCATATGCTTAGTGCCTCTAATTTTCCTTAAAAGAAGCTCTTTCTCATAAATAGAGGAACTTGAACAGTTGCAAATATCCTGATTGGTGGTTTTTTTTTTTTTTTTTTGTACCTGGAATTGAACTCAGGATCTTGTGCTTTCCAGGCAGGCATTTAAGTCGCTGAGCTATCTTCCCAGCTCTTGTGATTCGTTTTTTCCCTCTGTTGGGGTTTAGATCTAAGATGTCCCTGCAGAATAGCATGTGTGTGGAAGGTGATTGGATTATGGGGGTGCTCTGCTTACCAGGGCATGCATGATCAGTAGCTGGCTGTGCTGTTAGAAGAAGATGGGGCCTGCCTGGAGGTGGGTCATAGAGTCTTGACTTACTCTGGCTCCTGTCTGCCTTCTGCTTCTGGGCTGGCCTGGGTTGAACACCTTTTCCTCTGTTGTGTCCTGCTGCCGCCAACCTGTTCCTGCCTTGGAGCCAGCTCACTGACTGTGGACAGAAAGTGTTTGATATTTTGTCTCAGCAACAGGAAAATAACTAAGGTGCCATACTTGGTTTGAAGTTCTGCCATTTCTATGCCTGAATAGTTTTTGATTAACATTTGATTATATTTATTGATTTATTTGGCAAATATCAGAAGACCTGAGGGATGAGACAGATGAGATTTTTTTCTCAGCCTTTGTGAGATTAGTACTACAGAGAGCAATCTGTTACATATTTGGTTACTGTTAAGATTGTTAATTTTGATTTTGTCTTCCTAGGCTTGAGTTTCTCAGAGCTTTTCACCTCGCATGTGAGAGGCTCTGGGTTCCAACCCGTGCACGGGGGGAATCTAGGCAAGGTGGCACACACTTGTAATTTTAGCCCTTTGGGAGACTGAGGCAGGAGGATAGGAGGATGAAACTTCTAGCTTGTGCAGGTTAGCAAGCTCTTGTCTCAAAAGATAACTTGAAAGGACTAGGGGTATAGCTCAGTGTGAAGGCCCTGCCTTCAGTGCTTAGCACTGAAAAGGAGGGAGAGAAGGGAGAAAAGAAAAAAAGGAGAGAGAAAAGGAAGAAAAGAAAAAAAGGAGAGAGAAGGTTCCTTGTTTATTATGGTTAACTATGGAGCTGGGCCGGGCCGGGCTGGGCCGGGCCGGGCTGGGCTGGGCTGCGAAGGGCTGTTAGGCGTTGATCTACACCCTCCCTGTAGTTCAGGTTGCTTGCCTGTCCATCATCGGCTGCGTCCCAACAGGGATAAGTCACAGAGCTGCAGCAGCACCTGCTCAGGTAACCTGGTGCCAGAGTGCATGTGCTCAACAAGTGTTATATCGTGTGTGTCCCAGTTGGAGCGGTGAAAAAAGTGTGAGCTGTTTGGAAAGGGCCCAGAGGGTGGAGTATAGCAAAAAGGTAAGAAAAAGGGTCCCCAGTGGTTATCCTTTTCAGTTAATAAAGCTGTTGTTGGAGTGTTATGTTTGTCTTTTTTTTTTTTTGTGGAACCGGCGATTGAACTCAGGTCCTTGCACTTGCCAGGGAAGCACTTATTCCACTGACCATCTCCCCGGCCCCAATGCTTTGAAAATAAGTTTCCTTAATGAAATCTTTTAGCTCACCCCCTCATAAAAGTAAAACAAGAACATTTTGCTCTTTCTTTTGCAGAAACAATTGCTTGAAAACTCCAAGCATAGGTCCTCAAGGCCCTTGGGTTCTGCCCCATGTACTGAAAAACAAAAACTGATATTATAAATTCACTTAAATAGAACAACAAGGTAGTTAATGCTGTTTGGCTCCATCAGATATCAAAGACAAAAATCTGGTTATTGCTTTTTAGGTGGATAAAGTTGAATTTATTGATTCATTATTTGTCTAGTAAAAATTTTCACCTTGGAAGTGAAAAGATGATTTTTTTCTTCTAGAAACTTTCTTCAGATCTTCAGTTTTTAGCTCAGTTGCTGCAAACACTGTTCCTTTAGATTTCCAACTGGCTGAAAATGTTTTTCTTTTTAAGCTGGCACTTAGCAGATTTTTCCAGTAAATATTCTTTGGGCATACCCTATGTATATGCATTTTGCAAGATCCTTATTCAGAAGGCTGGGAGGACAGGCACAGAGTAACTTGCTTAAGGCTCCTTCTGCTTTTACCACCTGTATATGAAATTGATTCGTTATATAAATACATTCACACACTGATAGAAGTAATTTGGCTTGGACATATAGAAAGGATGATTTTGTATTTGTAGGTGGTTTACTTGGCACGGTGATTGTCCTCCCGAGTGACAGTTCTCTTAATTTCTTGCAAGTGATAAACTGAAAGCAAGTCCCAGGTCCTGGATTTGAGAGGTTTGAGGTGACCTTGAAAGTTTCAAGAGTAGTGAGTACATTTATTTAAGACACCAAACAATTATGTGTGTATATGTAGTTTGTATTACATTTTGTTTGGTAGCTGTAGTTGATTCCATTAGTACCTAAAAGTTAGATTACTTAAGCTTCTATGGCTTGCCTTAAATAGACATTGCTAGTGTTAGTAGATAAATGCTGCTTATTTTACCGTGGGTAGTGAGTCTGTGCAAGGCTAAAGCAAAGAACTGCTGCTGAGTATTAACTAGCAAGCCAGCTTTTGGAGGGGCTGTTGATGTATGCTTGATCTTTCTGTTTGTTTGTTTTGGGGACTGGAAGTCAAACTCAGGACTTGCACTTGCCAGGCAGATGCTATTGTCATTGAGCTATATCTACCCAGCCCTATGTTTGTTCTTTTAACTCTACCTGAATTAATAATCTGAATACAAATTAAAATGTGTCATCATAGAGAATAATCAAAATGTCTGTGAGGCAATACTAGAAAAAGGAGGTCCAAAATTCTCTGAGCAAATAGTAACATGTAACTTTTAAGGCACTCTAATTACTTGGAGACTAGCCTTTCAGGATCATTAACATCAGTCTTGCCGGGGCCGGGGAGATGGCTCAATAGAATAAGTGCTTCCCTGGCAAGCGCAAGGATCTGAGTTCAATTCCCAGTTCTGCCCCCCCCCAAAAAAAAATCAACCTTGCCTTCAAAGGGCAAGGAAAAACCTACTTCTCTAGTGTTAAATAAAGAATGATGAAAACACTTAAAAAAAAATTGAGAGGTTGGTTCTTGTTTTCAGGGAGTAATATGTGGCCTCCCCTCTCCCATAATCTAGTAGGAAAGGAACCATTTGTGTTAGACCCTGTATGTTCAGTACTACATAGCTCTTACTAGCACTAAATGCTGAAATCTTGAGAGGAAGGAATTATTGCTTTTTGATAAGGATATTTCAGGTCCAAGGATGAGAGTTCTCAGGGTAAGATGTTAAAGTTCAAGAAGGTGAATGAGGTTGGAATGATGAGGTGGCATCACATTACTTTTTTTTTTTTATTTTTTTATTTTAACATTTATA
>NW_004524609.1:871228-906593 GCF_000260255.1 Octodon degus | reverse complement strand
ATAAATAAATACATAAATAAATACATAAATACATAAATGTTAAAAAAAAAACTTAGGAAGTTTAGAGTTTTGAAGCTTACTTTGGAGATGAGCACACTTTTGTCCTTTGTAAATGAGAAACCCGGAATGTTCAAGTGTGTCATGCAGATGATTAGAGTAAGAGTTTAGGGTATACTTGGAGTCTCTTTGTGTAGCCCTTCTCCCTTTTTTCTAATACTGGGAGTTGAACTTGGGGCTTTGCACTGAGTTACATCCTCAACCTTTTTAACTTTTGAAACAGTGTCTTGGTTTGTTATCCAGGCTACGATTGAAGTTGTGATCCTCCTGCCTCAGTCTCCTAGAGTGGTCATAGAAATCTTGAAATCTAAATGTAATACTCCGTGATTAACACTATGATGTATTGGAGAAATATTCATGCAAATGCAAATGGCAAGAAGAATCGTCATTTGAGAAGGAGAACTAAGGAGATAAAACTATTTTGCCTCTTTGTTGAAGAAGAGTGTTCCAAATGAGGGATGACAATGTTAACCTTTTATGTTTAGTTCTTTGGCTTTTTTGTGTATGATTGGAAATGAGATTTTGACTTGACACTCCCCCACTAGTGGGTAACTGATTGTTCCTAGGTTATTCTTTCTGTATGACACTTTTACTATCGAAATCCACATACATGTTACCGTTTTCTGTTTCACTGATCTATTATCAATTCTTATGTCATTATCACACTGGATCACAGAAGGTTTAAATGCTATAATGTGTCCAAACTGCATATAATTGTATAGTATGTGCCATAACTTTGATGGTGCAACTTCATTTTTCTCTTTCTTTGGCTTCTGTGTGTGTGAAGGGACTCATTCTCGACCTTGTGCTGCCCAGGCAGATGCTGTGCTACTGAACTATACCCCTGGCTCAGCTTTTCTTGTACTTCACATTATATATACTTGTGAGGCTATTATTTGTGACCATTCTCTTCCATACAATTTTTAATAGAATGTTTATTGACTTTAAATGATACTGGGATTAGAGTTGAAATTGCTTTGAATATATGCTTTAGTTTGGAAATGTGACTTCTTGGCGTTAGGAGTGTCAGAGTTGTAATATTTTTCCTTTGAAGTTGTTAATGTCTAGAGTAACACTTGCACTTTTGCTTCTGTAGTTGTATTTTTCTCTTGGGTTTATTTCTTTATATTTTGCAAATTTTAATGCTATTAAGAATGAGAGGGGCTGGAGAGATGGCTCAGTGGTCTAAAGCACCTACTTGAATCAAGCTTGGCGAAGCACAGGGACCACGGTTCGATCCCCAGCACCACATGCCAGCCAGCCCCACCCCCTGGTGGGCTGAGCTGGCCACACACACACACAATAAATAAATGTAATTTAAAAAAAAAAAAAAAAGAATGAGATAATTTCTTGTTAGTAGATAGAACACTTGGTTTTATATGTTAATTTTGTGTTTGGTCTCCATGCTAAATTTACTTTTAAGAGATTCAGATTTTTGGTTTTGATTTTGCTAGCTCAACAGAAACCTAGGGACAGATAATGACTTTTCTTTTGTGACAGGGTTTTGCTGTGTAGTTGAGGCTTGTTCAGGCTGACCTCAAACTTGTGGGGGCCCTCCTGCCTCAACCTCCTGAAAATGCTAGGGCTACAGTCATATGCCACCACGCCCAGTCAATTCATTTATCCCTTTCCTTTCCCATGTCTTGCTCCTCTCCCCGTTGTTTTTTGTATTTTAGGGAAGGGTCTACAGGGCGTTCAGGGTCTCACTGTGTAGATCAGACTTGTAGTGATCCGCCTGTTTACAGCAACCCACCAGCTGGGATTATAGGCACACACACCATGTCCAGTCTCAATTGCTGTCCCAGCCCAACTTGGGGGTGGGGCTGACACGGTAGGCCCCGCCTGCGCCTTCTTGCATGGGGCTTTAATCTGCTGAGCTATTTGGCCAGCCCTCTTTCCCCCTTGTGTATATATTTTCAGTATTTGATATTTACTTTCCTTGAGTGGAGCTGGTACCTGTACAGAACACATCCTTATTTTATTTTTATTTTTATGTATTTAGTACAGGGTCTCACTACACACCTCACACTCCTAGTGATCCTCCTGTTTTCAGCCTCCCAAGCGCTGGGATTATAGGCGTGTGCCACCATGCCCAGTCTCATTCACTGTTTCAGTGTGCCTCAGGTCAGGCTGCCACGCCACGCCACGCCACGCCACGCCACGCCACGCCACACCACACCACACCACACCACACCACACCACACCACACCACACCGGGAATCAAACCCAGTCCCTGCACTTGCCTAAGCAGACGCTGTAGTCCGCTGAGCTATCTGGCCGGCCCCCAGAACACATCTTCACTCCTTTTTTCATCCGTCATCCCTCTCCCCCATCTCTTGCTTCCCTTTACCTTTGAGAATGATTGCTCTCCCTGCTTGCTATTACTTTTTTTTTTTTTTTTTTTGCTCTTTACAGTTTGGACATCTCTTAGAAGAAAAACTGTGCAATACCAAAGCTTGTGTTTGCCTTTCATCAGCACCATGGTCTCAGGGACAGCCATTTTCCTACAGAGTTTTTCTTTATGATGGTAGCAGTGTTCCATTGTGTGTAAATGCCACATTTTCTTTCTTTTTTTTTTTTTCCAAAGGACTTTTTTTTGGTCTTATTTTCACTATTTTCTTTTTTTGGTACCGGGAATCGAACTTGGGGCCTCGCGCTTGCTAGGCAGGCGCTGCGCCACCGAGCCACATCCCCGGCCCAATGCCACATTTTCTTTTGCCATTTATTTGTTGGACATACAGGCTGCCTCCTAGATTTAGCTATTAGGAAGCGGGCTGCTATAAACACAGGTGTGTGTGCATTGCTGTAGTAGAATAACTCTTCCAGGAAGATACCTGAAAGGGGAATAACTGAGTTAGGTGGAGTTTCTAGTTTGGCTTTTTGGGGGAGGGGAGTTGTTCTAAATTGCATTTCTCTAATGTTCAGAAGTGTTGAGCATTTCTTCAGGTATTAAAATGGACATTTGAGGGTGACCAGATAGCTTAGTGGATTAAAGCACCTCCTTAGGCATGGAGGTGTGGGGGGAGGGGGCTGGGGGATTGGAGGTTTGGATCCCCAGCCTGCCCTGCTGGCCCTGCAGGCTCTGCCCCCAGGTCAAGCTGAGATGGCGGCTGAGACTGGTCTTTGGGGTGCACTCCTGTACTCCCGAGGCTGAAAACAGGAGAGTTACTGAGTCCGATCTGTGTAGATCCTATACTAACTATATTAAAGAAAAAAAGGTTTTGAGCCAGTTACCTTTTTTCCCCTTTACTAGCAGCTCCTTGCTTATATTTCATTTATTATTAGTTTTTAAAGATGGGGTCCTGTTATATTGTTTAGGCTGGTCTCAAACTCAAGTGGTCCTCCTGCCTCAGCCTTGTGAGGAGGTGCCCACTCCACGTGGTTCTATATTGTATTTTAAATTTTGTGGTTATTAGTTTGTTAAAATTTTTAGCCACTTCTTTCATGAGTGAGTTTTGATGATATATTTTTCTAGAAAATTAGCTGTTCTTGCTTAGATTTTCAAATCTACTAGCAAAAATTTCTGCTTGGTAATCTCTTCAAGTCTTCCTGTGGACACTACTTTTTTTCCTATTTCATTTCTAGTGTCTTTTTCTTCTTGTTTCCAAAGTTTTTTACTTAATTATTTTTAACCTTTTAATTACATTATGAAGTCACCTTTTTGTTTGCTCTTTGTCTATTCATTTTCCCCCCTTGGATGTTTTTTTTTTTTCTATTTTATTATTTTGCACACAGTCTTACTTGATTCAGGCTGGTCTTAGCTCGTGGAGCTATCCGTGTCAGCTGTCGAAGGCTGGGATTGCAGCACGTGTGCCACCACGCTTTGGCTTCTGTGGATTCTTTTAAAAACTCCGTTGACTACACTTATGCCATTTGCTTTCTGTCTTATTCTTTTAAATATACACTTAATTTTAGCATAAGAACTCCTGTGTCTGAGTAGTTCTTTGGCTGGAGTTGGTTGGTAGGTCATATCTTTTTATACAGAAGAGCAATTTTGGTTTATCTTTAGCGTAATTTAAAAGATAAACCTTCCAGTTTAAATTGGCATTTGTTTCCATATTGATTGTATATAACTTTGGTGTATTATGATGAAAATTAATCTTTCATGCTGATTTTTGGAATTTTAGCTATGTCTTTGTGACTGCTTAGGTGGTCAGTTGTTAAATCTTTTTTTTTTTTTTTGTGACTAGCTCAGCCCACCCTGGGTTGGGGCTGGTGGGGGTATGTGGTCCCAGGGATTGAACCATGATCCCTGCACGCTTGCCTAAGCAGGCGCTTTAGCCCGCTGAGCTATCTCACTAGCCTGTTAAATCTTTTAAGAGTATTTGAAAAAGTTACATTTTCATTTTAGATGTAAAGTTCTGTGTTGTCCCTTAAGCAGTCATATTTTTTTAAAAAAATAGCTTAAGAATGCTCCTCAAATATTTAAACTACATACACTGTAACACAGTGGATGCAGTTAGAAAGCCCAGACTTGAGTTATTTATGGCTTTCTAACTTGGTAGTTCTCATCTTTGCCCCTGAGTTTCCTCCATGACCTGGGAATTTTAACATTTGCCTTATGAAACTTTGTTAGAATTAGAGGAGATAGTGTATGTACATCTCCGTATCCTATTCTGGTGTCTGATAGACAAATAATAATCTCATTTGGGTGTCCATCTTTCTTTTTAATCTTTATTTATTTGGTACAGGGTCTCACTACACAGCTCACACTCATACTGATCCTCCTGTCTCTGCCTCCTCAGCACTGGGATTACAGGTGTTGTGGTGCCACCGGCATGTGACATCAGGGATTGAACCTGGGTCCTTGTACTTGCCAGGCAGGTGCATGGACCGCCGAGCTCTCTCCCCAGCCCTGAGTGTCTGTCTTTGGATGTTGCCATCTTTTTCGTAATCGTAGCAGTACTCATATCATTAGTACTTTTTTCGTATGCTATGCTGTGTTCATCTTTTTAAGTTGCGTTCTGAGATCAGTGAATAGCGTAGTGTGCATGACTGCTGTATTGCTTTCTGGAAGTTATATCACTTTATTCTGCTTTGATTGATACGTGAGTATGCCAGTTGAACTTCAGACTTGACTGTTGTGTTTGGAAAAATGAATACAGTACTTATATCTGCTTTAACATCCACTGGATTAGTCTCTCTGTGTCTGTCTTGGGCTGTGGGGGGGGTGACACTGTTATCACCTTTCATATTAAATGCATGTTTTGAAAACTACTTGGGAGGATAAGCTTTTTTTTTTTCTTTTGATATTATAATTCCCCCCCCCCACTTATTTTGGTGTTTGTTACTACAAGGTAGGATTGTCATTTATAGAATACATTTTAACCAGGCTTTTTACCCATAGGATCTAAGCACATTCATTTTCTCTCCTCTTCCATATTTGTGTGATTTTCCAAAAATGAATTTAGGGAGGATTTCTTAACAGAGGGACCATTTGTTAGTGGCTGGATAATTCCTTTGTTTACCAGAACCTTTAAAAACAAGAAAGAATGAGAGCCTTTAAATGAGAATGCCAAGTCATATTTTGGCATTATGTGTTCATTTAGCCCCAGAAATTGACAGAGTTGATTTCACTTGCTTTGGTTTAAATATGAATATGTAATTAGTAGACAATTGGTATTTCAGGACTTTGTTGTTATAGGCCACTGGGGCCTGAGGTAAACATTCTGGAATTTGTTGTTTTGTTTAAAAATCATTCATTCATGCATTCATTCAACCAACATTTCTTGATTATTCCTCGAGTTTTGACACACAGTAAGAAGCCTTGAAGCTGGGCATGGTGGTGCACGCCTATAATCCCAGCATTCAAAAAGCTGAAACAGGGATGTCAGTGTGAGTTTGAGGCCAGTTTGGGTTACATAGTGAGTTCCTCAAGGCCAATTTGAAAATCTGACAACCTAGCAAGCTTCTGTCTCGCCCCCTAAAAAGGGAAAAAGAACTCTAGAAGTATGAATTGAAGTTTTTGAAAGTACACACAAGTTGGAATACAGATTTTTCTTATTTTCAAAATGATACTAATGGGCTGGGAGATAGCTCGGCAGCAAAAGCATCTGCCTGGCAAGTGCAAGGTCCTGAGTTTGATCCCCAGAATGTCCCCCTGCCCCCTCCCATGATGCATAACTTAATCTTTTCCTGGCCAATTAAAACTTTTTATTGGGGCTGGGGAGAAAGCTCAGTGGCTTAAGTGCCTGCCTGGCAAGTGCAGTGTCCTGAGTTCAATATCCAGTAACACAAAAACAGACAAAACTTTTTGTTGATTTTGCTTTTTCCCTTAGTGGATAACAAAGTAATAAGCTCTTTCCACCTAAAATGGTGGAAATTTATCTTTCAAGAGATTTGAAAATATTTTCTCCTACATGTTTTAGTGGTCTTTTAGAAATTAGCCCTTTAATCCATCAGAAACATTTTTTGTTTCATTATGAGGAACTAAAATCCTCTCTTGTTTGCCAAATAGCTAACTTGTGTTTCAAAACCACTTTTTTATATTACTTCTCTTTGAGACTGCTCTTTGCAAAGAGTATTTTTTTAATCTAGAATATTGGTTGGCTGGTTTTCTTTATGTTCATTTAGTCTTGGTTATATAAGGATATTCTTGAATATTTTGGCCTTTATTTATTTGAAACGACCCATCTCAGATAATTTTATTGCTAGCAAATGATGACAATCTAATTTGCTTTATTCACTTTTTTCCCTATTCTTTTTTTTTTTTTTTTGTTCCTCAAATGCCTTCAGGGCACTTTTGGCCAGCGGGAGAGTTGTGAGGTTCGAACTCCAGCAACCCGAGGCTGACAGCTTTGTGGAAGCAGCCACTTAAAGGCCTGAGCTAGGGCCAGGCCCCCCTTTTTTCCCTATTCTGAAAATTGAGTCATTGTAAGTAATATTGAGAATTCAATTTTGATAAACTTTTCAGCATATGTACATATATATAATTGTATACATGTCCACTTTTGGTATGTTGTGCTATGTTGAAAAAATGATGAAGTACAATGGTATTTTTATGTTTTATTTATTTGATGTATGATTGATTTCATTGTTTCTCAGGGGCTGGCCTTACGGTATATGTGGGGTTTTTTAGACAGATGGACAGTGTAGTCCAATCTGGCCTTGAACTCACTATGTGGCCCAGCCTGGCTTTGAATTTGTAATGATCTTTTTGCCTCAGCTTCCTCAGTAACCTGGAATATAATAGATTTGTGTGAACACTATATGTAATTTTTTATTAATGTATTTGGTACAGGGTCTCACTATGTGGTTTAGACTCGTAGTGTTCCTCCTGTTTTCAGCCTCCCCAGTACTGGATTACAGGCATGCATCACCACACCAGGGCTCCAGTCACTAGCTCGTCCATCCAAAGGTGGGGTCTTTGCAGCATGATTTACCAGGGATCAAACCCTCGTCCCTGCACTTGGCTAAGCAGACGCTTAGTCCATTAAATAATATTTTAACCTAGATCTTTAGTGAATATCACATCTTTGTTTTTAATTTAAACACACTTCCTTTTAACCATTTTTAGACCTATCGGTTGGACCATTCTCCTTACATCTCTGTGTGTCTGTGGTTTGCTCTGTGAGACCATTTGGCTTGATTTTATCATTACAGAACCGAGTGGTCCTGTTGCTGTCCCCAGTTTGAGTAACATTGCATTTATTACGCCACTTTTAACTCTTAGCTTTATTCAGCCTGCTGTCAGAACCTCTTTCTCCTATCTGGTCTTCCCCATTTTGTGTCTATGAAATTGACCTTTAAGGCCCAAATACAGAAGCAGATGATCTGTGATCTCTTTTTTCGCGGAACCAAGGATTGAACTCAGGCCCTTGTGCTTGCCAGGCAAGCGCTTATTCCACTGAGCCATCTCCCCAGCCCCGATCTGTGATCTCTTCTCTGTGCTTTACTATGATATATTTGTAGGTTGGTCAGTTTAGTTTTTAATTGGTCGATCATCTTTTCAGAAGAAGGTGGAACTGTGAGGACTTTTTTTTGCTTGATGATCTAAAGTGAGCTTTAGAGCACATTGAATCTTCATTCAGATTTTAGGGTACCTAGGGAAACATGGTCAGTCCCTGTGAGGTCTAGGAAGGGTGAATACAAGGTCTGGGAAGGATAGAAAGTGTCATTTATTATTAATATTTTTAAATGTACTCTTTTCAAGTAGTTATAAAGATCTGTTTTTAAAATTTATTTTTATTAGTACATGTTTACAATATGTAATGATTACATTTATTGTGAATTTGTACATGTGCATAGCACATCTTGATTCTTCTTTGTCCCCTTACCTTCCTATTCTTTCTTGCTCCTTCGATCTCTTCCATGTTAAAAAAAAAAGCTTTTTTCTTTAATTCCTTTTTAAAAAATCTCTTTGTCCCCATCTCCATTTTGTGTTTTTTTCCTATTTGAAAAAGATTCCCCACTTACTATTTTTTTTCCAAAATTTTATTGATAAGCAGCAATGAGACAGTTTCAAATCAAATCAGAAGTACAGTTTCAACAAATAACACACTGCATATATTCTTCTTAGTGGTCCCACTTCCTATTATTTATCATTTATTTTGCCCTTTATATTTTGGCTTTCCTCCTATAAAAGAAACCCTGCAATATTTAAACTTGTGTGTGGTTTATTTTACATAATATGTTCTTTTTTTTTTTTTAATTTATGAGAGAGAGAGAGAGAGAGAGAGAGAGAGGTGTGTGTGTGTGTGTGTGGCCAGCTCAGCCCACCAGGGGGCGGGGCTGGCTGGCATGTGGTGCTGGGGGATTGAACCGTGGTCCCTGATGCTTTGCTAAGCTTGTTCTAAGTAGGTGCTTTAGACCACTGAGCCATCTCTCCAGCCCTACATAATATGTTCTTGAGGAACATCCATTTACCTACATATGCCTCAATGTATCCTTTATGGCACAGTAGTACTTTGTTGCATATGAATACCAACCACATTTTCTTTATCCATTCATCTGTTGGTAGGCATATAGGTTATTTCCAAGTTTTAGCATTGTGCTGCTGTAGATGTGGGTATGCAGGTGTCAGTGTAATTTGATGAACGTAACTCAACAAAGAGCCACAATTCTGTGTTTCACTTTAGTTTTCTGGAGTGTTACGTTGAAAATCGTTTACTGTTTCTTACTTTGCGCAGTATTTCTACAGTAAGTGCAATGGAATATTTTTGAGCTAGTAAGAGAGGCCCTTAATAAACTTAAGCAATAAGAATTGGAGGTAGATCCTTCTGCAGCCCCTCCAGATACAGCTTGATTAGGAATATTGACAGTCTTGAAGAAAGAAGGGGATATTTTGGTGGGTTTCTTGCCTCAAAGAATTCAGATTTTGTGAAATAGAATAGGTATTCTTCCTGTTCTACAGGATATCCTTTGTGTTTAAATGTCTCCCTATTCCAAGACCTATTGAGTTTAATGTATTTGTTTCTTTATACATTCATGTGTGGGAGTGTAAAATGGTTTTCAATTTAAAGAATCAGGCACATCTTTTTTTTTTGTTTGTTTGTTTGTTTAATTTTATGTATTTGGTACAGGGTTTCACTATGCAGCTCCGACTGGTAGTGATCCTCCCGTTTCAGCCTCCCCAGCACTGGGGATTACAGGTGTGAGCCTCCACACTACTAGGGCAGAGCCTGCTTGGCATGTGGTACTGGGGATCGAACCTGAGTCCTTGGACTTGTTTAAGCGGGCACTTAGACTGCTGAGCTATCTCTGTGTTCCACATCTTCAATTTAAAATATGCATGCCACTTGCAGTTTAGTCTTTAAAGGGAAGTGCAAGTATTTTACTATCCACATATATTGTCTGTTTTTATAAACATAAGAATCAGGCACTTTTCTGCAATTACTATATCTGAATTTCTGGTCCTTTATGCATCCTTAACATTGAACACATAGAAATTTAATTATGGGTTCAGAATGCTAAAATTGTTGTACATTTTCAACTCTGTCCCCCTTCAGAGTTTGTGGTTCACTTACCACCCGAGTTAAGTACTGTACCAGTTTTATGTGACAAAGGAGTTGAGCCAGCACCAGTAGGAAAATCATGATGTATGTTGTTAGTTATCAGTGACATTTGACATTCATCTAGGTGTGGGACACTAATGTTAATGGCCAGATTGTGAAGGTACCATGACCGTTACTGAATTCCACTGGGGTAAAGTTACGGGGGAGACTACTTGAAATACTGGATGGGATGATTGTGGAGGGGCAGCTGTGGTGGGTTGACACCTGGTGGTTTACTTTGCAGCTGACCTGAACCAGTGCAGTGGGAGGCCCACCTGAGGATTGTTGCCAACAAAAGAAAAAGGAGAACTGGAGAAAAAGAAGAGAAGTTGTTAGGGAGCAGCTGGTTCTTTTGAGCCGATGCTTCTCCTGAGGAGCTTGTCATGCTGGTTTTCCTGATGAACTCAGCTGTTCTCATTGTCAGAGAGAGTTGGGGATCTCGCTGAGGGTGGCTGGGTTCACTTGGGGGAGCTCTGGTCCTCATCTTGATCATCTGGTTCAAGAGGGGAAGGTGGTGCACTGCTTTGTCTCCTGGAGAAGCTTGTCACATTGGCTCTCCTGATGGGAACTCGGATTTCATTGTTGTTGGAGGAGCTCGGGTGACCTCACTGTCACTGACCCTGACTCTGGTACCTTTCCAGGGAGCTTTGGTTCTTACTTTGAATGACACCTCCTGGCTATATAGTACAGATCCCCTCGCCTGCTAGCATAGATGGTTCATCTCACTGGCATAGACTTTCTGTAACTTCCACCACTGACCTTGGGGCCTTCCCAGGGCAGATCTGTGAAACAGGCCTGCATGAGACATTGTTATGAGCTCTTGGCCTCCAGTTGGCACTCATGGGGGCCATTGTTACAGACCCTAGGCCTCAGCTGGACTCCTATGGGACACTGCTGTGGGATCCAGGCCTCAGCTGGGTTCTTTGGTCTGTAGTGTGTGGACAGATTTCCTGCATTCCTTTTGTATATGAGTTGTTGGGTGATTTACAGATAATCTTACAAATTATATATCCTGTATTGTTCCCTTTGCAAAACCTCAAACTACAGCAGGAACCAAGACTGGGACAGTTTAGAATGCCATTGGTTAGGCAGTAGGTAGGTAAATTTCTTTCTAGGTTCTTACATAATGAAGTTGATACTGTGAAATGAATCTTCTATGTGTATACTTAGGAGAATGGAGAAAGGGAGAAGATAAGCAGTTCGGTTATTTTGCAGATAATTTAGCTCATTATAGTATCTCCTAAACATAGTACATCTCACTCCAGAACTATCTAAAATTATGTGTCCCTTTTGTGTAGGCTTCTCTGCATTCCTCAGCCATGTTTCTATAAAATACTTTCGTGGTGAAAAATGTACCATGAACCTAAATATTCATTAGAATGCCATATTTATAATAGCAATATATAAAATATTATCTGTACCTTTACATTGGGGCCATCTAGCCTAACTTTGTTTGAATATTTATTCTCAGGGTGGTCCTCAGAACAACAGAATTGAACAGTATTGCCCAGGAATTTGGAGGGCATGCAAATTCTGGTCGTACCCAAGACCTGAACCAGAAACTCTGGAACAGAGCCTAATAGTCTGTATTGCGTTTTTTATATTTTGAGATGGGGTCTTGCTTTGTAGTTCAGGCTGGCTCTAAACTTTCTATGTCAGTAGCCCAAATGTTTGTACTGCCTCAGCCTCCCAAGAACTGGTATTACGGGCCTTGCACCCTAGGCCTAGCTGCTAATGGCCTGTCTTAACAAGCAAAGCACTTCAGCTGCTGATTCCTGTGCAAGGCCAACATTTTCAACTGATGAAAAGCAAACAAAGGAAGCTGTTACTTCATCTGGATTATTTGACTTTTAGATTCCTAACAGAAAAGATTGATGTGGGGTAAAGTGTATAGTTAATGGGAAATCATGATTTTTGTTAGTCACTTTCAGCCTTGGTTCATAGGCCACAGTTGTCTCCTTCATTTCTCTTGAGCTGTGAAGGTGCATTTTTTCAATCATTCCCCTCTCCTTATTGTGGGGGAGTGACAGTGATACTGAGGTTTGAACCAGATCTTTTGACATTGAGCTACATCTCCAGCCCTGTTTTATTTTAAGACGGACTTGCTAATATGCCATAGCTGGGCTCAAACCTGTGCCCCTTTTACCCTCCTAGACTGCTGAGAACACAGGTATGGGTCATCACATTAGCTTATAAAAAGTTCAAACAAAGAAGAAATTTTGGGCAGTTGCATCAGCCAGTACTTCCATTTTGTAGTCTTCAGCTAGATCATTTATGAAATAATTTTCATTTCTGTTTAGAGTAGTGATCAGAGAAAATACATAAATTGATATTGTACTTTTCCAGTGTCTGGACAGTGGAGGTACTTTTAAAACGATGATCTAAATGTTTGTCTTGTCTCTTTGAGACAGGGTCTCAGGCTGGCCTTGAGCTCACTTTGTAGCCCAGGCTGACCTCCTCCTTCAGCCTCCTGAGTGCTGAGATTATGGGTGTGTGCCATCAGGTCTGGCTTATAAGGAGGGTTTGTAGCTAATGTTTATTGTCCTCAGCATATCTAGGCACTTTGTGATAGGCTATGTTTATTCTCTCTCAGCATAAATGTCATTTATTCTTTACAAGCAGCTTTAATTGAAGTAAATTCGTATACCATATAATTCATTTGAAGGAATATAGTTTATTGGCTTTCATGTGTCCAGAGTTGTGTGAGTGTTGTTCGCACAGCCTAAGTTTTGGTCATAGTTGATCTTCTGAAGTTTGGTCTTCCCAGAATTAAGTCGGTGTGCCCCGTCTGAACCGTGTTCTTCGGCACATGAATGAAAAGACAAAAGGAGGCATATAGAGTAGTCTTACTTTTCAGTGGTTCTTGCTAGTTGAAGTCAGATGATTCTCTCTGTGATGCAACACCAGAAGGTCTGGAGTAACAGCCTTAGTGTACCTCACAGTGTTGGTGTCTCTCATCTCACCTGTCTCATCAGTAAGCATTGTATAATCTCACGAGGAGAGAGAGTTCAGTAGTTTTTGAGAGAGACACCAAATTTACGTAATTTATTACAGTTACCCTATTTTTTCCTTCTTCTTCTTCTTCTTCTTCTTCTTCTTCTTCTTCTTCTTCTTCTTCTTCTTCTTCTTCTCCTTCTCCTTCTCCTTCTCCTTCTCCTTCTCCTTCTCCTTCTCCTTCTCCTTCTCCTTCTCCTTCTTCATTTAGGACAGGGTCTACGGAGTCCCACTAGGTAGATCAGACTTGTAGTGATTCTCCTATTTTCAGCCACAGAGTGCTGGGATTATAGGTGTTCTCCACCACACCCAGTCTCAATCGCTGTTAAAGGACACCCCGCAGGCAGGGTTGCTTCGCCACACCATGTCATGCCAGGGATCGAACCCCAGCTGCTGTGCTCTGCCTAAGCAGGCGCTTTAATCCGCTGAGCTATCAGGCAGGCTCTGTTTTGTTACTGTTAATCTCAGTAATTTGTAAATTCTAGTCTATCATTATATTTGCATATGTAGGAAAAAAGGACATAAAGGTTTTTGCAATGTCTGGTCCCAGGCATCTGTGGGTTCAAAGTCTTAGTTTTCCAAAATGAAGAGTTGTAGTGAGAGATAAGTGACAGTGAAGGTTGTACAACATTGTGTGTATACTTAATATCACCCAAATGTATACTCTTATTATTACTGCTTCAAAACTCAAGTATAATTCATATACCATAAGTCATGTTTTAAAATGTGCAGTTCAGGAGTTTTTAGTATATTCATGAAGTTGAGCAGCTATCACTTACTAATTGTAGAACATTTTAATCTTCCCTAAGAGAAACACTGTCCCACTGAGCAAAATACTGCTCTTTCTCCTTTTCACCAGGCACTGCTATCCACCAATCACCTTTCAGGCTCTTTAATAATATGAGTCTACCACACATTTCATATAAGTGGAATCACACAAAATGTAGTCTTTAGTGTCTCCTTTTTTTTGGTTTTCCTTGTCCATTTATTTTTTTTTCTTTCTTTTTTTTTTTTCTTTCCAGGCTGGCCTTGAACTCACAGTGATTCCTCTTGTCTTTAGAGCCTTTTTAAAATTCAATTTAATTTTTTCAAGGTGTGTGCATAGAATATCAGTGTTTGATTGCATTTTTCTTTTGGGGCAGGGTTTGCCATATATTCCAGGCTGGCCTTATCACTGTGTCATGTATATTGTTTTTTAACTTGCTTCCATTTCGAGTTACAGGGACACACTACTCCCTTTCCCTCTGGGTTATATTTTCAGTCTTGGAAGTGTCTCTTGTACATAAGTTTTACATTTTGATGTATAATCATAAGGACATTTTGATCAGTAATGGGCTTCACACACAACAGTGGTCCATAAGATTGCAGTGGAGCTGAAATTTTTCTGTCACCTATCATAGATTGTAGCCATTGTTACTTTGTATCACAGTGTCTTAGTTGTGGGAATGCTGGAATTAGCAAACCTACTGTGTTACTAGTTGTATAAAACAGCATAGATAATTACATGTAGTATTTAATTATGTGTACTTATTAATGAACAGTTTTGACATTTATTTTTATTGTTGGAGCATTCTTTTATTTACTAAAAAGTGTTTAGTATAAAAAAGAACCATGTCGCATTGGCTGCATCGTTACCTTTACCCTCATGTTACTGTCTTTATTTCAAGGGGCCACATTGAAATGTGTGATCTATACCATCTATTTTTGCAGAAGTACAGTGACAGAAAGAACCCACTGTGGCACACGTGCCCTAGGTTTGCCACCACTGTAAGATTGCACAAGAACAAAAGTGCAATGGCAAATTTCTACAATGCATCCCCATCTATAACATGTGAGTGTAGTGCAGTTTATCTGTTTATCTTTTTTGTGTCATAGCTTAAATCATTGCTTAGCACAAGGTCATGTACTTCTGTGCTTTCTTCCTAGAGTTTTGATATTTTAGCTTCTGTATTCAGGTAGACGAGTGATCCAGTTTTAGTTAGGTGTGTATGTATGATGAGGCAGAGGTCCACGGTCTCTTGTTTGTGATTCCTAATGTATCTGTGTTATTATTGAAAGCACTTTTCCCTTCCATTGTTTCACAGAAATAAATACCAATCCAGCTGTGAAGCTAGCTTTTAAAATTTTTTAGTAGTTTTATATGATATTTACAATATTTTTGCAACAAAACCTTCGCAATAGAGTTGCATACTGTGATTATTTCTGAAGATGGGAAGAGACATGATTTTCATTTGTTTTGTTTTTAATCCTTCTAAGTTGTATTATGTGGTTTTCTTGGTGATTAGAAAAACAGAACAGTCACAAGTGTCCTGCTAATGCTGATTTACTTAAATAGTCATGGCAGCTTTTTACCCTAACCCAAATTACTTTTTAAATTCTTTTCCTGTTTCTTTTGTTTTTTTAAACAGTGTTTCCTAAGACTGCTTCCCATCGTTGTTTGTTTTCCATGTTAGAAGCTGCTATTTTTACAAGTAGGGCTGATGAGTAGACATAAGTGATATAACCAAGACACTCAGCTTGTTAATTGGTTACGAGCAAGAACTAGAATCATGTTTATGTTATTCAAAGTGGTGGCTTCTCTGTGGTTGTCCATACTGACTAGTAAGTAGTGAGCAGCTCATTGAATGCTTGGGATTTGTGTGTCCACATACAGACAGATGAATGATGAAGGAGGGGGAAGTATTTTGATGGAGGAATTGTTAATGAGAAAAGATCAGTATTGGAAACTATAAAATAGTTTTTGACTTCAGGGAACTGGGCATTTTGATTTAGTGAGTGCAAATATTTATAGTGATCATGTCCGGTATGATAATGAAAGCAAGCGAGTCATTATACTTTTCTTTGCTTGTGAGTTTTAAACATGGTTCCAGGCTGGGGAGATAGCTCGGCAGCCTAAGTGCCTGTGTGGTGGCCCACACCTGTAATCCCAGCGCTATGGAGACTAGACAGGAGGATCACTGTGAGTCCCAGCTGCGTAGTGAGATCCTGTACCAAATAAATAAATAAATAAATAAATAAATAAATGATATAAAAATTTTTAAACGTGGTTCCAACTGTTTGACTAAATGTCATGTGGATGTGATGAACAAACTGTAATAATACAGTTATCCATTGCATCCATAGAGGTTGGTTCCAGTATCTAAATCACTCTATAAAAGGCTTTAATGTTGGTAGATAATCTGTGCATATCCTCCCATAAGCTTTATTTTTTTAATTTTTTTTTGTACTGGGAATTGAACTCAGGACCTTGTACTTGGAAGGCAGGCATTTGTGCTGCTGAGCTGTCTCCCTGCCAACACCACCCCCGTGAATTTTAAATCAGGTCTCACTGAATAATACCCAATGTAGGGGAAATTATATTAATTGCTGTTATTCTGTATTGTTTAGGAATAATGCCCTCCAAGTTATACATTTAGCTAAATGCAGTCTCCCCTCTCCCCCATTATTTTCAGTTTTTGTTAGTTGTAGAAGCCAGAATGTAGACTGCCAACTATACTATCATGGTGGTTTCTCAGTTCATGAACTTAATGCTTTCTATGATTCCGGTTGCAAACCAAATTGGTCACAAACCAAATCAGATTCAGTGGTTAGGTTCAGTGTTGGCCTTATGGAGGAATCTCTCTTGGTTCTCCACCAATTCAGTTTACAATCACAGTCATGTAGAAAATTAAGGGGACAACCCACTGAGGCCCCCTTCCTGTCACTCTCTCAGACGGGAGCTTTCTTTCCCCCAATAAATATATTCTACTCATTTAAAAAAAAAATTAAAGTTTGTGAACTGAAATACCACTGTTTTGCTTTGATAAAGGTTTAAGAGGTTTTCTGTTATTTAGTCTGCAGATGTGTCCTAAATACTGTTTGTGTTTTGAAGAGACAGCAATAAAGTAACGCTTGTAGTTTCTGCCTTCCCTTTTAATGAATTAGCATTAGTCTTTCCTCCAAAACTAAAGACTTTTATACCAAGTTAGAAAATTATTAATGGTGGGGCTGGGGATCCAGCTCAGTGCCGTAAGTGCCTGCCTGGCAAGCGCAGGGTCCTGAGTTTGATCCGCGGTACCGGGAGGGAGGAGAGAAGTTGTTAAAGGTAATACTATGTGTGGTAATACTGTGTCTGTCTAGGATCAGTGCTTAACTTTGGGGACAGTTGAGTGAAATTAGGCTTGATGAGTTACAACACAGAATTCTTGGTTAGAGGTCAGATTTGCCTCTGTGTCTGTCCCTCCTCCCTTGTCCTTACTGTGATTGTTCTTTGTCAGCTTTTGCTGTTCAGGTGTGGCTGTTTGTGGCTGGTTTGTCGGACATAGGGGAGAGCAACAAGGTTAAGATGAACGAGCTCCAGGTGTAGCTTACCACTCGTTTCTGAAGACAGTAGGGTAGCTCGGGAGCCGAGTGGAACACTTGATGCACATTCTTTTTTTTTTAATTATTTATTTATTTTTATTTATTACATTTATTTATTGTATGTGTGTGTGGCCAGCTCAGCCCACCAGGGGGCGGGGCTGGCTGGCATGTGGTGCTGGGGGATTGAACCGCGGTCCCTGTGCTTTGCCAAGCTTGTTTCAGGTAGGTGCTTTAGACCACTGAGCCATCTCTCCAGCCCCCTTTTTTTAAAAAAATTATTTATTTATTTTTATTTATTACATTTATTTATTGTATGTGTTGATGCACATTCTTATCTGCTTCTTTTTTTCCAAGGATGAGTCATTCTTGTGAAAGATTTTAAGACTAGGTGAAAGCTGCATTTCAGCCATTGATAAATTAAGTTCAACCTCAAACTTTTGTGTTTTTGTGTCAAGGGAAAAATAGCTGTTAAGTCTGCTATTTTCTTTTGCAAAAAATATTCACTGTTATTTATAGAGATTTGTGCTGGACTCGAGAATCACGTACTGTGTTAAACGTTTGATTATGGGTGCTAATTCAGATACACGAATAGTTATATGTGACAGTTACATGCCAGAGATAATTATCCACTCTAAAAAGTAGTTTCTCTAAGATTGAGAGAAGGGGACAGTCATGTTTGAATATTTAAATATTCAGGAAAATTTGGCATGAGGTGCTACTTTTGACTGTCAGTTATTAGACGAGAGTGAAGTGAGAAGTGAGTGCATAAGGAGAGCCAGCAGGCCGAGTGTGACCAGAAGTTCAGAAGAGAGAAGTGGTTTTGGGGTAAAGGTCTGGCCTGGTTGGAGTGGTGTCTGCTTTTTGTTGCAGGTCTTCCAGCTCTGCCCTATGTCTACCTTAAAGAACAAAAGTGAGTGTCGACATGAATTGTTTTCATCTGGATAACTGAAGAATTGTGCCTCTTTTTCCTTACGTCAAGGTTTAGCTGCTGCTTGCCCCAGCTCTTACCTTAGAATTAAAGGAGCAGCTGAATGTATCCCGGGAGGTGTAGTCGGCGGCGTAACTTGGTTAATGATGGCAGCTAAGGTGCACTGGTATTTTGCCCTTGGAGTCAGCAGCAGCTTGGCTTGCTGGCTGTAACGTTGAACCCTGAAAGAAAGACACTGCGTAAGTCTAACAGAGATTCCTCTTCCAAGAGGATTGAGCCATAGGAAAGCCTGGCGAGGGTTGAGGAGAGCGGGGAATTGGCCTCGGGCTACTGTGAGGCTACTTAATGCCTGTTTCCATTAAAAAAAAAAAATCAGTGTGCATGTGAGTGTTGACGATGTTAGTATTTCTTTTTCATGGATCAGTCCAGTCTTCAGCATTTCTAGGGAAAGACATTTATTTTAGCAAAAAAAAAAACTTGATTTCTCTCTCTGTGAACCCATTGAGATGACTGTGTATATGGTATGTGAACCTGTGATTGTATATATAAAAATTTAATCTGAGCCAAGTGATGAATTGAAAACACTGCCACGTATCTCTAGAGTGTGACTATTTTGATGGCATGCTAAGTTGGTGCGCAGAGAAAAATACTTCATTTATATAACTGCCATATATGGGCTGATGGTCTAACTTAGTAGTAGAGCACTTACCTAGAGAAAGGCCCTGGGTCCACTCCCCACCAGTGTACAGAGAAAAAAAAATTAGATTAAGATGTCACATCTTAAAAGTGAGATAGTTTATGTGAAGATTGCCATGAATTATTTCCCTGAATACTGCACATACTTTCTTTCTTTTTTTCATTGAGTTTGTTTTTTAATTTGATACATCTCTCCACCATATTACAATTGAGCCATTAAATTTGTAGCTTCATCAACATTAACTGGTTCGTTTTCACGATGCGGTTGATTAATCAGCTCTTTCTTAGGAGGTTCAAGAGTCAGCCTTTTAGAGAAGTGTGCGAGTTCCTTCTGAATGTTTACAAAAGCTTTATTCATTCTGCGTACTTTTTCATCATTCACAATGTTTATCTTCTTAAGATTAGTGGTAACTGGTTTTGCTTTGTTTTTGGACTAAAGTTTTTTTGGCTGGCTATGTGAAATACGTTCTTGGACTTCTGCCCTCTTAATTTATTCTTGGCCATTTTCTTTGATATCCGCGTGCAGCTGCTCCAGCTCCAGAGCACGCCATCTGCAGGCTCACAGCTCAGGAAGTTCCGGAAAGCCTGCACATACTTTCTTTGACCTATAGGATTGTAATCCACAGAGAACATGCAGTGTCCAACTTCTTAATGACTTAAGAGCTGTTGAGTAATGAACCTCATAAAATGTGTGTGGTAGTGAGTGGCTTGCAAACTAGTGTAAGAACACTGGATACTTTCTCGTTATGTGGGTGTTTCTGTAGCTTCCAAAGCTGATGTAAGAGGCCCTTAAAATGATGAAACTTTATTAAAACCAATTAGATACATTAAGATTTTGAATAGAACTAGCTCACTTCCCTAGCTATTTGGAGACTTGCTGGATTTCCGCGATACACTAGATAGTTATGTAGCTTAGCAAAGCAGTTTTCACGTTTCACATCTGTTGGTGTACTTTGGATCTGAGTGTTGGTCAAACTTGGGATTCTTAGGGTTGTTTTTTTTTAATGTTTAAATTTACTATTTTTTACTATTATTTTTAGTTATGCAGTTCAGACTTGTAGTAAGCCAACTGTCTCAGTGTCCCCAGTGCTGGGATCTGTGGCTGGCTCGGGGCTGTGGGGGCCACATAGCCTGTGGTACCTGGGATCAAACCCCTGTCCTTGCGCTTGCCAGGCAGGTGCTTAGATCGCTGAGCTGTCTCCGCAGCCCAGTTGTTTCTTCTTAACCCCATGAAATGGAGAGACCTTCTCACAGGTGAAGGCTTGCCAACTTTCTTCATTTCCTTCTGTTTTTTCTTGTAGAAAATACAAACTTGTATACAAGTAGAGAAAGTAATGAATCCCCATCTGTACGTGACCCAGCTACAGCAGGCAGCAGCCTAAATTATTGTGAGGTCAGCGTAGCAGCATATTTCTCTCATAAGTATTTCAAAATTTTGCCTGTAGAAGATAAAGGCTTTAAAGGCTTTCTTACTGAGGCCATGTTTTCTTTTTAAAGTATTTTTATGTTCAGAAAGAATAAGGAATAATTTAGAGATCATGTAGAGGGGACAAAGGGTAAAAATTAAATACAGCTGATACTTATTTGACTTCCAGAGGAGGTAAATATCAGGTAGACCCGGATCCATAAATCAGAATTCATTGCATTATCGAAAGATGGAATTAGTGATCACCCACTCCTGACCTCTGCCAAGATTGCCAGCCTACCTCTCCCTATCTTTTCAGTCTGTACTCCTCCTGGGTGATCTTTAGTCCCCACAGGTTCCAAATGTGTGTTTTCAGACCAGCTGTGGGTCTGCTGAAATTTAGATTGATTGCCAGTTTTGTGAATATTTGAAATGTAATATGTTTGTAGTGGACCTGTTGGTTATCTCTGCTAAAGCTAGCTTGTCTGTTGCAGTCTTCCCCACATTCCCTTTCTCCCCATTATGATATATGGTGGGTTTAGGAGCCTAACTTAGTTCCTGTATTTGGAGGTCTCAGTTTTGTGTAAAACCTTCAGGTTCTCTCTTAGAGATGCTTGAGTTCATATTCAGTTACCACTGTCTCTCCAACATGTAGACACAGTACAGTAACCTCCTAACTGGTGTCATTGTGTTTACATTCCAAGTCTGTTAAATCTTATTTCAGATGAAGTAGACATTTGAAAATGTGTATTTCTTTTCTTTAAAAAACTCTCCCTAAATTTATCATTGCTTTTTGAATAAGGTCTAAGATTGCTGCTGAAGCCTTTGAGATTCTGTGTAAGCTTGTCCCTTACTTTTTTTTTCACTTTTATTTCTTACTGTTGTCTGCATTGTGATTATGCCTTCCTTGTCTTGAACAAATCAAGATTCTTTTTAATCTGGAGCTTTTATACTTGACTGTTGTTTATAACACCCTTTCCCTATGTCTCTCTTATAGGAAGACAGGTCAAATATTGCAGTGATGCCTTTCTTGGATATACTTTTTTACATGTCTTTTCTCAATTGTACTATCACCAAGTTTCTTATCATAGTGCTAATCATAAATAGGAATTATTTATGTATTTTACCACTTTGCCTCACCTACTAGAATATAAATTTTGAATATAAAAATGCAGCTTAGGGCTGAATGCAAGGGTCACATAGAGTATGTATTATATGAGGGAACATTTAGGGTAGATAGAAGTTAATTGATAGATTTTGTTTTTCTGAATTCTGACTCATTTTACTAGTGACACTGTTTATTTCATTAAGTTAATTCCAAGTTGAAGAGTAAAGAAGATAGTTATCTGATATGTTGGCATAATAATTTTTAACCAGTACTTAGAAGAAAGATGCTTTGTATCTGGGCTTGGTGGCACACATCTGTAGTCCCAGTTCTTTGGGAAGCTGAAGCAGGAGAATGGCTAATTCCAAGACCAGCCCAGACAAGTCAGTAAAACCTTGTCTTTAAAAAAGGGCTGGGATTGTAACTTAGCACTCCCTGGATTCAACTCGCAGTACTTCAAATACTAATGACAACGAATAAATACCTTGTTATTATTGAACTTTTACAAATCTGGAGCCACTTCAGTGAATTGGTAGCTATATTAAACTATTAAGCCCCTGAGAGTAGAGACCAGGAAAATTGAATAGCAGGTTGTTTTCTTACACTTAAACATTTTCTAACGCATACCCATCTCTCCATGTCTTGAGTTTTGCTTTCTCCTGCCTCATGTCTTCATTTTAGTTGGTGTGAAGAACAGTTTACTTCCTCTGTTTTGCGTTAAAGTAGTATTTTCAGGTTATGTTTCATAGTAATATTGCAGCTAAGGTGGTGAGTGATCTCAAGTGAAAAGACTGGTTCCCTCAAATGAAGAAGTTTCTGGTTGCTGTTATTTCTGTTTCCTTACAATAGTCACGTCCAGTAGGAGTTTTGGGGCCACAGACTTGCTTTGGTTTGAACATTGGCTTTGCTTATTAATAATTGAGCAACTTTTGGCAAGCTATTTGAGTCAAGTTATTTGCCTTAACCTCAGTAATTGTGTTAATTGAGACCTGGCTGTGCTGTTGTGGAGACCTGAGATACAAACTTTTAAGATGGCCAGTGTGGTGCCTGGCATGGTATAGTATACCCCAAATGAGTGATCTCCTTGGTTGTTGTTTTGGACGGATCATATGTCTTCACATTTGCATTTCTTCATGTCAAATTAAGGGATTTGGCTAAATAGTAGTACCTAAATGCGCATCCCTATCATCT
This sequence comes from Octodon degus, assembly GCF_000260255.1. Lineage (NCBI taxonomy): Eukaryota > Metazoa > Chordata > Mammalia > Rodentia > Octodontidae > Octodon > Octodon degus. Next base: position 883,884 of record NW_004524609.1, on the reverse strand, counting down.
TGGAATGCTGTTTAAAAAAACACAGGTCCAAACTTGAATCTGATTAAATGGGGGTGGGGGGATGGAGCCCCCAGATTGTGGGTTTTTAGAAGAAGTTTTCAGGTAAGAATGGTGCTACTGAGCTTGGAAGGATACCCTGAAAATCATTGGACTGGATAGTTGAATAATTTGAAAGTCCTAGCCAGCAATAGAATTTTATTACTGTTTGACAGTAATGGTGATGATAATTGAGACTGTATGCCAGGCATTGTATCCCTTTAATGTATTAGATCCATTGATTGACAACTAAGTACACGGTGAAGTTGAGATTGCCGTGGCCTTTCCTTTGACCAGTTAAATTGCTTTCAACCTGGATTTCTAAAGCTTTTAGAACTTCCATCCATTTTACATCTTATGTATTTGACTTACCAAAGTTTTATTTTTCCGGTGGTGAAAATTCCAAGCTGACAGCCAATACCCAAAACCTAATTTGTGCTGTGTAATTTAAGCCCTTGTGATGTATTTTATTTCTGTCTTGCTAATCAGTATTATCTCTTTAGTCACATTTGTAAATTTCTTTGAAAATATGGAAACTGTGATTTGATTATTGTGTAGTGCTCAGCAGAATGCTGTTCTGCCACAACAGTTTATGTGGTGGTGATGGAGGAAGTGGAGGATTATCATTGTGGCAGGTGCATATTTAGGCACTTGCGTTTTTATAGTTGTCTTTGAATATTTATGTAGTTCAAGTTCTTATCATTTGAAGTTCTGCTTTTGCATAATTAAGACTAACAGTGATTAAGTAAAGTTATTGTGTGAAATACCTAATTGATTAGCTGAACTTTAAATAAAAATGTAAAGTGAAAAAAGGTCCTGTGCTTTTGATTTCAGTTTTCCTGAAATCAGGTGTTTTAAGGAAAAAGATTGTTTTAGCATCAACCGTGATAGTCATATTCTGTTTGCGCCCCTTCACCTGTCAATTTGAATCAATTCTTTGTAGAAAAGTCTAAGTCAGTGTGAAACTAGGCCCAATTTCCCTTTCTTATAGTGTATATTCTTGATCATACATATTTTGTCACCTCTTCAGTATTTAAAAATAAAACCATTGGCAGTTTGAAGATGCAGAATGAGGTGAAGATCAGTTTGTGCTTTAAAACAACATAACACATAGTTTTGTTGAAAAATTGGCAGCTTTTATGTGTTTGGGAGGACTTGTCAACTATTAAAGTTTTGCCTTTACTTTTGCACTATAGAATGTGTGTGTTTGTGTGTGTGTGTGTTGGGGGTGTTGAGACAAGGTCTTGCTGTGTAGCTCAGGCTAGCCTTGAACTCAGCTATCCTTCTGTCTCAGCCTTGTGGGTGCTGGGATTACAGGCATGCACCATCATACCTGCCTTTTGTAGAATTTCTAAAAGTTTCTAAAAGAAGTATGTTCGCACCAGGAAGGTGGTGCGCCTGTATGGCAAGCGCAAGGTCCTGAGTTTGATCCCCGGAACCCTCCCCCCTTCCCCCCAAAACAAGTATGTTTGCATTACAGTTGAATACTATAAAGGAATTTTACTACCCTACTGCTGTGCATAGTATAATGAATCCACGGTTATTAAAAATTAACTATTGTTGGTCAAGAGTGGTGGATGTTGGGGCTGGGGAGATGGCTCAGTGGAATAAGTGCTTCCCTGGCAAGCTTAAGGGCCTGAGTTCGATCCCCAGTTCCGCCAAGAAAAAAAAAAAAAAGAGCCGTGGGTGTAATCCTGCAATCCCAGCACTCAGAAAGCTGAACCAGGAGGACTGCTATGAGTTCAAGGCCAGCCTGCACTACGAAGTGAGACCTTATTTATATATTTGTTGTTGTTGAGAGAAGAGGGATTGGAAAGGGAGGAGAAAAACTAACTAGGGTATTACCTTCTAGGGAAAGTTTAGCTGTGCAAGTTATTTTCTATCTTTCCCTGCACTATATATGAAACAGCTTGTTTTGCAAGTGCAAGGTGAATTCTTTCATTTGTGTTCCAGAAAGCCAACTGTGACCCAGTGCTCAAGCTTAACTAAAAATGTTTAAGAAATTTTTTCTTAAATATTCCGTTTTAATCTTGTTTTAATAAGTTGGTGGCTCAAACTAGGGCTGCAGATAGAATCACTAGAAAAAGCCTTTAAGTTGAGGCATAATTTGTCCTGTTTAGGTCTCAAGGGCTCATTTTTTAAATATAAGTTTCTTGGAGGAAAGCAAGACACCACTGGCTAGCCCCATATTGTTACTCCACAGAAGAAAGTTGAGAAGCTGAGTCTCCTTCAGAAGCATAGAAATGGCACTTTGCAAATACTTGAAATAGGCTTTGAGTTATTTTAAACATAATTTCCAGGCTCCTCTCTAACAGACTTTACTTGTTAAACATAATTTGTTGCTTTAAAAAAAAAAAAAAAATCCACATTCTTTGTTTTACAATGGATTTACCGGGTTCCTCACATCACAAGATTCTCAGGGACCTCTAAATCTTTGTCAATTTCGTAATCCGGTCAGATGGAATAGCAGATGCGCAGGTTCTTTGTTTCCTTTGACCTCTACACCTCACCCACCTGCCCTGAACAACGAACATGTTTACATGTGTGTGTCTGGTTTTCCGACGAGTGGTGCTGAGTTGACTTGCAAGTTCAGTGAACGCGGGTGTCTCGGTGGGCTTGTTTCCCTCCCTCACGTACCGTCTTAGGAGCGCTTCGATCCCTTTTCTTTCTGCTTTATTTCCACACTTGGTACTCTAAATGGATCAGTGTTGGCAACCATTTATTCATTCAAGTAGAACACATTGCACCTTTTCTGTTTTGAGGATCTCAATATGTCAAATAAGGTCATTACTTTCATGGTGGTCAGAAACATGGCGGGCTGGTGAGATGGCTCAGTGGTCTAAAGCACCTACTTAGAACAAGCTTAGCAAAGCACAGGGACCGCGGTTCAATCCCCCAGCACCACATGCCAGCCAGCCCCGCCCCCTGGTGGGCTGAGCTGGCCACACACACACACACACAAATAAATAATTAAAAAAAAAACATGGGGAAGACACAGAAAACAGATTTTGTTCACCTGTACATTCCATCTCATTAGCATGTGTTGCAGACTTTATCAGATTACATTCAGAATACAAATAGTATTTAAACAGCTATTACTCTAGTCTAAGATATTACCGTCTTTGTATGGACAGTCTCCTAACTTCTGCTGTTCCTGATCATCTGCAGTGTGTGCTTCACAGAAAATGAACTAGGAAATGTCAGTAATGACACTTTGTGTCTTCCTTCAGATTTCCTAAGGTTTTTTTCATAGCCTAGAATTCAGACTCCTTGCCATGTCCTGCAAGGTTCTGAAGGATCCAGGTGCTGTTTGCTTCTTTCATCTCTTATATATTATCTTACCACTTGCCCCTTTACGCCCTGTGTCAGCCATACCGGTTCCCTTACTGATCAAGCTAAGTGGTTTCTTGCCTGTACTTTAGTGATGTCCTTTGCTTGGGGAGCTTTTCCCTAGATCTCTGTTGCCCAGTTTTAGTCGCGGACACTATTAAGAGAGATATTCTTAATCACCAGCTTTAAAAAGTTAACATCATTTTCTGCCTTCCTATCCTGATCTTGTTTTTTCCTTCACAAATGACATTTTTGGTACATGAAAGCATTTACACACTGACAGTCATTTTTGGCCAACTTTGTCTCTCTACCTCTCGAATGTAAATTTCTTCCTTTTAGAGACTTTGCTTTTTTACCACTGTAACAAAGGTACTTTGAAATATCAAAGGCATCTAAAAATGCTTTAAAGAAATGATATAAATTCTAATTATGATGCTAATAGCAGAGCATATTAAAGGGTCCTGTGAGAGACCCTACGAAGATGTGCCTTTGGTCTCTGTCAGAACAAGGTGAGGACTTGAGAGTTTTCTAAGGGTACTGAAGATACAGGTAGAAGCAAAATAAAGCAGGATCTTCTTGGGTCGTGTTAAAAATTTGGGAATTGGTGTTGCATTTCTTTTGTTTTCCTGTTTGTAAGGCATATAAGCACAAGGGTGTTGTTTGGTGCTTATACTAGTAATTGACTTGGGAAATGGTTTATAATAATGGTTACAAGAATGGTGCTGTGTTCAATTATCAGCATTGTACTTTCTAAAACCATTTCTTTAAGTATGCAAGTAGGAAGGGGAACAAAGAGGGGGAGGGAAGGAAAGGATAAGAGGAAAAAAGAATGGAAGGGGAAAATGGAAACAAAAGTTTTTGTAAATAAGGAGGGGAAGATAGGTTGAAGGGAGGGGAGCGGAATGGGGAAGAAAAGCAAGATATATCACAGGCTCAAACTCCCTATGATAAATGTTATTTTGTGTATCTAAAATATGCCGCTTTTTTAAAAGCAAAAAACAATTTTTTGGTGTTATCTTGAGGTGAGCTTAAGTTTTCCAGATGACTTTGTGTTTTTCTTTTTAAGTTTGATTCAATATAATCACATAAAATGTGATATCCTCATTATTGAGAAAGGATTACTTAGCGAATACAGAATCCAGTTCCTTTTTAGAAAGCATTGCTTCTTTGAGCTGTAATTAGCCTTATTCTTCTTTGAACTGTGGGGTTAAAAAGCCTTTTGAACTCTATTATAGCAGAAGCTGATTGTATTCTGTGAAAGATATTTTGTTGAATATGGTTGTTGCTGACTTCCATAATCTCATGGTGTCCTGACCTTGGAATAGGCAGGCAGTTATGAGTTACCTGTGGAATTCCCTGTAGTTTTCTCCTTACATGCTGATCCTCTTGCATGTATTGCTTATACTTTGGCTAATGACCATGACCAATATTTGAAGAAAAGTTTCCGTATTGGTGAACAACTTTTGTGGAAGCCAGGAACATTTTTGGCTATGTCCCTATCTACAAAAGGGCTAAATATTTTTATATTTGTTTTTAGGGTACTCATGGAAGACTCATGCATAAAACTCAAGAGGTTGAGAAAATAAGTTACAGTTCTTAAGAGAATATTTTGTGATTTTTTTTTTTAATTCTCATTTGCCAAAGTAGTCCAAAAATAGTACTCCTTGGCATTACCCAAAATCTGTTATTCTTTAGGCTATATTTTACAATGCAGACTGCTGAGTCAGACCTAGGTTTGAGTTCCTACCTGCATTTGTTGACTGTGTGACTTTGTCAGAATTGTTTAGCTTCTCATATCAAATAGCCTTGGAATGCAGTATTTACTTTTTTGGATTGTTATGAAGATTTAAGAAAAGATACAAGTCACATTCCAGGCCCTTACTAATACAAGCCTGAAGAATAGTTACTCCTCTCTGTCATTTTGGAGCGTGAAAGCCTGAAAACTGAAATGGCCAGTTGGCAGAATCTGCTAGTAATGAATATAGTCACAATCTTACCTCTAGTATTTTTATGGTGAAAACATGTTTGGATTTCATTGAAGGCTTTTTCTGTATTTATTGAGGTGATCATGTGATTTTTGTCCTTGCTACTGATGATGTGATTTATTACATTTATTGATTTATCCTGGTATCTCTAGGTTGAAGTCTAGTCAGGATGTATGATCATTTTGATGATTTGTTACATTTGATTTATTTGTGTCTTGTTGAAGATTTTTAGCAGAGGCTTAAAAAAAAGATAGCCAGAATTTAAAATTACATTTGTAATTGTAATGAATTGTTCACTTTGTGACCCACATTGTGTCATGTATGCTAAGAAATATAATGCTTTAGAACCTGACCTTCAGATGTTCTATCCATCTTCAAAGTTTGCAGCATTGAGTTACACTTCAGGTTTGTAAAGATAAGCATATAATATCCATTCCTGAAAGCTCACAGTTGGAAGATGAAGGGAGAAGAGACATCATCTGATTATGTAATTAGAGTACAGTGCCCACCTGGCTGTCAGGACGCCCCCTCCCCCCATGACATTTATAGTAAAAGTAATCCAGCTGCAGTTAAGTAGGTGCTAAGAGGAACTGATGAAAAAAACAGATTTTAAAAAAGAAGGTACTAGGGGTGTTGGAGTAATAAGTAATGAGAAGGTCTTTTAGGACCCAAAATTCAAAAGACCAATCTGGGGACGAGTAGAAAACCTTCCAGGAAATTACTAAAGTACAGGGCCTGATTTTTATGAGGAAAGCAGATTATTTAAATGCTGGTTAAATTTTAATTAATGAATAGATTGAATCAAATTGAAATAGATCCAGTAGTATGTTCCTCAAATAGTATTCTTTTAAAAACAAAGCAAGAATTACACAAGTATGCTTTTACTACATACTTGCATGGTAATATTTGTGCCATTATCAAAGTAGAGAAAACGCTAGGAATTTCAGATACTAGTCAGGAAACTTCAATACTTATCAACACCTCAGCATATATCTTTAAGACTTAAGATTTGTTTTTGTCAAAAAAAAAAAAAAAAAACGGTTTTGGTAGGAAATATACTAACAATTCTATTATGTGATCTAACAAGCAACCATTATTGATTTCTTTTGTCTTTGTTTTGTAATACCCATTGAACCCAGGGCCTTAACACTGAGTTACTTAACCTTTTGAGACAGGGTCTGAATCACTTAAGTTCTCCAGGCTGGGCTTCAGCTTGGGCCTCATGCCTCAGCCTTCCAGAGTGCTGGGTTTATAGGCATGTACCAGGCACCCTGGCCTTTTTACATTTATTTATTTATTTATTTATTTATTTGTGTGTGTGTGTGTGTGTGGCCAGCTCAGTCTAACAGGGGGCGGGGCTGGCTGGCATGTGGTGCTGGGGGATTGAACTGCGGTCCCTGTGCTTTGCTAAGCTTGTTCTAAGTAGGTGCTTTAGACCACTGAGCCATCTCACCAGCCCATCCCCGGCCTTTTTAAACTGTTCGTTCAAATAAGGATTCAAACGAAGTCCCAAGCATTGCATTTAATATTTATGACTTTTAAGTCTTCTCTAGTCTGTAACACCTTTTGTTCCATTACCCCTCCCTCCAATTTATTTGCTGAAACTAGGTTGTTTCTCCTATACTATTCCCCATGTTCTGAATTTGATTGAATGTGTCCCTGTGGTATTACCATGTTGTGTCACGCTGCTTCTCATACCTTGGCACTAATGTCTGAAGATTTGATCATTTTCAGATTTGAAAAAGTATTTTATGGTGCCACGAACTTTGCACTACATCTAAAAGGCAAGGCCGGCCAGATCGCTCAGCATACGAAAGTGCCTGCTTAGGCGCAGAGCGCAGGGGCTAGGGCTCTGTCCCTAGCACCACAAGCCATGCCGCCCCCTTCCTTCCCTGGGGCATGCTGAGATTGAGACTGAGTGTGGTGGCCCCAGTGTTTGGGAGGCTGAAAACAGGATCTCTACAAGTCCCAGGGTCTCATCTAAGTAGTGAGACCCTGTAGACCCTGTACTAAGTACATTTATTTATTTTTTTTTTAAGGCAAATAGTACCTTCTGCTTTGTCGAGTTAAGTGTTCACCAGTGAGTTAAGCAGTTTTAAACTGGTTAATATACTATAAACTTGTTCATAAGCTTTTTTAGTGGCTTGTGTATCTGAAAGCCATGGAATGAGTTCAGATTCTTTAGAACTGTTTAGCGAGGTTAGAAGCAGATTTTCTTATTTTGGTAGTATTAATTAGTAGGTTTTCTATTGTTGATGTCAGTAAAGTGAGAATTTGATATATCCATACAATGGAATAGTGTATAGAAATAAAAAGTAGTGAAGAAGGTTCGATGGATTAGTTGGAAATGAAACTACAAGTATATTGTGTATATTCAGAAAATGACTTGAAAGTAGGTAGATGTATTTGACTTGCATGTTCATATGACTTCTGTCTAAAATTGCTGGAGTGAAACTTGGTTTGACATTAGTCAGGTGTTATTCATGTTGGGGTGTCTCAGCAGTTAAACTGCTAATAGCTCCATGAGAGAGGACTTTGATTTTTAGATGATCTGTTTTCAAAGGTATTCTCCCTTTTACCCCTCCACTTAGAAATGGCACATTTTTGTGGATTAAACATTGTTCCTCCTGCTAGCTCCCCACCCCCAACCCCCACTCCCTTCATCTTGCTCTTTTCAGAAATAAGACATATTCTGCATATGCATTAGTGGTTTGAGTTTTTAATTTAGTTGAATAGTAAGTTAAATTGAATTTGATATCAAAGAAATTATCCTTTGACCCATAGGCAGATAGCTTTAGATGGAAGACTAGAGGCAGAAGTACTAGATATTTTAAAGGACAGGTAAAATTTGATTGGGGAATATTTATGTCAGTTGAAATGAACAAGAAAGGCAGAGTGAAATGCAGTCAGACTTAAATATTGCAAGAACTTTGTGATTTTTGAGCCTGAGTGATATTGATAAATAATAGGTAAATTTAGATTTCTCACATTTGAATTTTTAGATGATGAAATGCTGTTAAGTTCAAGGACTCTAAAACCAGACTTGTTGGATTTAGATGTAAATTTTACTTGTATCTTTATAGTGATATGACCCAGTCCTTTGGTGCCTCATAGTCTACACGTGCAACTTGAGGATAATAGTGTGGGGCGTGGCAAATACTGCCTCCAAATGTCATGTAGGTGTCTAGTGTAATAGTAAAACAGAGGGAGCATCTGACAGATATTAGCTGTAGTATGTACAGTAAATTCGGTAGAAAATTTTAAGGCTAGTGATATGCATTTGTTGCTCGTACTGTATTAGTGCCATTAAGAATCTTTTGTAGCATTCTTTGGTAATCCCTGTTTTGCATGTGACATATAGAAGTGGATAAGAAAACTTGGAGAATGGGCAAGGTCCATCTAGAATTTAAAAATCACACTAGAAATTTAACTCAGGGTTATTCTGAATTTAGTACAGAGCAGAGGTTTGCCACCTCTGCTAATTAGGGAGGCAGCACAGTGACGAATGGCTGTTCATCAGTATTCTCCTGTTAGCCTTGCCGCTCTATAGTGTTGAAGTATCCTGTGAGGGACACTGGTCCTCTCTCTGGCTTTAGTGAAGAAGCGTCATCAATCTCAAAGTGTAGTCTCTGGATGATATTAGAAGTAAAAATTATAGGACCGTGTATCAGACCTTCTGAATTAGCAAAGCCTATAGCCTTAAGGTTTCAAGTCTAGGAGAGAGTTTTCACTGAGCTTACATTAAAATGTAAGGCATCTAATACATGATTTAAATGAATCATGTTTTCAAGAATGGGAAGTTTTCCAACCCTAGTGCTACGGATAATTTTTGAATTCTAGGTCATGTGCCACATCCAAGAAGATCAGCTGTTGTTTAGCTCTAGTAGTCACTAAGAGGCGTGTAGACCCAGCACTAGCACATCTGTCTTTTAATGGATTCTAAAGCACCGACACACAGTTGGATTTTGTTTTGGTGCACAGGCGAGTAAGTTGAGCTTTGGAACAGTGACACTTAAGTTTGTAATCTTTCACATAGGTGTTTAAAAATGTAAGGAGTAAAATCTGGCTCATATCACATTATCTTAGATGTAGAAATAATTTTGGTTGTGCTAAGAACAGTTTTAAGGCATTTAATAAACATTACATTTTCAGAAGAAACGGCTGAATCATCAGCTGTGCTTCCCGAAACCTTGAAGATAATAGGTGCACTGTTCAGAAAGTTTCAGTTTAGTAGGCCCGCAAACCCATCCCATCTTTCACATTTTTATTGCTTTATTAATGTACTTCTATACTTTCTATTTATTTCCCATATATATTTTTACCTAAGTCTCTAATCATTTTGTGTATGTCTTTTTGCATTGTTTGTAAAAAGACTTTTGCATTTTAAAAATATTCTTTGTTAAAATGCAAATTGTTTTTCCTATCTTTGTCTTTTAATTTGTATGTTTTTTTGAAGTATAGAAGTTTTAAATTTCTGTAGTCATTCCTTTTAGTCTTAAATGCCATGAAAAAATTCCTTTGGGATTTTAACTGGAATTAGATCAAATTTATAATAGCCCTCAATTTTTGGCTGACTTCCCAGACTGAACATGGTTACTTCTATAAAATACTATAAATAGGCTACCCTTTATTCGTTCATTTAACATTTATTGTATGCTTACCACATAAGGGCACTATTAAGTGTTAGGGATACATTAGCAAATAAAAAATACAAATGTCTATACTTTTGGAGATTAACATTGCTAGACCAAGTGAGTGCACAAGTAAATACCATATATGTTGTAAGTACTGTGGAGACTGAGCTGAAGTGGTACATGGCGAAGTGGTGGTAGTGGTAGGGCAGCAGGGGTAGCAGCACCTTTACTATTTTGTGTTGGTTAGAGAAGGCAGTCTTCCTTGAGGGCTACAATGGAGAGCCTAGAGGACCTCAAAGGAACAATGGAGCAAGCAAGGTCCAAGGATATTTGGAAGAAGGAGGAATGCATCCCAGTTAAGAACTTGTTAAAGCAGAATGTAGAGGCTGAGGCAGGAGGATCTTACAGAGTTTGAGGAAACCTGGGCTACATAGTGAATTACAGCGTAAGACCCTGTTGCCAAAAAAAGGTCATCTTACAGTGGTTAGAGAGGAATTTCTGGACTGTTGAAGGTTATCAAGAGTGGCTAGAATAGAGTGACAGGTTAGAAATAGGCAAGAACTCTATGATCAGATAAGATTTCTAAAATACTCATTCTGAGCGAGGAGCACCACTGAGAAGACAGATGCTATTTACAGGTTTACATGTTTACTTGGCTCAGATAACAGGAGAGAGGGGCTGACAACAGAAGTATTTTGAAAATTAAAACCAAAAGCGTTCTGATAAATTGAGAGAAAAAGAAAAAAGATTGGAAGATAAAAGCTTTAGGTCGAACAACTGAAAAGCTGTTGATATTTTAAGCTGAGCGAAAGACTATCAGAAAAAAAAAAAAAACCGTTAGGATGTAAGAATTTAACTTTTGTAACACTTATTTTCTGTCTGGCTGTGTTTGTGGCCTCTAATCCTGTGAACTACCTCTGGCAGTTTTCTTGCTCTGCCCCTTCCACAGGCCCCTTTGGTGGTTTAAGATGGTGTCATCTAGAAAAAAAGACTTCTGCAGAGTGTTTGCAGGTAAATAGCTTGGTGGGTTCCTAGACAAGGGTCTAGCTTGTCCTTAGATTTGCTAGTAGTATTTGATAGTGTGCAGATGTTCTGATCTGAGGAGAGATAGTCTTATCTGATTATGTAACATTTTCTTTCTGTTAAAAGAAGAGTTGCTTCTTGAATGCTCCGTTGTATTGTTGTCCTTTATTGCTAGAAATGGTCAGGTAATACCACCACTTATTTTATTGTCTGCTGTAGCTTTTTCTCATTGCCAGTTCTGTATCCTTGAATATCAGGTTTTATTTTAAATTTATTTTAGGTTTATGTTTCTGGTGGTATTGGCAGCAGTTAGCTTTACTGAAGGCAGTATAATATATTGTGTGTGTGTATATATTGTATACATGATATAGTGATTAGAAATACTCTAGTTTTCTTCATGTATTTTTATTTTTGGCTTTAGTGTCTGGTTATTAGCAGTTTCTTTGAATATTACAGATTAACCATTATACTGTGAAACTTTAATGTTTTTATTTTCATGAATATTTAAAAGGAAGTTGAGGAATGCAAATTGGGCATCAGTTTTTTGTTTGTTTTGTTCGTGTTTTTTTTTTTTTTTGTTTGTTTGTTTGTTTGTTTGTTGTTTTGTTTTTGGAGACAGCCTCATGGAGTAGTAGTTCAGGCTAGCCTTGAACTCAAGTGATCTTTCTGCCTCAGCCTCTTACGTTCTGGGATTACAGCATGCCAGGCTGGGTTTTTATTTTTTAATTTTTTAATAGATTGCAAATTGAAAATAGTTATTTACAAACATAAATGAATGTAACAATAAAAACTGTGCAAAATAAAAATGAAGAAATAATTTACAGATCAGTCATAATAGTTCACTGTGTCAAAACCAAGAAACTTTGCATAAAATTAGAATTCTCAAAGGAGAAAGGAGTAGGCAATAAATATTCAAAGATTTAAATTTTCTGAATTTAGTTCAACTTATAATCATTAAAGCATATATATAAAAATTTTAGCTATGGAAGAACAAAATTAAATAGCATCTTTTTCCACATTAGAAAGAAAAAAGGACCAAGTGTGTAAGAAAACTAGATTAAAGGACTGAAAGAAAAGATCTGTCCTCTTTGAATTTTATACTTAGCAAACATACCTTTGAAAGCTAAAACTAAGATTTTCTAGTTATACAAACTTGAAATATTTTAATACCTCCAGAAGTAGCATATAGGAAATAACAAAGTATAATTCAAAACGCAAGAGAAGTTGCAGTATGCTCTTAAATGAACAATAAAGAGCTCTCAATATGATAGTTATGTAGGACTATATAAAAGATATGTTAGATGAACCTTTATTTAAAGGTCATTGCAGATTTCTATGAAACAGTATCAATCTTATGTTGGGTTATACAGTTTTTTTTTCCATATATATGTGTGTGTATAAAAGACAGGGAAGAAGTAACATAAAGTCAACAGAAAATGGAAATGCACTTTTTAAAGTTTCTAATACTAGGAGAAGATATCATACAATGTCTTTTAAATAAATTGTAAGTCAAAGTTATAGTATAAATCTTAGAACAAAAATTAAGATTAAGCAATATTCAGAAAATTAAATACCAATTAATTAAAAATTAAATGTTTCAAAACCATTGAACTAAGAAAAAGTTTTCATGATAGCAAAGAAGTACTAA
>NW_004524609.1:865381-869727 GCF_000260255.1 Octodon degus | reverse complement strand
CAAAGCTCAGATTCCTCCAGGTGGGTGTTGTTTGGATCTGGCTGCTGTGCTCCACTTCTTTCTGCTGCAGCTGTTAGAGTTGAACCCTTTGTGTCATTCTGGCAAGATGTTCTGCTCCTGAATCAGCTGGGTGGGTCTTGCCTCTGGCCTCTTTGCAGGGAGTTCTGATGAAGGGTTCTGTGCTGGGCCTGCACTCTGGGTCAAATCCGTAGCCCCCGGGAGGTCTCACTCACTCGCCGGGCATGCGCTCTGGGTCTATCCAGGATCCGCGGGCCCCAGGTCATCTCACTCACTGGCGGGCCTGTGCTCTGGGTCTGTTCAGGGTCCAGCAGCCCCAGGTCATCTCACTCGCCGGGCCTGCGCTATGGGTCTGTTCCCTGGCTGGGTTTTAATTATTACCTGCTTTCTCAAGTTAGAAAGTACTTTCTGTTTTACTTTATTGGGATTTGAACTCAGGGACTCACATGCTAGGCAAGCAGTCTGCCATTGTGTTACATCCCTAGTCAAAAAATGCTCTTTAAAATCTTAATGGTGCTGTGCTTACTGTGGGCCACTGACCTCCATTCTGTCATTTCCCATCTTACGTACTTATTGATTTTCAGTCTCCTTTCCCAACATCCCCAGGGCCCAGAACCCTTCTCCCACAACACAAACACACGCATACGCGCGCGCGCACACACATACACATAATTTTGCCAAGTTGTCCAAGCTGACCTGAAAGGTAGTTTGAAATACAGGTGTGCTCCTCACATGCTGGGCTTTAATATATTTTATTTTTTATTTTCTTTAGGGAAGGCTCTATAGGGTGTTCAGGGTCTCACAACTAGATTGGATTAATAGTTTTATTTTTTTTCTAATATATTTTAATGTTTTGTGTATTTTAATAGAATACATTCTTATAGTTTAATAGGGGTTTCTATTACATCTTTGATTCCTTTGACGACTATGTGCTGAACTTTTTCTAATGAAGCCAGTTACGAAATATTTAGGTTTTGTGTGGTAGAAGATTCTCACAATTGAAAGTTATGTCTAATCCCCATTCTGCAATGTCTTGATAGGTAAGTTGCACTATATTGATTTCTGAAAGATACTCTTTCTCATTCTAAATCTAGTTACAAAACTAACCAGAAAACGTGCTGTGTAGGAAGCTTTCTATTGTAGCTTCCAACCTTGAATGCTGCTTTGCTTCAGCATGTTGGCAAGCGCTGCGCGGATCGCGCTCTCCTGTGGCTCTGTGGTGTTTGTCTGCTGTGTATAAACTGCTTAAGCATTTTATGGTCATTCTCTGTCATGCCCCTGAGAGCTTTAAAAGTGGTCGTGGATGTTTTGCAGTTGGCTTGTTGTTCTGGCCCATTGCAGAGTGTGTCAGTGGCCTTCCCTAGAACTTTTTTTTTTTTAATGTACATTTTTCTTTTTGTGTGTGTTGGGGGAGGTAGGTGGCCTTGTAAATAAGCTGCTTCACAGTCATAATGATATAGTGAAGGTTTTGTTCTAAATTTAGTTTAAAATCTCTTACAGTGATCTTGAAAAGCTACATATATTATCACATGCACTTGTAAATGTTATCTGTATGTAGATTATATACTTTTCCTGAGATTTTTGTTTTTGCTTTCATTAGAAAAATATAGAAGGGGAGGGCCGGGGAGATGGCTCAGTGGATTAAGTGCTTCCCTGGCAAGCGCAAGGCCCTGAGTTCAATCCCTGGTTCTGCCAAAAAAATAAATAAATAAATAAATGAAAAATACAGAAGGGGAGAGGGCTTTATATACAACTTGTTGCACTCTATAGCATTTTACTGTTTCCCATTTTCAAAAGAGAAACTGCTTATGTGCTATCTCTTGGGATCGAATGAACATTTCTGTTAAGGTACTTCTGCAGTTATCTGATGAACTTTAATTGAGATTAAGACTTTTGTTGGGGTGGCTGGGGAGATAGCTCAGAGGCATGAGCACCTACCTCACAAGCACAAGGTCTGAGTTTGATCTCTAGCCCTGCATACTGAGTGTACACTTGCAATCCCAGCACTGGAGGGAAAGAGAGGGAGTTGTTGAGACAGGATGATCGCTGCAAGTTCAAGACCAGACTGGGGGATACAGAAGTGAGCACAAGGCCAACCCTGTCTGGCCCCCCCCCCCGGACTTGTTTGGGCACCAGTGCCTACCCACTCAGTTGATGTTCAGCTGTCAAGAGTTTCATCACTTTTTTTTTTTTCCCTCCCCTCGGAACCAGGGATTGAACTCAGGCCCTTGCACTTGCCAGGCAAGCACTTATTCTACTGAGCTCTCTCCCCGGCCCCAAGAGTTTCATCACTGTTAACCACACATTATTTTCATTTTGTTATCCACTTGAACAGTTAGCCATTCCTTTTTCTACTATTTTTATTAAGGATGTATTTTTAGCCATTAATTAGAAACCTCGTTTGCTTACAAGATGGCATTGGCATATGGACTTGGAGTTAGCCGGTTACATTGGCTGACATTTGTGAGTACAGCACTCAGGGAGGCTGAGGCAGGAGGAGTACAAGTTTGAGTGCAGCCTGGCCAATTTAGTACTTAGCAAAACCTTGTCTCAAAAGGAAAAACGGGAGTGGCCTGATATAGCTCAGTGGACTAAAGCGCCGCGCCTGCTTAGGCAGAGCACAGCAGCCAGGTTTCGATCCCCGGAGTGCCGTGCTGGTCCCACTCTGCGGTGCTGAGGTGGCAGTTGAGACTGGGCATGGTGCTGCACGCCTGTAATCCCAGCACTTAGGAGGCTGAAAACAGGAGAATCATTACAAGTCCGATCTGCATAGTGAGACCCTGTATACCCTGAAGACCCTGTCCTAAATACAGGAAAAAAAGAAGAAAAATGGTGGAGGGGCTGGTGAGATGGCTCAGTGGTCTGAAGCACCTACTTAGAACAAGCTTAGCAAAGCACAGGGACCGCGGTTCAATCCCCCAGCACCACATGCCAGCCAGCCCCGGCCCCTGGTGGGCTGAGCTGGCCACACACACACACACACACACACACACACACAAATAAATAAATAAAATTTAAAAAAAAGAAAAATGGTGGAATCTCAGTACCACTCCAACAAACAAATCTCACAGTGACACATACACGTGGAGTCCTAACTGAACTGTTGGGGAAAATAAACTGTATTTTTAGTGTAAAAGTCCTATAAAAGAATTTGGATAGTCTGAGAAAAACATTAAAAGAAAAATTTGTCAAGTTTCACTTCAGGTATCACCCTTCTTTCATCTTCAGATTTTTTCTTTGTTTGTTTGTTTGTTTTGAGACAGGATCTTGCTGTGTACACTGGCCTTGAACTTGCAATGTTCCTGTCTTTGCCTCTCAAGTGCTGGGTCTCCGGTGTGTGCTGCCACACCCAGCCATCTTCAGAATTTTTAAGAATTAAGATTATTTTGATATCCAGATTTATTCAGGTAGATGTTCTTGTTTTGTTGTTGAGTTGCTTAGGATTGACAGTATTTCCAAGAAAATTACATTGGATGTAGTTTATTGGCTTAAAGACAACTTTATAAAATTTGTGGAGGCCTGCAGGTTAGTTCAGTTGTTTAAGAGCCTGCTCATGCAAATACAGTCAGGCGCAGGCATTTCAAGCCCCAGCTCCACATGCCTTACCAGACCTGCCCTTAAGGCAGCCTGAGCCAGCCCCCCCCCCCCCAAAAAAAATCCTCAACTTTTAGACTGGGTGTGGTGGCGCATGCCTGTAATCCCAGTTCTTAGGAGGCTGTAAGCAGGCGGATCACGATGAGTCTGATCTAGTAGTGAGACCCTGAGCACCCTGTCAACCCTTCCCTAAAATACCAAATAAGTGAATAAAAATCTGATTAGGGAGAGTTGATTATTAATTCCTAAACACCTTTAGAGAACTGTGCTTTAGGGTGCCAGCACATTTTCTTCTGATTATAATATGCTTAGACACAAAGTTAGGTAGAATTTAAGAGCTGTAAATGAGCTTTATGATAGGAAATTCGGTTTTGCTTGTATCAGACTGTTCAGGTCTGTGCAAGTGTGGAATAAGTTGGAGGCATTATTATTTCCTTTGAAATGGTGCATACATGTTGCATTCTAGGATGTTCATGGTGTTTTCTTGTTATTTATATGGTTACTACTGAAAGATTAGATCTTTAGGTATATGTTTTCATTTGTTAGAAGTTGTCAGATTTAGTAGTAATAGAAGGGTCTTATTTTTGAGTAGTAAAATAGTTTGTCCATTTTTTTTATTTTTTTATTTTTTTATTTTTCAACAAATAATACACTGCATATATTCTTCTTAGTGGTTAATTGCTGTACAAGATGCGGACTTGTGATCCTATTTACAAACACCATTAGAACAAATC
>NW_004524609.1:860015-864021 GCF_000260255.1 Octodon degus | reverse complement strand
GTATTATATCTTTCTATTTGTATTTCTTCTTTAGAGTTCTTATACTAGGGAGACTATACGATATTTACACATGTGTGTCTGGTTTATTTCACTTAAGAGTATATGTTCAAGTGGCATCCACTTCAATATAAAGGCTTGCAGTTTATCATTCTTAATAGCTGAATAGTTTGTCCAGTTTTAAAAGATGACTTGATTCAATTGCCTGTGCCAATTTGTTACATCTTGAGTAATTTTTAAAATGAGAATTCATGTCCACCCACCAGATAAAGGTTTGCTTGAAGAGCTTAATAGAGATTGACTTGAATTAGGACTCTGGATTTTGTTCATTTGGAAATGGATCTCATAAGTTTCATTTCAATTTGGCATTGTGGTGTAATCAAGAGCCTAGGATTTAAAATCTGACAGAGTGTTTTACAACTAAAGATTTTTGTTGTGCCCTCTAGAGTGAGTCAAACAGTTACAGATATATCTGTTAGGTGTAAATGCTCTTCCCTCCCCATACCCTGTGTGGTTTGCTTTTGTGTGTACAGGATGGGCTTCATGCTGATGCTCATGGGTTTGACACATTTTAAAGTAATGTGGTCATGCATGGTGGCACAGGCCTGTAATCCCCGCATCTTGGAGGCTGAGACAGGAACATTACTGTGAGTTTGAGGCCTGTGTGAACTACATAGGGAGGCTCAGCCTCAATAAATAAGTAAATAATTTAATTTAAAGTGTTTTGTAGGTTTTTATTTCTTTTTTTTTTTTAAAACATATTTAGTACAGGGTCTCACTCTGTAGATAATTAGACTTGTAGTGTTCCTTCTGTTTTTCAGCCTCCCAAGTGATGGGATTACAGGCATTCCATACCACACCCAGTCTCAGAGCCAGCACTGCAGGCTGAGGATCAAATCCCTGGCCCTCCGGTGCTTTAGTCTGCTGAGCTGTCTAGGCAGCCCAAGGTTTTTTAATTCTAAATCATAAATTAAGCATGAGAGACTTCCAACAGTGGCTTTAATGATTAGATACCACTTATAATAAGACAATAAGCACATTATGTTACTCTTCAGTTACTTTTGTGCAGTTGCCTTGTTTTTGGTCTTTTTTGATTTTACTGTATTTTTTTGGTTGAATTGTTTTTTAGAGGAGGTTTATTTTTTGTTTTTGGTGCCGAGGACTGAACCCAGGGCTTCCAGCTTGCTAGGCAAGCATTCCACCGCTGAGCCAAATGCCCAGCCCCTCCAGTTACTTTTGGAAACTCACCAACTTGCATATAACTGACAAAAACAGTAATATATATATATATATATTTATGTATAGTAAGTTGTTTTTGTTTTTTGTATTTTTTTCTTCCGGAACTGGGGATTGAACTCAGGCCCTTTCTAGGCAAGCACTTACTCTGCTGAGCTATCTCCCTGGCCCCTTACCTTTACTATAAAATGATTTACATATTTAAATTAGTGCTTTTCCTCTCCTCTCTATTCTCTCTTTCCAGACCACAGCTCGAACTTCTCGCGTGCCCTTTTTATTTTTTATTTTTTAACTTACATGCTTGGTGCAAAGTCTCGCAATGCAGCTCAGACTCGGCCTTGTAGTGATCCTCTTGTCTCAGCCTCCCCAGTGCTGGGATTAGAGGCACGTGCCACCATGCCTGGTATTGGTGGTTGGCTTGATGCAGGCTGGCATTACATGTGATGCTGGTGATGGAACCCAGGTCCTTGCACTTGCGAGGCAGGGGCTTGGACCCACTGAGCTATCTCCCCAGCCCGCATTTGCTTTTGATCAGACTATGGAAAGATTTTTAAGAATTTAATGGCTTAATCAAAATACCCTACAAAATGTGGGGGTGTAAGATAAGGACACCAGGGTATACCCCTGTAATCATAACTACTCTGGAAGCTGAGGCAGGAGAAGACATTTACCAGGTTCGGTGCCAGCCTGGGGAATTCAGGGAAGCCCTATCTCAAAAAACAGTGGTAGAATGCTCCTGCGTTCAGTCCCTAGTACTGGGAAGCAAAAAAGGAGGGAGTGAAGGATTGACCTGGGCCGTGTAAGGATTTCATGCCTTCCAGTGCTTCATGTGGATGAAGACTGCTCAGCCTCACATCTTTTGGGGACTGTTCTTCGTTTTGTTGATGTTTAACAGCTTGTCTGTCCTCTACACATCAAATAGCAGCCCCCACTTTTGTGACAACCAAACATGTTTCCAGATATTGCCACATGTTCTCTTCAGGACATAATCGTCCTAATTAAGAATCATAAATGGGGCTGGAGAGATGGCTCAGTGGTCTAAGGCACCTACTTAGAACAAGCTTGGCAAGGCATCAGGGACCGCGGTTCAATCCCCCAGCACCACATGCCAGCCAGCCCCGCCCCCTGGTGGGCTGAGCTGGCCACACACACACACTCACACACACACACACACACACCCCTCTCTCTCTCTCTCTCTCTCTCTCTCTCTCTCTCTCTCTCTCTCTCTCTCTCTGAAATAAAAAAAAATAAAAGAAAAGAAAAAAAAAAGAATCATAAATAAAGTCAAGTTACAGTTGTAAAAACAGTGGAAATGCCTTTAAAAGAGGTTATCTTCCTAATGCTGCTTCCTAAAGGTCTCATCTTTAAGGTGCTGTGAGTAAGGTTACTTCCTGGCGTTTAGTGGACTGCATTTTGTCAGTTCTCACTCTAGTCACTCTTTTTAAGGTTCTATGTTTGGTTCACTTCTACATTTTTTAAGCGTTTATTTGTAAGTGCTCATAATTATAAATGTTAAAATGCATTGAAATTCACAGATTTTGCATCCTAGGCCACAGTGTATGAAACCCATGATAAATATTTAAGTTCTGCTGTTAACTATTCAAACATAATATAAACATAAAAAAGTAGTGCAAGATGTGTTTCACCACTATCTTTTGCCCCCATCGAGTTAATGTTATGTGAAATTAAAAACGCATGTGCAATAAGAAGGGGAGAGTTCGGTGAAAAAAGATTGTCTAATTGAGTTGAGTTGTGATTGTCTAGTTGAGTTTTTCAACAAAAACAATGACTTTCCTTTGTAATGAAATATTTAAAACATCTGAGGGATATTTAAAAAAATAACCTTGAATATTTGGCCTACTGCTTCAATCTGCTAAACTTTCTGTAGTGGTTTATACTGACAAGTTGAGAGCCAGATTGTCCTTCGCAAGCCCACCTGGTGTGCTTCTTGTATTCATGGGCAAGTGGTACATAGTTTTCTAAGTTCTTAATTATTAAAACTGCACATAGGGGAAGGGTTTAGGTGGGAGAAAGATAATCTATTCCATCTTTTCTAGACCAGTAGTTCTTTCTTTTATTTATTTTGAAGAACTGGTAAGTTAACCAACACTGTTTAACTGCTGGTTCATTTATGTTCACCCATTCTTTGTTCCTAAACCTCAGTGTCTCTCAAGTAAATTTCTAAAAATACAGTTTCACATTCCTCTCAGCAGAAGAGCTGTCTGCAAGGATCTTACTTATACAGGTCCAAGCTGCTTACCTAACTTTCTGAAGTAGTTCTTCCACTCACTGACATTGTAGCTTTATTCTTGGATGTATCGAGCATTTTCAGGAAGTTTGGTTCTTTGATTTCTCAGTAGGTCGTTACTAGAACTCAGTGATGTTAGCTAGCTAAATCTAAGGCTAGGATTTGCCCCTCAGTTTTTATGGACACCATACTCTCCAAACTATTTTATTCTGAAAGTAAGAATAAAAGTGTTTTTCTGTTTGAGTTCTGTTACACAGTTAGTCTTTAGTTCTTACTACACAGATTTCTCTGGTTCATCTAGAGCTGGCCAGAAGCAGCTTTTCCTGTGGAATATTGGGGAGGTAAGGGAAAGGAAGTGTTTGTGAGCTCTGGCAAGTACTGTTTCTCATGCTACTTTTAAGGAGCTCTAGCCCAAGGCATTGGGGAATGGAAGAAAAAAATATGGCTTTTGTCCTCTAAATTTTTAGTTGTGATATGTCTAAGCTTCGAAGTTTACATGGCCCAACAGTAGGTCCTGTACCTTTT
>NW_004524609.1:855892-859676 GCF_000260255.1 Octodon degus | reverse complement strand
AAAAAAAATACTTGACTTACTTGATTTAAAAAAAAAAAGAAATGAGTTAGATGAAATAATGACTAGTTCTAAACTAGTTAAGATTTTTGAGTGAATGAAATTATTGAGCTATTTTAAGAATTTGGAAGGACTTAGTATCTCATACAGAATTTGGATATTCTAACCTCAGACTTTTGGAAGGTTCTGAAATGATTCATACTCTAAAAGATAAACTCTAGGCAGGAAAGTAAACAGAAAACTTACTGATTCATTCTGGTATAACAGTAATTTGAGTAATCTAGAGTATCATTTTGCTTTATTGTAGAAACATGGCAGAGTACTATTCTCTAAAAGAGACAATTACTAGACCAGTCTTTTCTAAAATTTATTCAAATTGTATCCAGTCCAATGGCCATTTCATGGTTTCTTTGTTGCACCTTATTTTTTTCTTTGTTAATATACTTCATTGAGCTTTCAGGCTTCAGTTAAATTTGTTTTTAGCAAGGTAACCTGTCAAATCTGTCCCATCCCCTATTATATTTCCTGAAAATACATTGTAGTACCTATAAGGAAGCATAGTTAATAGAATTGAAGACTAATTCTGTATATGGCATCACTTGGAAATCTAGAACATTTTAAAATAACAAAATTAGAAGGAACTAAGTTCTAAGAATACAAGTACAGTGGTACCTCAATTCACGAACTTAATTTTTAATTTGTTCTGCAGTTTTGGAAAAGATGGCCACAGATGTGTGTGTCACCCAGTGTGGACTTTGCAAACAAAAACAAACTTTTGCTAAGCACTTCTGTTTGCAAACCAAATTATATAGTTTAACCCCAGTTTGACTTTTGGAAAGTCCAAAAATATTAGTGCACCAACTTACTGCTTAAAATGCATTATGCGTTTCACCAGGAAAGACCTTCCCAAAGAGAGATGAGCTTTAAGGATAGAAGATGATCCTTAAAGGCGTTGGGAGTATTTAGATAGTGTTGTACCAGAAGTTGAAATAACTTACCAGGTGACCTACAGAAAACTAATTGTCCATCTGGATCAAATAATGGTTTGTCAAAAAGAGAACCCAAATAATGGTTTGTCTCATATAGGTATGATCTTTCAGTGAGTGGGATTATTGAGATGATTTAGGATTTTGGGGTAGTTTAGTAGAAGTACTCAGTTTATAAAGATTAAAAGTGAGGCTTTGATGAGATAGCTTAGTAGGCTGAGCCAGCCAGAATCCTGGAGTGGTGGTGCATGCCTGTAATCCCAGTGCTGGAGAGACTGAAAGTGGGAGGATCACTATGAGTCCAAACTGCATAGTGAGACCCTGCAACAACCAAATATATTTATTTCATTTTTTCTTTTTGTGGCAGGCTTGCCCTGGGGGCAGGGCTGGCACAGCATATGGTGCCAGGGAACCAACCAGGGTCCCTGCAGTTGCCCAAGCAGGCGCTTTAGACTGTTGAGCTTCTCACTGGCCCCACCAAATACATTAAAAAAAAAAAAAAAAAAAAAGCTTTGTGACAAGGGAATAAGCCATAAAAATCTACAGTGTGAACAGTTCTAAAGGACAGGTGTGCTTTTTTATTTCTTCCACATATTTTGAGAGAGTGGAATTTGTTAGAAATATTTCAGATGTGTTGAGCAAGTGAACTGTGAGTTTTGACCCTGCTTTGAACAAAACAGCCGAGTTAGTCTAAAAGCTTAACCAATAATTGCATATTTGATATTAAGAAATTATTGTCAATTTTCTAAATTTAAAAAACAGGCATGTGTCTTTTTTAAAACCTTAGTTTTGGAGATACATACTGAAATATTTAGAGATCATGATGTAATATTGGGGAATCTACTTTAATCCATAGGGGTGAAGAGTACATGTTATAGAAGAGGTAGAATCGACCAGTATGTTGGACTCCAGCCACAGTCACTGTGTAGTGCCGGCAGCATGCCCTTCTGTCCCTTAGCTTGTTCTCTAGCCCCATCCCAGCTGCCATCAGCTTCGCTGTTGACGTTGTAATTTATGGGTCTGCACTCAGTTGGTGTGCTTGTCACAGAGAAGGCCTTCTAGATCCCCCAGTTTGATGCTATTGTCATGATTTTTTCCTTATCACTTATGATTATTTATTAACATCTGTCCTTTTCCATTAGAACCTAAAATTATGAGCCACAGTTTCTGTGTGTTGTGTCCCTAGCACCTAATTGCTGATAAGTGATTGCTTGAATATTTCTTGATAGAAGTGGGGAAGAGCTCGAGTGCCCACTGAGTTCTCTTAGTTCACTGAAAAGGTTTGGGCTAATACTGCTTGGACAGTTACGTCAGTGTCTTACACTCTTGAGTAACTCATTTAAAGATTATGCATAATGTTATTAACCGTTGTTACTATTACCTTGTTTTGATTTTTTTTTCTCTTAAAAAAATCATGTCAGACTGTAAAAAATGTGTAAGGCAAAAGTGCTTTCCACTAGATGGTTTCAGAATGTTTATTAAAAGGTTTATTTTTTTAAGGGAAAATGATTTTTTTTTCCCTAAAGTAAATTCAAAACAAACTCTGTATTCTTCTTGGGTTTAAGAGTGTTCTGAATCCCTGATAATATGGTGATATTCCACTAATCATATAAAAGGAACTGCTGAAGTTTATGTGTTTAAAACAACAGAAAAGATATTGCTTACAGAAACCAACAATGACATGTAACTGTCATTCAACATTAAAATTTACTGTATGTGGTATCACAAAAGCGGATATTGGTACTATATTTTACTATATTGAGGTGGACGGATTAAAAGCCAGTGGTAGTGCAAAATTTTAATGCATCTTCACATAGTACATTCAGCCAAAGCAATTTGACCAGTAAAAAACTATAAAAAGCAACAGTCCAAAAGAATTCTCACTGAGGTCATAACCATAATACATGTGGGCAAATAGCTTGTAAAAACTGGGTCAAAGGACACATAGTGAACTCAGGGCCCCTTTGTACTGAACTCCCCTACCCACATTTAATTTTTATTTTGTGAGACAGTGTCTTGATACATTGACTAGACTGGGCTGAGGTTTGTGTTCCTCCTGCCTCATTTCCCCAGAGTGCAGGGATTATAGTGCCACCAAGTTGTGTAATCCCCGGTAATACAGTAACAGTCTGCTCGCCCTATAAAAGGAACTGTTAAAGTTCATAGTAAAATTTTTGTTCACCAGCCCTATGTTCTTCTTGTAATTATTGTGTCCCCATTCAATACCTGCTGTTGGTAAGCTTTAATTATCAGAGTAATAGATTTAGGTTTTGAATATTAGGTTGAAAATCTACTTTTGACCAACTTTCTGGCTTGTTTTTAAGGAAAAAATTAAATAGGAAGCCTTTTATTCTTGTAATATTTGGTGATATGCACGTGGGATGTAGCACTATCGGAGCTCCCACTTTAGTATATACACTTAACACTTGCAGACTTGTTAACAACCTGCTGCCTGCTTCTGCTGATAACTCCACTTTCTACCCACATTGCTGCTATGTTACACACAAACTACTTTATGGACACCTTTGGGTGAGGGTTTTCCAGTTTTCATTACAGTCAGTTTAAACAACATTGTAGAAAAACAGCAGTGTGACAGCTTTCTAGTGGAAATTTCTTTCATTCCAAACTGCCGCATAACAATTGTGTTTACATGCTGGGGATTGATAGTAATATTTCTATACTGTGGTGTTTTTGTAATTATTGCACTGGCCAGTCTCTTAAAAAGTGCCCCGGGGCTGGTGAGATGGCTCAGTGGTCTAAAGCACCTATTTAGAACAAGCTTAGCAAAGCACAAGGGACCG
>NW_004524609.1:836974-855792 GCF_000260255.1 Octodon degus | reverse complement strand
AAAAAAAAAAAAAAAGTGCCCCGGAGCAGGGGGAGGGACATAGCTCAGTGACATAAATGTCTGCCTGGCAAGCACAAGGTCAGTCTGATAGATAACAATGACGACAGTAACACCAAAAGGTTCAGTTTGTGTTGGAGAGTTATAAGAATGAACATCACAAAGACATACCAAAATTTTTGTGAGCTAAAATGTTTATTTGTATTTTCAGACTATGTTTTTCATTCATCTTCCCTCCAACAAGAGAAAGATAAAAAACTTACGTTGGTTAAAAATGTCTATAAACTCAGAGATTAAACAGCTAGGTTTCGTCTTTCTTGCCAGTTTAGTATTTACTGTCCTAGCGGCCTGTGGTGAGACTGGTTATGAGCTAAATTTAGGATCGCTGTGGGGAAGGGGGTAAGAGGATTGCCAGAGAATTCTTTGTCTACCTAAGGTGACTAAGTAGGAAGTAACGTTAATTTGCCAAGAAATGATCTTTCACTTGCCTTAGTTGCCATAAATGAGAATGGGGAGAGTATTTTCTGACAGTTTGTTGAAACAAATTTGTGAGCCGACTGTCATTCAGTGAATATATTAGCACCTTTTGGCTTTAGTTATTGTATTTTACAGTATCCCCCCTCCCCCGAATTATTGTCTCCTTGAAGGCTGGATTTAAGAAAAGGGAAGCCACTTAAACTTAGGAGTGACAGAAGCTTGCATTTGTCCATGGGTAATTCATTTAGGAGAAGTATGACTGACCAGCCTTGGGAAGACTAGCCTGGCAGTGAGAGGCGAGACCTGGTGGGCTTTTGAAATGATTGAAACCAAAAAAGCAGGAAGCCTTGAGGAACAGTAAAAGTAACAGGATTTGGAGCTTAATTGACTTTATTTAACAAGGGAGGGGGATATCTAGGGATGTTATTCTTGGTCTCTGGAGGAGTAGTTTCCTTGAATTTGGATTAAGCTAGAGCTGCAGTCAGTGTTGAAGCATATAATTGTTTTAATTATATGCTTATTTAAATGAAATCAATAAATTAATGATTAAAATAATTATAGCGATTTCCTCAGGATTAGGGAAGATGCCTTGGTTTTAAAAAAGATAATTGCATAATATTTTTTCAAACAGTAGTTGATTTGAATAGCTGATGTTTGGATAGTACGACACACCTAAGTATTATGATTAAGCATTACATCATCTCTGACCCTACTTACTGTGGCCAGGTTGGGTACTTTTTGTTGCTGTTAACTGTATTTTGCCCTGTTGGTGTAGGCAGTATTAAAGATTTACATATAATCACTTAAAAATTTTAACCTGGTCATAGTGGCGGCGGCCCACACCTATAGTCCCAGCACTCCGAAGGCTGAGTTGGGGATTGCTGTGAGTTCATGCCATCCTGGGCTACATGGTGAGTTCAGGAGCAGTCTGAACAATAATAGCAAGACCCCTCTCAAAAAAAATTGGCAAGTGTTGTGTTTTGTTTTTTGGCGGAATGCCAGGAAAGTGCTTACTCTATTGAGCCATCTCCCCGGCCCTCTCAAAAACAACAACAACAACAACAACAACAACAACAACAACAACAAAAAACCCTTTGTTTTGTTTTGTTTTTCAATATGACTTTCTTTCTGAACAAATCATATTGTGGCAAAATGACATACTTCAGTTGTAAAATGTATGCAGATTTTCACAGGCACCTAGTATCCCCTTAATATTTAAAGAATGTTAGATATTATCAGATTTATCTCAGAATTTTAAAAAGAAATTAAACGTTGCTTTGCAAGTAGAGCTAAAATCCAACCTTGCCATTCCCCTTGGCTATTGAGGCCTGATTTATGTGTCCTGTGTGTATTTTTCATGCATTCATTGCTTAGTTATATTGTAACAGGTTTTTATTTTCATTTTCATATGCCGTTGTGTTGAGAGTAATCATGTTTAGATATGTATGCTAGTTGGGTTGCTGAACAGTATTTTACTATTTCTGTGTACCTATGTTTATTCTGTGGTTTTTGTTTTACATTGAATGCTGTTTTCTGAGATATAGTCATATTGGTGAATGGAGTTAGTTTACTTAGCCTTTATAGGAATTAGATGTAGCTAATTTTTAGTTGGTTATAAGTTCTGTCGTGAACCTGTTTGTGCTCATGCAGATAAAAAGGTTACATTCTACAAGTCCAATTCCGTAGTCATTGGCAGTGCATGCTTTCCAACTAGCCATATATTCCTATATTTCTCTTCAAAAGTGGTGATGCCAGTTCTTTTTTTTTTTAATTTATTTATTTGTTTATTACATTTATTTATTGTGTGTGTGTAGCCAGCTCAGCCCACCATTGAGCAGGGCTGGCTGGCATGTGGTGCTGGGGGATCGAACTGCAGTTGGTGTTTTGCCAAGCTTGTTCCAAGTAGGTGCTTTAGACCACTGAGCCATCTCTCCAGCCCCCAGTTCTTTTTTAACTATTAAAACCAGTATACTGGGCCAGCCAGATAGCTCAGCGGACTAAAGTGCCTGCATAGGCAGGGATCAGGTTGGATACCTGGCACCACAAGCTGTGCTGGCCCTGTCCCTGGGGCACACGGAGACAGCAACTGAGACTGGGCATGGTGGTGCATACCTGTAATCCCAGTGCTTGGGAGGCTGAAAACAATCACTGTGAGTCCGATCTGTGTAGTTAGACCCTGTACTAAATAATAAATAAAACCAGTGTACAAATTGCGATTTTGTTAACAGACCTTATTCTACCAGATTTTTGAGTATTTCTAGTCTAGATTGAAAACAGCGTCTTAATTTTTACGTAAAATTAATATTTTATATTTTAACCAAACTCTAATAAGATTTGGCATATATTTATATAATTAATAGTTATGAGCTTGTCTTCTGCAACTGTATCTTGGAGTTCTGTTTGTATAGTAATACTAATTTTTAGAATCTTTTTGTATATTTGGTTACAGGCTTTCGCTACACAGCTCAGGCTCATAGTGATCTGCCTGTCTCAGCCTCCCTAGTGCTGGGATTACAGGCATGTGCCACCACACTGGTTACTGAGGCGGGCTCAGTGCTGGGCCCGCACTGCATGGGAATCGAACCCAAGTCCTTATACTTGCCTTGCAGGCGCTTAGACCACTGAGCTATCTTCCTAGCCTCTTACACTTGAATTTTAATTCTCTATGTTATACTTTCTCTCAGCTAGTGCCTGACCTTTTAACTTTGTTCATTAAGGGGTTTTTTTTGTATGTTGAATATTAGGTAATTGTACGTACCTTATTACTTAAGAAATTATCTCCTGTGCTCCATCTCAAAGAAATGGTGTTACAAAGTTTTAAGTTTGACTATACAGATAAGACATAGGAGTTTCAAAACCCAAAATCATGGCATTATATCATGAAGGAAAACATATTTTACTTACATGTAGAAAACTATCAGTACTGTTTATTGAATAATCTTATTTTTTGAAGCAGGGTATTTGGTTCCATTGGTCTCTTGTCCATCTTATACTTCGTTAATTATCATAGTGTTATGGTGAATCTTGATATCTGGAATTAAGATCAGTAATGCACTTTCCAGAAGGTTTCTTCTTTGGCCTTTACATTTGTGTGATCTTCCAGATTGGTTTCTCAGCTTTCGTTGAAGACCACGTACAGGGGCCTACAAGATAGCTCAGCAGACTAAATGCCTGCTTAGGCAGGTGCAGGGACTCAGGTTCTATCACCAGCAACACATACTGTGCCGGCCCCATCCCCGGACACACTGAGCTGCCACTGAGGCTTGGCGTGGTGGCACATGCCTGTAATTCCGTTGCTCTGAGGCTGAAAACAGGAGGATCACTACAGTGAGCTGCATAGTGAGACCCTGTACCAAACACATTTAAAAAAAGAAGGAAGGAAAGGAAAATGTATACAAAGAAAAATTTAAAAAATAAAGACAACACTAAAAAACATACCTGTAGAGAATTTCATTGGGATTTCTTTCAATTTAGGATATGTGAAAATTTGCCATACTAAAAAACTGAGTTTTATGATGTTGAGCCTTGCTAAATTCTTGCTTAGCTTTTTTAAAATCAGATTTAATAATACCTAACAACTCTTAATATTTCTACATAGTTTAATTTTGTCTGTCTGTCCATCCAACCAACCATCTGAGAGACAGGGTTCTCACTGTGTAGTGTAGCCTGGTCTTGAAATTGCTTATGTAATCCAGGCTGGCTTTGAATTCAGATTGATCCTCCTGCCTCAGCACCCTGAGTGGTGTGTTACAATTATAGGAGTACATCATCAAGTGCCTCGCTATGTCTTTTTTCTTTGACATAGAAAATACATCTCCTGAGAAGTGAAGGCAGGTTCAGAGGAATGTTATGCTGTAGGACAATGATAGTAGAGATAGTTTCTCTTAATTTGGAGGGGCTCATCCCACATAGGTCCGGTGTGTTGTGCATGTCCGAGTGTCCATCTTGACCTTTTCTTGACCTTCGATTTAGTTTCTTGTAGAAGTTATAACCAACCCATAAGGCCCTCACTGGTATATGTTATTGCTGCTCTCAAGTTTCACTCAGTTTATTTCCTTTTAGGAAACGCAGGTCAGAATGGAGATGGGCTTCAGACCGAGCAGCTATTGTCAGCCGCTGGAACTGGCTTCAGGCTCATGTTTCAGACTTGGAGTATCGAATTCGTCAACAAACAGACATTTACAAACAGATACGTGCTAATAAGGTAAGAAGGGATAAGTGTCTGGTATATTTTATCCCATTTAAAAACAAACTATGGGGGCTGGTGAGATGGCTCAGTGGTCTAAAGCACCTACTTAGAACAAGCTTAGCAAAGCCCAGGGACCACGGTTCAATCCCCCAGCACCACTTTCCAGGCCACCCACCCCCTGGTGGGCTGAGTTGGCCACACACACACACACACACACACACACACACACACACACACAAATAAATAATAAAATTTAAAAAAATAATAATAAAAAAAAAACTATGTCTTTTTTCCTTCCCCTTCCACACTTTTAGTAGCTTTTACCTACATCAGGATAAATGTTTATTAATCCGATCCAGTGCTTTGAGACTGATACTGCTTAATGTCTTTCAGAAAACACTGTTAGACTATAATGTTTAATTTAAGTGATTTTAGAAGAAAACGTTGTGAATATCTGGGCTAACAGGAAACACAAAAGATGCGACTATATGCCATTGACTATACTTTTGTTATATTTATGGAAAGTGGTGATATTCTACAGAAGATTTTCACATTCTTGATTTTTTTTATTTATTAGATACCTGTTCTAAGCTTTTGTTTTTGTGAGAAGAAAAAATAGGCTTGCTTATTTGCTAACATGTTTTCTTTCTATAACGATTATATAGACACATGGATTATTTTGGGGTATTTTTTGAGGGGGGAAGCAGGATCTTCCTGTGCAGTTCAGGTTGGTATTGAACTCACAGTGTAGCCCAGGCTGACGTTGAACTCACAGTGATCCTCTTGCCTCAGTTTCCAAAGTGGTGGGATTGTAGGTATTTGCCATTATGCCTGGCTGTTTGGAAAAGTTTATAGACATTAATTATAGGTGTTCTTTCTTCAGAGAACCAGTAGTTACCTTATATATACCCTTTATTTTTTACAGTGACAGTGCATAGTTTTCTTTTTGAAAAATGAGTATAGAGCTCAGCATGGTGATGCACACCTTTTATCCCAGTACTGAAGAGGCTGAGACAGGAGGATCATGAGTTTGAGACCTATTTGGGCTGTTTAGTGAGGGCAAGATCAACGTGAATTACATAGCCAGGTCCTATCTCAAAAAAACCAAAAAACAAGGGGATGAGGATTTTCTCTGCTCAGTTTGACTTTGAGTTGAGAAATTTGCTTAAAAAATGAATCCATTCAACAAATATTTAATGCTTACTACAGATTACATGCACTCTTCTTTATGGGAGGGTTAGAGTGGTGAACAAAAACCCTATCTTGATAGAACCTACATTGTCTCAGAATAAGTGTCAAAATACATTTTCACCCCCAAAGCATGTCACAACCTAAAGAAAATGGCTGCACTGTGAAGAGTATGTCTTAGATTACTAGTAGGCCCAGGTTAGGTTAGAGGTAACCAACCTGCTGACAAGGTGAAGAAAATGATCATGAATTAGAAGTAAAATCTCGGGGCTGGTGAGATGGCTCAGTGGTCTAAAGCACCTACTTAGAACAAGCTTGCAAAGCACAGGGACCGCTGTTCAATCCCACAGCACCACATGCCAGCCAGCCCCCCCCCTGGTGGGCTGAGCTGGCCACACACACACACACACACACACACACACACACACACAATTAAAAAAAATCTCTACAGCTTCGTGTCTGAAACTAGTCATATAAACTTTTTCTTTCTTTCTTTTTTTTTTTTTTTAAATTCCCCTGGCCAGTTGTAGGGATTTTCCTGATTGAGTTTATGTATATAATTTCCAGAAGTTCATCAGAACTTACTGTAATTGAAAATATAGGTCAGGAGGTTCTTTTTGTTAAAAACGTATTTGGTGGTTGCAGGGCCTCACTATGCAGCTCGACTTGTGGTGATCCTCCTGCTTTCAGCTTCCCCAGTGCTGGGATTATAGGCATGCACCACTGCGCCTGGACTCTGGTTGGCTCAGCCTGCCCTGAGGGCAGGACTGGCAGGGCATGTGGTGCTGGGGATTGAGCCTCGGTCCCTGTGCTTGCGTGAGCTTGACTGAGCAGGTGCTTTAGCCCACTGAGCTATCTCACCGGCCCAGGGGGTTCCGTTTTGATAATTTATACCCTCTTGGTAGGGATCAAGTTAAATCCTGAACTGATCTCTTTATAAACTAGAGCAAAACTAAAATATTTCGTTGATAAAGGATTATTTGCAGGCCAGGGAGATAGCTCAGTAGAATAAGCGCTTGCCCGGCAAGCACAAGGCCCAGAGTTCAATCCCCGCTTCCGCAAAATAAATACATACATAAGTACATAAAGAAGGGAAGGATTATTTGCTTTCCTTCATGCATATTCACATAAAAATTTAAGTTAAATTTCATAGAATGTGATCTGTAATGGTGACTAAAAGTATGGCGACTAGATATGCCCATCTTGACAAGAAAAGTAGAATTTCTTTGTCGGACACCTCCTGAGTGTCTGTTTCTAGGCTTCTAGAGCTTGTAGTCAAGTGGGAATTTCTGTGTTTGAGAACTGGAATCGTTTAAGTAGCAGCTGAGATTAGTACATTATATCTTTGTTCATTTACCTTCTGTGCATTCATGAATCTATGTACGAAGTGGATGTATGTGTAAGTTACACTATATTAGCTCATAGTAAGGCTATTTCAGACTGTAAGATGCTGTTGAGTTTTAGATATCTGATGTACCACAAAGGCCTGAGTTTTAATTAAATTAGGACATAACAGCAATTTTGAGATGCATCTCGATTGAAAAGATGCTGATGTTTTGAAAAATATGACTTTGAGTTAATAAAAGTACTTTGTTCCAAGGTTTAGAAACTGGAAATTACACATAAGTATAAAGAAACAATAGATCTAAGTATGTGTACTTCCCTCCTTTCCCTCCCCAGCAAACTAAAAATTAGCTTAGTACAAATATTTCTGTTTGGTGCAGATATTTTCTTCCACTATTCCTCACCCATGCACATATGTGTTTAAATTAATTGTGCTATATATGTACCCTTAATTTTTTTCTGGCTTTTTTGATATTCTTATTTGCTGTATTCAGTTGTCTTTCTTTGTTGAATGGTTCAATTGTTTTTTAATTAAATTAGATTAGAAAGGAAAAACCAGGGAATATCTCAGCAGCGTAAGTGCCTGCCTGGCAAGCACAAGGTCCTGAGTTCAATCCCCACCCCCCACCCCCCACCCCCCAAAAAAAGATATCTCTGAGTCAGAGGCATTATTAATACCTTAATGTTCCTGATGAACAGTTTAGAGATTTTGACATTATATAAGTTTATGGTTTTAGTAGCTGTGTATGCAAAGATAGTCTTATCTTCCTTTGTTATGTGCTTTATTCATATGTATGTATGTATATTTATGATTTGGGGGCAGGGTCTTGCTTTGTAATTCAAGGTGGCCCTGTGTTTACTATGTAGCCCAACTTGGCCTTGAACTTGTGGGGAGTCTTGCCTGAATCTCCCAAGTGCTGAGATTACAGGCACACACACCCATGCCCAGTCCTGCTTTGTTCATTAGCTCATCACTTGGCAGTACTGACAAAGCCCCTTGAGGAGACTTCAAAAACATCTTATAACCAGGTATGGGGGACTGTGCATCTGTACTCAGAACTTGAAAGAGGTTGAGGCTGTAGTATAGCTACAGATTCAGGGCCAGCCTAGGCTACATGGTGACTTCAAGGTTAAACTACACAGTGAGACCCTGTTTTCAGAACAACAAAGAAAATGAAGTAGATATTTCTCAATAATTGGAAAATATTTTTCAACAAATGTGCTAAGTTTTCACAGACCAAGTATGGTGGTGAGCACCTGTAATCTCAGCACTTGCTTGGCTGAGGCAGTGGCATTGCAGTGAGTTTGAGGTCAGCGTGTGTTACCAAAAGCTCATGGCCAACGTGAACTACACAGTGAGATCCTGTTCTTTAAAAACAACAGCAGCTGGGCTGGTGAGATGGCTCAGTGGTCTAAAGCACCTACTTAGAACAAGCTTAGCAAAGCCCAGGGACCGCGGTTCAATCCCCCAGCACCACATGCCAGCCGGCCCCGCCCCCTGGTGGGCTGAGCTGGCCACACACACACACACACATAAATAAAAATAAATAAAAAATAAAAACAACAGCAATAAGAAAATATCACGAACCATGTGGCTTACAATAATGGAATTTATTCTCTCACAATTCTGGGGACCAAAAGTACCAAAATCAACATATTGGCAAGGCTATGTCCCTCTAAAGATTGCAAGGGAAGTCTTTGCTGGCCCTTTCCTAACTTCTGGTGACTGCTGGCAGTCCTTGGTTTGTACATACAGCACTCTGTTGCTTCTGTCTCCATACGGCTGTATTTGACTGCATATTTGGGTCCAGATGCTCCTTTAAAAATATGCCACTTGAAACCAGGCTTTGTGGCGCACACCCATGATCCCAGCACTGCGGGGCTGAAGCAGGAGGGTCACTGCAAGTTCAACACCAGTGTGAGCTATATAGTGAAAACGTGTCTCAGAACCCCAGAAGTACACCACTTGAGATGCGGAGGTGCATGCCTAGAATCTCTGCCCTGGGGAGGTTGAGGCAAGAGGATTGCCATGAGTTCAAGGTCAGCCAGGGCTACTTCGTGTAAAGCCACCCTAAAAAACATACAGAGACTCTGTCTTAGAAAGCAAAATGGAAACAAAACTAATACGCTACTCGTGTTGTCTTTTAGAGCCTGCAGTAAAGGGCTCTTCTTAAGTATGCAGAAATTCGTTGTAAATGTCACACCTAAAGCTTCAGGGTGGATACACATTCTGCAGGGAGAATCTTGAGTGTCTAATAACCCATGCACTTTCTGTCAGTATTAACATGTGTTTGATTTTTATGTTGTACTATAGTAATATGAACCTATAAACATTTTTTCTTTTCCTTTTATATCTTTTTCGAGACATGATCTTGTATGTAATCGGGGCTGGCCTTGAACTTACAATAATCTTCCTGACTCAGCCTCCAGAGTGCTAAGATTATAGGCAAGCACCACCATGCTCTGCTTGTTATCTGTAATTTTAAAGATAAACAAATGGAGAGTCAAAGGGTTCCTGTAAACTGTGTGCCTGGAGAGCTGAAATTTGAGTATCTGGCTTCAGAACTGTTGTTCAAGGTGGTAGTTATTTTAAGGATACGGCAACTTACTGTGTTACTGAAATGGCTGGATTCTACCCTCTTCAGTAGTGTATTGGGTCACATTTTCCGTTCTGTACCTACACTGGCCAAGATTACAGTTGCCTGAGTTGATCAAGTCCTTTCATGAGGCCCTGTGGTTTGGTGATCAGATTCTGAGTTAAAAACGTGTCCTTGAGTGGAAGATTGGAACTCTAGTAGGGCTTTTTTCTTTTTAAGTCCTCAGTTTGTTGTCAGTGTTAATTTTCTTAACATTATGGTGTACTTCCAAAAAAGAAATGGTGTATTTCCCAACAAGTATAATAGGACCACTGGTAGGTGACTGCGGGCTGTTCTGTTAGAAGTAAGGTATTATTCCCTAGGGCTGGTGGCTCACACCTGTACCTCTGTACTCAAGGAGGCTGAGGCAGGAGGATCCAGAGTTTAAGGCCAGCCTGAAATACCTAGCAAGATCTTGCCTGAAAACACCAAAATGAAAGGCTGTGTGTGAACCCTGGACCTCTAGATCCTAGGGAAAGCAGGATTGCAAATTTGGGTTCAGTCTGGGCAGTTTAGGGACTTAGTGACACCATTTCTTTAAATAGGGCTGGGAGATACCCTAATGAGAAAGCCCCAGTAACACCACCACCATAGTAGTAGTTAGGTATTCACCTTTTTTGGCCACATTGTATTTATTTATTTATTTATTTATTTATTTATTTAATTTTATTTATGAGAGAGAGAGAGAGAGAGAGAGAGAGAGAGAGAGAGAGAGAGAGAGAGAGAGAGAGAGGTGTGTGTGGCCAGCTCAGCCCACCAGGGGGCGGGGCTGGCTGGCATGTGGTGCTGGGGGATCGAACCACGGTCCCTGATGCTTTGCTAAGCTTGTTCTAAGTAGGTGCTTTAGACCACTGAGCCATCTCTCCAGCCCGGCCACATTGTATTTATAGACAATCTTGGGAATAATGATCCCTGTTGCATTATAAAGAACACAGTTTTTAGAAACTCTTCTGTACTTTCCTTCATTTTATGGAATTGTTTTAATTTTACTTGACTGGGCTGGGGGATATAGCTTAGGGCATAAGCGTGCCGGGGAGATGGCTCAGTGGAATAAGTGCTTCCCTGGCAAGCACAAAGGCCTGAGTTCAATCCCCGGTTCCGCAAAAAAAAAAAAAAAAAAGATTCAAGGGCATAAGCGCCTGCCTGGCAAGCTTAAGGTCTGGAGTTCAGTCCCCGGTACCACAAGATAAACACATACATACATAAATTTACTTGACCAACTTTTTTTTTTCTTTTAATCAAAGTGCTTTTGTGCCTTAGAGAAAGAAAAACAATGTATGTCTCTCAAATATGTAAATAAAAGGTCATTCACATGTTAAGTGTTCACAGTTAATCTTAAGAGTTAAGAGACTTGTCAGAGACAGCTAAATTTAACTCATTTATTTGACTCCAAAGGGATATTTATAGCACATTTTGCTTTTGCATTCTTTTGTCACTTTTTGGAATGTATACATTCAAATATCATACCTGGTAGGTAAAAATGAAGGGGCAGCATAGGACCCAAGCTGCTTCTGATGCTAACAGAGATCTCTTCTCCTTAACAAATGTCTGGTATGGTATCTCAGTTTTTTTTCCTTCTTCTGACTGATGTGTGTTAGGCAACAGTTGCTGAAGGATGAGAGATAGAGGCTGTGAAACCCAGATGGAGAAGAAACTGACAGGCAAAACAAGCCAATACCATTGTCTTCAAATTTTTGGAAAGCAGTTCAAGTTCCTGTCTCAGGTAGCCCAGGATGGAGCTGGTCTGTAGTACAGTCACTGGTTTATCTTAAGATGTAACAATTTATATACAAAATGTCAAAGTATATGTTACACAAATAGTAGTATACAGTGTAAAGAAATACTGAGCTGTGTGCTGGTGGCGTTT
This sequence comes from Octodon degus, assembly GCF_000260255.1. Taxonomy (NCBI): domain Eukaryota; kingdom Metazoa; phylum Chordata; class Mammalia; order Rodentia; family Octodontidae; genus Octodon; species Octodon degus. The sequence goes on along the minus strand of NW_004524609.1, from coordinate 844,094 downwards.
CAGCTCAAGAGTGAGGAATGCAGACATGGGCCAGGCTAGGGAATTACAGGAGTTGATCCCCTGCCTGCCATGGTGGTGGCACATGCCTGTCATACCAGCTCTTGGGAGGCTGAGAAACAGGAGGGATCACTCCAAGTCTGGTGAATGAATGAATGAACGAACGAATGAACGGACGAACGAATGATGTATGCCAAAGGTCTGTGAGCCAAAATATAACAAAGTCATTTTTGTAGATGCAGAGGTAAGAAATCTTGGAATAGTCACTTTTTTTACTTCTTATTTACCCTATAAACAAACTGGCATATATGGTTGAATTTGTCGTCATTCGTGGGGGGGATTAAACAGTTTGATCTAAGCAGCCATTGCTGTTCGCTCTCCGTTCTGTCAGCTCAATAGTAGATTGATCTTATTTGTAAATTATATCATTGTTTTTTTCTCCTTAAATATGTACTGACAGTAAAAGCTAGAAATACAAGTTGTAAGACCCTGTAAAAGCCTCCCTTGCCTTATTTTCCTGGTTGTAATTCCCACTAATTACAGTTTACTCCAGCCACGCCAGTTCTTATAGTCATTTAGATTGTCAGGCTTGGAGTTTTCACATTGGCTCTTCCCCTAGATAACCCTAAAGTTTGTTTTCATGTGTTTTACATAGAGTTTACATTAGGACTAACTGAAAGAACTTTTAAAAAAATACAGAATACCCAGCTAGGCATGGTAGTGCACTCAGGAGGCTAAGGCAGGAGAATCATCACGAGTTTCAGGCCAGCCTGCCCTACATAGTGAGACTTTGTCTCAAAAAAAAAAAAAAAAAAAAAAAAAAAGACACCCCAGAAAACAAAAGAATACCTGGCCCCGTGCTCCAGGTTACAGTATCAAGATTTGCTGTTGGAATTGGTCAGGTGTAGTCTGATAATAGTGCCAAAGTGAGTTGTTGTTTTTCTTGAGACAGGGTCTTGCTGTATGTAGTCCAGGCTGGCCTCCAACCTGAAACAGTGCTCCTGCCTCAGCCTCACATTCACTGGGATTACAGGCCTGTGTCACCACATTAGGCTTGTTTAGGTGTTCCTAAGACACGTTTTTCTTATGAGAAATACGCACCTTTATGGCAGTTCTTGTTGGTTTTTAATTGTGAAGACTTCATCTTTGTTTTTACTCCTTTTCTTTGCTGATATAGTTGGTTGAGCACGTCCTTTACACTAATAGCACTTTCAGTTCAGTAAACGTTTTGCCCTGTTTGTAATCAATTTAAGTATAAAACTGTACTACTAGTTATAATCCAGTAGTTTTCTTGGTAATATAGTATAAAAAATGTACCATGCTCTGATAAAGAGTCAGAATTTGGGAGATCTCAATAAAAGGCACTCAGTGGCTAACAATACGTGTAGGTCAGAGCATTTAAGTGGAAGGAATGAAAATCTTTGGTCCGAGTCATGTAACTTGCTGAGCAAGCTGATCTGCACAGATCGGGAATTAACTCTTGAAAACCAAAGGTGCTTTTGGTGTAGTGGTTTATCTCTAAAACAGGACAAGGGAAAGGCATCCGTAAGCCAGCTGTATACCCTCAGCCCTTTTGAGATTAAATTCTAAAATCAGTTTGTGATTTACACCACTTACACTTCCCCCCATCTGCTCCACAGGGATTGATAGTACTTGGGGAGGCATCTCCTCCAGAGCATACCACAGACGTGTTGCTTCCACTTGGCTCTGAGGTGAAGACAGACCGTGGGACTGATACATCTGTAAGTATAAAAGTTAGAAAAAGTGAAGTGAGTGAGAATTCAAGGAGTAGCCTTGGCACCCTTTAGTCTAATTAGAAAGAATGCTTGCATTGGCTGAAAAAGGGAGCTGTGTCCCCTTTTATCACTTTTAAGATCCAAATTCCTGAGTTAAGGCAGCATATAAGGGTCCCAATTACAGCTATATAGCTGACCTTAGAATTGGAAAGTATAACTCTTAAGTAGCCATAGTCAGAACAATTAGAAATTAAAGAATATTTGAAATAGACACTTTTGAAAATTACAGTAACCCTTTTGGCCCACTATAATATATGTAACCTTTTCTATAAAATGTGGCTCTACAGATAAGCTTTTTTTTTAAAGGTTGAAGATATTCTCTGTGAGTAATTCTCTCTTTTTAGGAAGAGTGAACTTGTCCTTCATTGTCTGTAATCTTCTGGTTCAGATCTCTCCTATAAGTTCTTCCCTTTTTCTATTTCTCTTAACATTATAATTTTTCTTTCTGAATTCTAAGAGAACTCCTTTTTTCGTCTGAGTTATTTTTCCTGCTTGATTTTTATTAGTATTGATCTGCATTTCTTTCTTGGGGTCCTGATAGTTTGTTAGTAATGATAAAAGCAAGCATTGTTCCACTGAGCCACACCCCTGTCTTTATGAATATTAATGCTTAGTGACTTAGAAATTCCACAGTTACATGACAGTATTTTTTGTTTATTGGGTTTATTATTTCCAGAATACTGCTGAGCAGTCTGTTCAAGTTGTGAGCTAGACTACCTGTTTTCCTTGTATCTGCAAAACAGCAGAAATTGTTAGCCTGTATTGTCATCATTTGTTAGCAGGAACTCCTGTGATACAATAGAAACTAGCTTGTTTTTATACAAGGAGATGTTTGTGTCTTTGAAAGTGTTTTACCAAGCTTTGAACATCAACCACTGTCACTACTGATAAAAGCAAAATTAACACATTCATGGCTCTGAACTCAAAGGTAGTTTTGAATAAAGAGCAGAGGGCCAGATCTGGCCACTATTCAGGTCCGTATTGCCACTGTTCATGTTCATAATGTGAGCTGATTATATACCATCATTAGAATTTTTTTAAATGACTTTGTATGATTGCTATGGCTAGAATGAAAATTGTGCTGTAAGAGAGAAAATTTTGATGAATTGGAATATTGCTTGGTAGTGTGGTATGTACAGAAATTTGAGGCATGTGTGATTTTCGGAGCAAGTTCTTTTAAGGAGAGATTATTTGTGTATTGAATGTGAAGATTCCAGAACTTTGGGAGGTGATCTCTTGCAGTGATATTTTCACTCAGCTTAGTGGTTACAAGGAATAATAGTCTCTCATTGCATTGATTCTCATGGTTGAAAAAAAAAATAGCCGCAATGATTCCAATTAACTTTACCCATTTATATGTACCCACACACACGTTCCTTAGGGACGTGTCCCTTTCACTAGCTCTGATCCCCACTTGCTTGTATGTGTGCGATCCACTTGTATGTGTAAGGATCTGGCTATTCTTTATTTAGATTTTAAGATTTCAAGACCACTATCCTCTTGTGTTGGCCACAGTAGTTTTTATGTTGTATAATACTTTCTAGATTGAATAAAATAGTCACTTTTTTTTCCAGGAGTGATTAAGCCTTCCTCCCCCACTGTCTTATGAGCTATCAGAAAATACATACTTTCTGGAAAACTGTCAGAACATGTTAGAAAGACACTTTCATTGTGTATTGTATTAGTGCAACCCTGGAGGGCATTTATTTCCTTAGAAGGTCAGTAAGTGACCTTACCATTTTCATTGCCAAATAATTGTGTGGCTGTTCCTAATATCATTTGTCAGACAGTTTCTTACTGTGGTAAGTCAGCTTTTTTGTTACCCATCTTTTTAAAAAGTGACATCTCTTTGTCTCCTCAATTTTGCTTTAAAAATCTTAGGTCACTGCTAGACCTGGTGGCACACAGCTATGATTCCAGCACTCGGTAGCAGGAAGATTGCCAGCAGCAATAAAGCCAACTAAATTTGTCCACATAGTTTCAAGAAGTTAGAGATAATTCTTATAGAAATACACATTGAGTTACTGATCAAAGAGAGAATTAGACAAGTGGCAAAACTGGTAGCAGTTAGTTTATTGATACCAGTTGCACAAGTAGTCATTGGAAGGCGAAATTCTGTAATAGCATCACAAGGCCATATACACAATCTTGATACTTTGTAGAACAGTAAAGTGATAATGTTGAGTGTATGCCTTAAACAAGACACTGACCAATTATAAGTAACAGGTAAAACAGAGTTGTCGTTTATAGACAGTCAGATGGCTCCTAGGTGGGCTTGTTAGATAATGTTCTTGTGTTAAACTGAAAGGATACAAATCTTTATGCTTGGATTTAAACAGTGCAGGAGGCTGGTGAGATGGCTCAGTGGTCTAAAGCACCTACTTAGAACAAACTTAGCAAAGCACAGGGACCGCGGTTCAATCCCCCAGCACCACATGCCAGACAGGGCTGCCCCCTGGTGGGCTAAGCTGGCCACACACACACACACATACACTAAATAAAATTAAAAAAAAAATTTAAAAAAAAATAAATAAAAAAAATAAACAGTGCAGGAGCTGGCGAGATAGCTCAGTGGTCTAAGGCACCTGCTTAGGCAAAGGCTCAGGGACTGCGGTTCAATCCCCAGCACCATATGCAGTGCCAGCCCCACACCCAGGGCAGGCTGAGCTGGCCACACACACACACACACACAAATAATAAAAATAAAAATAAAAACATAGTGCAGATATTACTGTTGTCCTAACTCTCCAAGATTTTAGAGCCTAATTGAGTTTTGTCTTATAACAAACTAAGGAATGGGTTGGGAAGATGGGTTCTGTTCCTCTGCTCTATAGTAGTAGAGGAAAGTAAGTTTTAAGGAAGAACTTTTACAGAAATGCCACTGTCCTTTGGGGGATGGTTCAGTCTGACTTGTATTTGAAGGTAGATCTTGGTAGAAAAGAGCAAGTCAAGGCCTTTGGTTTTCTAGCTGGTGATAAAGTCATCTGTATTAAAATAAATGCCACCGTGAAATAAGACAGTTATTGAACGGAGGCTGTGTCCCTGGAAGGACAGAAAGTAAAAAGCTGCTGCGAGTTTTTCAGTGTTCTGAAACATGCCTATTATCTTTCCCTCCTTTTTTTCTTCCTTCTCTCAGATAAATAGCAAGCCATTTTCACCCAGTTAAGAAAAAGTAATGACCACAGAAGAGCTAACTTGGAACCTATACATGTTGGTGAGGAAAAAATTTCAAAATTACTCAAAGTCAGCAAAATTTTAGACCAAAAGTATTCTCCTCAGGAAGAAGTGAGGACCTTCTCAGTCCACATACCATAGGTTTTCTTACATTCAGCCAGAAAGCCACAATATTATTGACTTGACTTTTGTCAGAATGAAATGTAGAGGTGTGGTACAAGTAGAAATTGAGAGAGGAAGGAATAGAAAATAAAAGACTGTATGGATAGAGGAGAGCCATGGCCTACGGTTTGTATACGTCACTTCAGATCTTGAGCTAACCTGTGAGAGACACATGTTCAGGGGCGATTTTGAGATGGCAAATGGAATACAACATTTGGAAGGCTGAGCAAATGGTAGAAAATATAGTAGTTACCTGCTCCAGAGAAGGTAGGATTTAGATTTTGAATTCCAGTGAGATTCAGTGAATATCTCAGCTTTTGCAGAATTTACAAGCATTGAATACTTTTAAGTTAAAGAAAGATTCACTGGACTAAGCAATTCACTCTGTAGAATTAGTGAAAAAAAGCAAAATACAATAGGCTCCAATGTGCTTCTGTGAAAGCAAAAATAAACTCCACCAAGTCAAGATTGGTCTATTGCAAAAGAGAAATTAGCACCCTTCAGGGAAAGTGAACTGAATGTGGAGTCCCTGCAATGTCATGTACCATCCTATGTATAATACGATTTTGTTACCGGTGAATAAAAAGGAAAATGTGATCCTTAGGCATGAGGGAGGACAAAAAAAAAAAGAAACAATAGCTAGATTTTTGAAAGAAAAACACTGATTTACAGATTTGAGAAAACCAGAATACTAAGTGTGAGAACTACAGTATTGTGAAAGTAGTGAAAATCAAGGTGAAGGAAGATACTCTTGAAAGCAGTCAAGTAGCCAGAGGAAAAAGATAAATTTCACACAACAGAACATTTACGCTAAGGATAGTTGATACCTTGTCAGGAAAACCCAGAGCAGAAAACAATGAAGCTAGGTAAAAAGCCAGAGTTTAGGGGAAAACTTGTCACTTTTTAAAACGAAGGTGAAGGTGCCTAGGAGATAGCTCAGCAGCTTAAGTGTTTGTCTGGCATGTGCAAGGTTCCGAGCTGGATCCCTGGTATGCAGTGGGGGAGATGAAGATTAAGACTTTCTAAAACTGGGAGGATTTGTTGTCAGGAGCTGAATACTGAAAGGAATGCTGAGGAATTTTCAGGTTGAAGGCAAGTAAAACTAGATAGAAACTTAGATCTGTGGAGAATAAAAGGCAGGGAAAAGATACACCTTATGAATAGTAAGCATAGGAAGGCAACTGTGGATATTTTAGTATCCATAAAAACAAGTGTTTCCAGGCATTAAAAGAAAATTAATGATATACTGGTCACTTCATGAAGAAGATATTTAAGAGTCATAAATGTGGATGCTTCAAATACATGAAGCTCAAAACCACACAGCTAAAGGAAAGGAAAAATATAGTCATAAATGGAGAGTTTAGTGTTTCTCAATCAGTAAAGACACTGCCAATCACCCAAACCTAAATTTGATATTTATTTAAATTTGATACTTATAAATCTACACCTGATAATTGCAGATTATATATTTTTCCCCAAGGGACTAAGTATGCATACCAAAACAGACTATGTGCTGGGCCATAAAGTCTTAAATTATAAAACATTGATGTTTTACACATTTTTTCTATGACTGCAATAAAATCAAACAAGACACCTACAAAAGACTAAAAATTTAGAAATTTTATCACTTGTAAAAGCATTCACTGGTCAAAAGTTAAGAAATCTAATAACACTATGGCAGGAAAAAAATAAAACAATTAGAAGGAGGGAACTATGAAGTAGAAATCACTAAAATAGAAACCTAATGACATAGAATTTTCTTTTCCTTTCTTCTTTTTTCTTTTTTGATGGTACTAGGGATTGAGCTCAGGACCTTGTGTGCTTGCCTGGTGAGCTATCTTCCCGCCCCCCCCTCTTTCTTTCTTTTTTTTTTTTTAATCCTTTTTATACATGGGATTATTTGGGATTGGTATCATATTTGATTTTTTGTTGTTGTTTGTTTGTTTGTTTTTTGCAGAACCGGGGATTGAACTCAGGTCCTCATGCTTGCC
>NW_004524609.1:823576-836874 GCF_000260255.1 Octodon degus | reverse complement strand
TTTTTTTTTTTTTTTTATGTTTTTCAGGTAGTTCAGGCTGGCCTTGAACTTGCTTTGTAGCCCAAGATGGTCTCAAACTCAGTAACTTCCTGTCTCAGCCTCCCCAGTGCTTGGATTACAGTTGTGCACCACCATACCCAGCCCTGTACAATCTTTGAAATGGCATTTTAAGAGCTGGATGTGGTTGCATAGGCCTGTAATCTCAACACTTGAGAGGATCCAGTGAGGCCATCCTGAACTACCTAGTGAGACCTTGTCTCAAAACACCAGCAAACAGAAAAACCACACACACACACACACACACACACACACACACACACAGGTTTTACTTTTTCTTTTTCCTAATTTGGGTGCTATTTTTTTCACTCCCTTTTCTTGCCTAATTGGTCAGGCTAAACCTTGCAGTACTGTGTTGACTGGAAGTAGTTAGAGCAGGATGTTGGGTTGCCACATACTACTCTTATTATGCTCGGGTAGTTTACTTCTATTTCTGGCTTGAGTGTTTTTATCAAGAAACAGTGTTGAATGCTGTTAAATCTATCATCTGAGAGATTGTATGGTATATTTCTTCATTCTATAAATATTTAAATATAGTATATTCAGTTGATAATTTTTATATGTTGAAACACCCTTACATTATAGGGATAAATCTCATTTTGTCACGTTATATAGTTACTTTAATAGACTACTGATTTTGTCTCGTGTAGTATTTAATGCTTTGCATCAGTGTCCCTGAGGGATGCTACTTTCTTCTCAGGGTGTCTCTGTCTGACTTTGACATCAAGGAAAGATAGGCTGCATAGAATGAGTTAAGAAGTACCTCTCTTTTCTCTCTTCCTCGGCGCTGCCTACGGAGGTGGCAGCCATCTCCCTCTTGGCACCATGGCGGCCCTCAGACCCCTCGTGAAGCCCAAGATAGTCAAAAAGAGGACCAAGAAGTTCATCCGGCACCAGTCAGACCGATATGTCAAAATTAAGCGCAACTGGCGGAAACCCAGAGGCATCGACAACAGGGTGCGGAGGAGGTTCAAGGGCCAGATCTTGATGCCCAACATAGGTTATGGAAGTAACAAAAAGACAAAGCACATGCTGCCCAGTGGCTTCCGGAAGTTCCTGGTGCACAGTGTTAAGGAGCTGGAGGTGCTGTTGATGTGCAACAAGTCTTACTGTGCAGAGATTGCTCACAACAACTCCTCTAAGAACCGCAAGGCCATCGTGGAAAGAGCAGCCCAGCTAGCCATCCGAGTTACCAATCCCAATGCCAGGCTGCGCAGTGAAGAAAACGAGTAGACGGCCTGTGTGCATGTTTATTTGTGCTTCAGTAAATCACAAAAAATGAAAAAAAAAAAAAAAAAAAAAAGTACCTCTTTCGCTCCTTTGGAAAAGTTCAAGAGGGGTGTTAATTCTTAAAATGCTTGGCAGAATTCATTCACAAATACAGTGCAGGGCTGTGGATGATGTTGATTTATGATTTAATCTACTCTGCTTTTAGATATGTTCATTTAGCCTATTTCTCCTTGAGTTAGCCTTAGTATGTTTTTGTATTTTTAGGAATTTGTTTATTTCTTCCAGTTTGTTGGTGTGTAGTTGCTGTTAAGGCTGTTATACTCCCATTTTGTTTTTGTAGAATTAATAATATGTCCCCCTTTGTATTCTTCTTTTTCTTTTTTAATGTATTTAGTACAGGGTCTACAGGGTCTCACTACATAAATTGTACTCCTGTAGTGATCTACTTGTTTTCAGCCTCCCGAGCTCTGGGATTGTAGGTGTTGCCACCACGCCCAATCTCAGTCACCACCTCAGCATGCCTTGGGGGCAGGGCAGGCATGAGCGCTGGGCAGGGTGGTCACACCCCCATCCCTGCACTTGTTTAGTCTGCTGAGCTAACTGGCGGGCCCTCCTCTTCCATTTTTTATTAATTCCTTTTCTGTTTTTATTACCCATCCACGTAAAGACTTGTGAGTTCTTCTGACCTTTTCTAAGAATCCACTTTAGGTGTCATTTTTTCCCTCTGCCTCCTGTCTTCCTCTCCCCCCCCCGCCCCAATATTTTCTAATTCCTTGTGTCTTTGATCCATTGGTTATTTAAGGCTGTAATTTCCAAATGTGTGAGTTTTCCATTTTCACTTCTGTTAATAGTTTCTTACTTCCTGCTGTTGTAGGTAGAGAAGATGGCATGATTGCTTTTAAACATGTGTTATGACTTATTTCATAGACACATGTGACCTGTCCTGGAAAATATTCCCTATATACTTGAGGAATGCATGTGCTGCTCTTGTTAGGTGGGATTTCATTTATGTCTGCTAGATTTAGTTGGTTTGTTGTATATATCCTCTGTTTAATTCTGTTTATGGTCTTTTAATTCTGTCAGGTTTTGCTTTGTCTAGTTTGATATTTTCTCATTGGGTTCTTCCAGAATTGGCTTTATAAAAAAGCAGCACCTATTTTAATGACCATTGAGGTTTGAGAACCACTCTGTTAAGTACATATTTTATTGGCTAGACCGTTTTTAGATAAATGTCAGTATTGATACTAATTTTGTTTTTTGGAGGGGAATACCAGGAATAGAACTCAGGGCCTCATGCTTGCCAGGCAAATGTTACTAATTTTTTACTTTGCAATAAAAATCTGGGAAATAAAATATGGCATGATAAAATTTTAATTTAGGATTTATATGTGGTTCAGTATGTTCTACATGATTAGATTTTTTTGAGGGGGAAGGATTTTGTGTCACATATAGTACTTCATAAAATCTCTTGTTTTAAAAATTTGATACAACTAGATGTAGCGGTACACGTCTATTATCCTAACACTGAGGCAAAAAGGATCACAGGTATGTAACCAGCCTGGGTGACTTAGGGTGAGTGACCCTATCTCAAAAGAAAGAGGAAAAAGAGAGAAAAAGAGCCAGGGAGGCAGCTTGGTGTGGAGGAGGAGGCCCCTGGTTTCCATCCCCAGTGCCACCCAAAGTGATGTGTTACTCTGCTACAAACACTGTGCTCTTCCTTGTTTGCTTGGAGGAGGCACTGTAGGACACACGTTGGGTTTCTCCAGAAACGATGTAAGTCTTGAGTTGGTCTGGATAAGCACGACCAGTGTATGAAGTATGGAGGCTTGTGCTAAGATAGAAAACTTCTTAAATCCTAATTCTCTGTCTCATAGCTCAAGAAATTTAGGGCCTCACTCTTGCTATGGTAACAGATTTTCAATGAGTTCATCACTATTTTATTTCCTTTAGTATTTTCTACTTATAATTTATTGCTCCCCTCTTAAGTCACAGTTCAGGTTGTTTATCAGGCACCTCCAAAGCTTTGCCATGGGGATGATAGCTGAGTTATTGGAGCTGGAATACATGACTTAAGCAGCCCCCCCCCCCCCCCCCAGTTTGGCATGTTTTTGGTATATCAATTAAGTGCCATGTGAGGTTTCTAAAACTTTTCCTATGGAGTGCTCTTGTAGTGTATAATAGTTTCAAACAGTATTAATGCTGTTTCTTAAGAATATTAATGTGATCCTTCTGCATATATTAAGCACATTCTGTTTCTTATTAAAGTTAGAGTAGTATTTAAGTCCTCTGAGAACCAAATACTTTTTTCCCTTCAAGTTCTGTCTGAGATTCATTTGGTTACAAAACCTGACCATAAAATACTATTTATAGGTCTTCATATTTGTAATCCTCTCACTTGTTGTCAGTATCCATCTTTTGATACAGAAATATTGATGTATTTTATTTTCAAGGTGCTTGCTTTGTACGTGCAATCAATTAACTTGAAGTTAATGGCTGACACTGACAAAGGGTCTACAAATTGCAGCACAGGGTTTCAGGGTAAATCCTGAGGGGATTTAATTTAGTAATTTTCGTGTTCTAATGTATATAATGGAAAATTTTATGCAAATACTGTTACTTATACTTGCACAGTTTTATTATTCATTGATGGATTTTTCCTAGAACAATTTTTCTAAGGGAATGGCGATTTTACTGTTCTTTGGGATTTATTAGACTTCTATTAGGAGGAGCTATTACTATTACCCTGTCCTTCTCAGGCATTGTTCATGGCAGAATGGATGTATGGATACTAGCTTTGATCTTTGGATTATAATCAGTTACTTTTATCCAGTTACTATAGTTGACTCTTCTCTGAGCACTGAGAACTGTTTCACGGTGGCCTCTTTGTATCCTTTCACGATGTTGCCTTCAGCTTTTCAGTATTCACATCCTGACACCAGGTGTTCAGGGCACATTTTATATTGTGTCTGTTTGATACTAGTTTGTTCCTAGCTTCTTTTGTTATGGCTGCCAGTATTTCAGAACATTTAAGCTAGAAAATGTGTGTATGCTTATACATACCCCTTATATTTCATTATGTACCCATCTGTTTATCTTAAAAATCATGCAGCCAGGGATGAGGGTCCACTCCAGTAATCCTAGCACTTGGGAGCTGAGGAGGGAAGATCATCCTGAGTTCAGGTCCAACCTGAACTACATAGCAAGACAAAACAAAAACACCATGAGTTCATTCTAGTCCAAAACAACCTTCCCCTTTGCTTGGTGATAAATTTTTTTGTCCAGTTCCAGGACCCAATTTCATAGTTTACATCCTGTGAGAAACACTTTCTTGGAGTTACACTGGTTCTTTGCTCATATCCTTCATTGTAGTTGATAAACTTTTTAATGTGTTGAATTCATTTGTAACTATAGTAGTATTTCAGTTCTAGTCACAAAAAATTTTTGTTTAGATTGTAGAACATTACTATGATTCTAAGAGAGAAAAAGGTATAATTCCTGCTACCTTTTTTCTGTTTTTCCCTTCTTTACCTCGTGTTCCATCACGTTTGTTTTTGGGTTATCCTTTCTTATGCAAAGATGAACAAATATGTGAATATTTTCTTAGAATCCTTTCTTAAGTGTTTTTTTTTTTTTAAAGCCTAGATTCAAAATTGAGTTAGGGTTGTTTTGTTTTGGTCTTCCTGAGACAAGTTTCACTATGTAATTCACTGGCCCTGAGCTCTCTTGGTAGCCTGACTTACAATAGTCCTGCTGCCCCAGCCTCCTCAGTGCTGGGTTTGTAGGTATGTGCCAACATGCCCCAGCTAAGGTTTTTTGTTATTATTTTTAATAGTTTTGTTTAGCAAAAGCTTTGCTTCTATGGTTATTGACAATGTCATGATTTGTCCATTTGTAAAATGAGCTTTTTTCATACTCATTACTTTGTGAAAGTGATGAAACAACTATTATGCGAAGGACTAATGGTTTCTTAGAAGAAAAACATGCTAAAAATAAAAACTTCTATTTTTAAAGTCTGAGAAGCTGGGTGTGATGGAACATGCCCCTGGCACTTGGGAGGCCAAGGCAGGAAAATCAGTGGGCTACATAATGAGCTCAAGACCAACCTCAACTGTGGAACAATATCCCATCTCAGTAAATAAACAGTCCCAAGATAAGTTATTCGTACCGTTGCTTAAAGAATCAGTTGTTTTCCTTGAACTTCTACAGTCATTAGTGGTGAGGAATGGTGTGATGCTTGACGAGAGCTTTGGGATGGGCAGGGAGAGAGGAGCGAGAGAGCTGCTTGGCCTGCAGCATTTAATACTGGTTAATTAAATCCATAAGGTAAATTGGAGCCAGGTGTGGTGGTACCTGCCCGCAGTCCCAGGTACCCAGGAGGCTGAGGCGAGATGTACAACTTGAGGGGTCAGCGCAGGCAATGTGGTAAGACTATCTCAGTAAAAAAAAAGGAATGGTGCTGTAGCTCAGGTCTAGAGTGCTTGCTTTGCATGCGTGAATCCCTGGGTTCAATCCCCAAGACTTACAAAATGAAACAAACTGAGATGATTTTTTTATGGGTGGATAAGCTGGGCAATAATGATGTACGAGATTGTTTTGTGAGTGCTATCATTTAGACCCTAGGTACCAATTTTCAGCAGTTAGTAAATATAAATTTTTAACTAGGAGCCATTGGATGTGTAATAAAATTGTGTTGGTTAAAAGTTAGGCTTTCTTCTGTCAGAAGTAGATTTTCTTCTGTTATTAACCTGTGGAATTAGGGAAGGGAGGCACATGACCCCTTTTTTACAGGTGCAGAGAGTGGACCCAGCTAAGCAACTTGGTGAAAGTAGAATTTCACAAGTTTCCACTCCCAATTTAGTAGTTTCCTGGCTATAAGGCTAATCACAGAAATGACCAGCGTAGGCCAGCAGTATTTTGATGGCTTATGCAAGACCATAATCAACATGGTTGATGTGAGGTGCTTGAGACATGAGATAATTCATGCAAACTCAAAAACTAACTTATTTTAAACATGTGTAATAAAAGTTGAGTATTGTCAATTAGCTTGTTTTCGTTTTAGTTTGTAGGAACTAAAATGAAAACCAACAGAAACTGAGCAATTTTCATTCAGGCCAAGCAAATTTGATGCTTTTTAAAAATTATTATTTCACACAGGTATGACAGTTTTGAGTAACTATAGAAAGTACATGATCATTTGTATTATAGCTAGATTTTAATTTATTGTGCATATTTTTGCATCTCTCTTTTTCTGTTTTGCTTTCTCTAACGTTTGGTGAAGTAAATGTAGTAGACACTGGCTCTTTAACCCAGAAAAATGTACCTTCCTCATCCTGTTGGCTAGTTTTCCTTCAAGGGTTCTTTATCACATATTCACTGGTTAGGAGAGAGTAGTGAGTCAGACAGGTGCCTAGGTTCTGTGACCAGCATGCTTGAATCTCATCATGTGGTAATCATTTTATGCTGCGCTCCTGGCTCTTTCATTCAGGAAAAACAGTTTGGCAAGATTGCTCTAAAGTAATTGCTTAGAGGCCTGCTTTAGTGAGGAGAGGATTATGAAAGCCAAGGTTACCATAATTTTGGTAGCATTGATTGATTAATAAAAGTATTTGTGATACCTTAATTAGTAAGGCTTAGTAGATGTACAGTGTGTGTGGCATGGAAGATATTCTCCCAGTGTTCACTTGTAGTTTACTTACATACCTTACCTGTTCATATATGTTGATTTGGCCTCTAAATAAATTATAAGTTGTTTAAACCCATCTTTCTAATCTGTTACACTTTCTTGGTACTTGTCTGTGACTATTTTCAGGTCTGCAAATCTTTGGTAGTTTTCCTCAATATTTTGAAGATTAAAAGTTCAGCAAAACTTAAAAATAGAATGTCATCCTCAATATACTGGTCTTGAAATACATTGGTAGCTTTTATAGGACAAACTTCAGAATATCCCAAAGCCAATTTGAGACAAAGGTTACAGCTTTTCTGTGGTATTTCAGCAACTTTATAAGCAATGAATAGCTGCATCTACATGTTGCCTATCCTTCAGAGAGGACATATGATTGATACTCAGAATTTCTGTGCTATTTGAGCCTAGTAAATACATAATTTGATACGAGTATTGAAATACAAACCTTTTCATCTTCTTATACCTCATTTAATATTTTGTTTTAAAATAGTGTCAGATGATTCGATTTATTTGAGATTCTAATTTTGCCTCTTCTATCAAAGAATAGTGTGCTATATATACATATAAACAAATATTGCCGTATTTAAATTTCCTCCTAGTTGTATTGATACTGATGTTACTGTATCCTTTGCCTTTAGTAAACCAACACTTCATGTTACTATATAGTTGTGTTGCTAAGTTTCTGTTCCATAGAATTGTTGAGGTCATTTTTCCTATTAGTAACGTTTACTACTTTTAGACTAATAAAAATATTGAAGCTCTTTCCACCAAGCGAAGCTAATTCTCTTACTTTCTTTTTTCCTCAGTCACAAATTTTGTTTTGTTTTCAGGTTGGTCATCAGAAAGCGCAGGTGCTTTGTAGAATTGAAATTGGGCTGCTTTCAGCCAATGTTGTTTGTTAAGTGTTGATGTATGTTTTGTTTTTCTTCTTACTCAGATTGAATCTGTTTCTCAGCCACTGGAAAACCATGGTCCCCCTGTTGGACGTATTCCAGAGTCACTGTCTACCAAAACATGTGGAGCACTGAGACCTGTTAATGGGGTCATTAACACGTAAGTGTTACCCTTTTTACTTTCAAGGTTTACATCTTATACAAGGTCATTTTGGATCTGTTAGATATTTTCAGCTAGGATGATTTAAAGAAGCAGAAAGCTTAACTCCTGTTAATATTTTGCATGCTTCCTACTAACAGATATATTTTTAGTTAATGTATTTATGTTTTCCTTTCTTATTTCTGTGGCCAAGAAAGGACTAGACATGGAGAAAATATAAGGCCCTAGAATATTGTACACCACCCTTATTGACAATAATCTTGGAAGAACTCATCAAAGATACATATTAGGGGCCAGCGAGATAGCTCAGGGATCTAAAGCGCCTGCTTAGGCAGACTCAGGAGACCTCAGTTTGATCCCTGGCACCACATAACTGGGCCAACCCCGCCCTCATGGGCTGAGCACCCCACCCCCCAAAAAAAGATATATAATAAGCACCTTGGCTGTAGGACAGATGGACTCCTGAAAGGTTATGTTATAAACAGTTATAAAAGTAGGGTTCATGTAGTCTTTATACAAGTGGGTGTTATGAACAGATCCCTAGAGTTCAAGGTTCGTAGGAGTAAGGGCTGGCGAGGTAGCCTAATGAACTAAGCGCCTGTTTAGGCAGAGTTCAGGACCCTATCTTCTATCCCTGGCACCACGTGCTGTGCCAGCCCTGCCCCTGGGTGTGCTGAGCCAGCTGCCAAGACGGGGCATGGTAGTGCATGTCTGTAATTTCAGTACTGGGGAGGCTGAAAACAGGAGAATCCACTGAATCTGAGCTGTGTAGTGAATACATGTACCAAATACATATAAAATACATATAAAAAGAAAAAAGATTCAAAGGAGTACTGATGATAAAACAGCCAATTAACATTTGTAAAATTCGTAGTTTTTTTGCCAGTTGCAGTTTCTTTAGTCATTTCTATTATACAAAACATTTAATTATGAGAGTTTAAGTGCACTTATTGACCTTTGCACTTTTTAGACAGAGTGATTTGCAAAAAAAAAAAAAAGTATGAGGACCCAGAGCGATAGCTCAGTAGAATAAGCACTTGCCTGGCAAGCCCAGGGTCCTGAGTTCAATCTCTGGTATCGCAAAATAATGATAATAAATAATAACAGAGTGATCTAAAACCTTATGAATAATGCACACTTAGCACCTACACTTAGGTTAGCAGATGTTGTTATCCTAACTTAGCCTGCTTCTACAGAACACTTGGATATATTGTAAAAATGGAAATAGTAGAGCTTCAACCAGGTTTAGTTTCCTGTATTTTCTGAGTAGCATGTACTCTTCTTCCTTTCTGTAGTCTTCAGCCTGTCTTGGCAGACCATGTTCCAGGTGACAGTTCTGATGCTGAGGAACAGCTACATAAAAGGCAGCGACTGAATCTAGTTTCATCTGATGGCACCTGTGTGGCCGCCCGAACACGTCCTGTACTAAGCTGTAAGAAACGGAGGCTTGTTCGACCCAACAGCATTGTTCCTCTTTCCAAGAAGGTCAGTACTCGTGAGACTTGGTCATTATCAAGCAGTGAGCCAAGTGTTCAGAGAGTGGGATTAGTCTCTTGCCAACCTTGGTTCATTGTAGTGTTTTCTTTTCTTTCTTTTTTTTTTTCCATGTGTTTTCTAAACTTAGTTAACCACTAGGATTTCCTGGCGAGCTCCTAGAGATCCTGGTTCAGTTATTGTGTTATTTTTAAAAAATTGGTTCCTAGTACTTTAAAAATACTAGGATTCCCAGAGATTTTGACACACCTCTTCTGAAGTTGAGGATGGAAAATCTTATTTTTGAAAATCTCCAAAAACAAGTAGGTGACCCCAGACAGATTTGGAAGTTACTGGCTTGAGCTTTATAATAAAAAGGGAGAGACTGAAGGTTTGTAACTCATTTATGCCAAAGATTGTAATTTTTTTTTAACTTCTGCACGAAATGCATACATGTTACCTAGAAATATGCAAGGAACAAGAATTTGAAGAGGAAGAATAATGTTCTCTTGTTATAGGCATTTCAAAAATGTTACACCAGGCGCAAAAGGATTGAGTATTGCCAAGAACACTTAGAAGGGGAGTGTTTTCCTACCTGCACTATTTGCATGGAAAATGGCAAGGCTGAAAGTTTAATTTATATTTATTTATTTATTTATTTATTTATTTGTAGTGGGTGTGTGGCCAGCTCAGCCCACCCCCACCAGGGGGCAGGGCTGGCTGGCATGTGGTGCTGGGGGATTGAACCGCGGTCCCTGTGCTTTGCTTAGCTTAGCTTGTTCTGAGTAGGTGCTTTAGACCACTGAGCCATCTCACCAGCCCTGAAAGTTTAAAAAAAAAAAAAATTCCCTTAAATTTTCTGAATTGATGTTACTGAACGTTCGTCTTCATAAAGCAAGTGGAGGTTAGCTCACAGCCAGTAGGAGTTTTTGAGTGCTGAGTCTTCAGATAAGCAGAGCTAGCTTTATTTGTAAGGTAATGAAGGAGTAATACTCCAGTGAAACAACTACTGTATAGGGGCTGGTGAGAAGGCTCAGTGGTCTAAAGCACCTACTCAGAACAAGCTAAGCTAAGCAAAGCACAGGGACCGCGGTTCAATCCCCCAGCACCACATGCCAGCCAGCCTCGCCCCCCTGGTGGGCTGAGCTGGCCACACACATACTAAATAAATAAATAATAAAGCCTCTAAAAAAAAAAAACAAACCTACTGTATAGTGGTTAAGAGCATTAACTTCAGAAGTCACATAGTTTAAACCATGACACTCACTTTAATGTTCAAACCACTCCATTCCTGCTCCTCACCAAAGCCTCAGACATCTTATATGGCTGGTTGGAGATTAAATGAAATCTGTCTGCATATGTATGTGTTTGGCCAGCGTTTCTAGTATAAAGTCACCGCTACTTGGTGACTTTTCTTTCATTCATCCACTATATACTGAGCTATCTGAAATGCCAATAAAATGAGCTAATCTGTCCTGGGTACTCAGAATTCAGTACTAAATAAAACAAAAATCCTTACTCATCCTATAATCGTCTCAGCAGAAGACAAGTAATTAACTGTGTTGTGTATGTCCTGTAGCGCTAGGAAAGGGTTCCAGAGATGAAGCAGAGGAAGACGCCTTGAGATATTCCAGGGGTTGGCAGTGTGAAAGATGAGGAACAGTCTGGGAAGACTGATAAAGTAGAAAGAAATCCAAATAAGTGTGATGAAGGTCAAGAAATTGAATGTTTTATAGATAAAGGTAACAGTTACTTACACTTGATAGAAAGTGAAAGCCTGGTGGGAATGGGCTGGGTTCAGGAGAAAATGAGGCAGAATGTGGATCAAAGGAACTATTACAGAAAATGCTTTGAAAGAATGTTGCTATAGAAGAGCAAAGAAATAGCTTGTTTGGCAGAAAAGGAGAATCTTAAGAGTATAACAAGAAGGGCTAAGGGAATGAGTCCAATCTGTGTAGTGAGACCCTGTACTAAAATACATAAAAAATTTTTAAAAAGATTGTTATGGGACCATTCAGATGTGAACAGTGAATTTTCAGTACTTGGTAGCTTTATTCTGATACGCAGTTTTTCCATGATCTTTCTTAAAGGAAAGTATTATGAGAATTGACTCCTACCATCATTTTTTTTTTTTTTTTTTTGGTTCATCATCTTGAACTACCTGAAATACTGACATACTATAGCAGAAGTAAAAAAAGGTTAAGATACTTGGCAAAGTTCTTATACTGACATCTGAGTCTCTTAACTTTTTATTAAGTCATATACATCTCAGTATTTTTGTAATAGATTGAAGCATTAGTAACAAGAAAGCAAGGAAACAGTGTATCACTGTCAGGTGTTGGGGGTGTCTGCCACACCATGCCATGCTCTAGATGGCCATAGCTCAGAACACTTTGCTTGCTGTGGATGTGTACACAGCTCCATGAAAATCTGTGTTCTTCCTCTGAATTAGGGATGACCTTTTCCTGCATTTTTTCTTTATTAATATGACTTAGTGAAGCTTCTGATCTACACATAAAAACTTGAGTGCTTTTGAAGGTACAATACAAAATTTTTAAAAACAATTGAGTATAGGTACAGATTCCCTGTGATGAATGTGATCAATATGAATAACAAATATGTGCTAGTGAGAAGAAAAAAAAAAAAAAAAGAATTTTGTGAAAGAGTAGGCATGAAGGGCCGGCCAGATAGCTCAGCAGGTTAAAGTGCCTGCTTAGGCAGAGTGCAGTGGCCAGAATTTGATCCCCATGCCAGCCCTGTCCCCAGGACACGCTGAGATGACGATTGAGACTGGGCGTGGTGTTGGTGGTGCGCGCCTGTAATCCCAGCTCTTGGGAGGCTGGCAACAGGAGGATCACTACTCTGCGGAGTTCAGTCTATGTAGTGAGACCCTGTAGACCTGTTACCAAATACATTAAAGAAAAAAAAAAAGAGGTGTGAAGGATTCTTTGGTTTCAATATTAGTTTCTGGAATAGAATCATCTAGACATGCAAAAGTAAACTGTGTGAAAAATAAGATAAGTAAATTGACTTTAGGAAGTAGAAATGCTGGTGTTCTGCCAAACTTGGGATACACATACGATTCTCCCTTTCTTGTTGGCTAGTGGGTCCCACATGGGTCTTCGCTCATGTGTACCCTCATGGTGTTTGCTAATGAGCAGACATCTTCATCTTGAGAGCGAAATCTGCCAGGAAGATTGTATGTAGCAGAGTTTCTGATTGTCTACCATGTTCCCACTGGTGAGCAAAACCAAGCCTTCCCTTTTTAGAGCTTACTTCCTAGTGGCACAGGTATATAACAGAAAAGTTAGCAGATATTTTCTGATGTTGATCAGTGGCAGTGAATTCACTTCATGTAAGATTAACTTTCTTTTACCTTCTAGTTTCTGAATAGGAGACTCTTTTAGAATTATACATTTCTGAATTAAACTAATTTTGTAATTCAACCCTTCTCCCTGTGCTAGTATATTTATCAGAGTGTAGGATGTTTAAAAAAAAAATACTATTAATGTTACTGCTTTACCTACATTTAAAAGCCAGTTTAGGGGCTGGGGAGATGGCTCAGTGGAATAAGCGCTTGCCTGGCAAGCTCAGGGACCTGAGTTCAATCCCCGGTTCCACCAAAAAGTAAATAAATAAAATAAAAGCCAGTTTAACTTAGTTACTGTGTTTTTAAGGGACTTTATGTAAGTTTACCTGATTCACAGCTGGAATGTATCTTATTTATTTATTTATTTATTTATTTATTTATTTATTTATTTATTTATTGAGTGCTGGGGATTGAACTCAGGACCTTGTGCTT
>NW_004524609.1:821741-823476 GCF_000260255.1 Octodon degus | reverse complement strand
ATTTATTGAGTGCTGGGGATTGAACTCAGGACCTTGTGCTTGCCAGGCAGGCGCCTATGTCACTGAGTTATCTCTCCACCTCTGTATCTGTCTTATAGTTGAGATGCACATTTAATGTAGTAGCACATTTCTTTTTGCCATTAAAAGCTGTTTTATATCATTGGTAGATCTTAAAATCAATGTTAGAACCAAAGATTCTGTAAGACACATTTATTGAAGATACATGAAATTAGACCTAATTATGAAAACTATAAGAGGGCTGGGGAGACAGCTCAATGGCAGAAGCATAAGGTATGCACAAGGTGTACTGAGTTTGATCCCCAGAACTGCCAAAAGTAAAATAAAATAAAAAATATAAGATGTTTCATGCCGTAAATGTTGATGTGAATTTTAGCCCGCAGGTTTTAAAGTTTTGACAGAAGTTTATTTGTAAGCTAATTTTTGAAAGATAAATCTGAGCTGATTTATGTTGACAATCATTTGGCACTTAGACTGAAGGCTGAAAAAAGTAATTAACAGTAATAATCCTGAAAGAAGTAATAGTCTGCAATAAAACCCCAGGGATGGGATAGGATATGTTTTAAAGGTAGTCCTACGGAGTAACCTCTAGGATGTGGTATGAAGCTATCAAATTTGGGAGGACAGAGAGTTTTGAGAAAGACAATAGTACATTTCGTGTACGTGGGTCAATCTCCTGGAGAACATGAGAGTACCTACCTAGAGCACAGTCTTACTGTGATAAGATTGCAGAGTTCCGTATTGCTGTTTACTGTGTGCTTCATCACTTCCGGGGTCTGGAATGATGGGTGTAGTGCCTGCGCCAAGGAAGAGACTTGCATAATCCGGGATGCAGTGTTTCCTGGCTTTGCCACTTCCCTGAGGTAGGTGGTTGAGACCTAATGTAAATACTAGTTTAAACATACATGTAGCACCAATCTAGCGTGGCTACTTAGTTTTCACATAAAATTATTTTGTAAGTTAAATAATGCATAGTACAAATAATTTCAGAAAGAAAAATAACGTGGTTTTGTTAGAATTTCACTACATTCTTACTTTTGGTTTTACTGTGCTCTGTCAACTTTGGACCAATGGAAACGTACAGTAGGCCCTGGAAACCCTTAGATTTGGAAATGAACCATTGGAAAGGCTGGCTTGCTGTGTGCTGGAATTCAGCAGAACAGTTTGTGCTTGTGATAATTGTTAACACATCTCAGAAATTTTTGAATTGCCCCCAATAGCATTTTGTTGTAATTTTTAAGTCATATTTCCTCACGTTACTTTGTACTGTTCTGCTGATTTTAGAATTTTACTCTACAATGGAACATAATTGTTTCATGAGAGGATTAATCTAGATTACTGTTTTAGTGTTAACATCTGTAGAATTCTTCAATTTTAAATTTGTCTTCCCTGTTAATCCTGTCAGCTGTTTTTCTGTTTTATTGGTACTTTAAAGATCAGCTGTTAGGGCTGGGGAGATAGCTCGGTGGCCTAAGTGCCTGCCTGGCAAGGGCAAGGACCCGGGTTCATTCTCTGGAACCGCATACCATGCTGGC
Organism: Octodon degus; assembly: GCF_000260255.1. Classification (NCBI taxonomy): domain Eukaryota; kingdom Metazoa; phylum Chordata; class Mammalia; order Rodentia; family Octodontidae; genus Octodon; species Octodon degus. The sequence continues at coordinate 821,923 of NW_004524609.1, read as the reverse complement.
CCTGCGCTGAGCAAACCTTCAAAAGTAGCTCATGCCTGTGATCCCAGCACTGGGGAGGCTGAGACAGGAAGATCACTACGAGTCCAAGCTGCATAGTGAGACTCCGTACCAAATAAATAATTTTTTTTTTAATTTTTATTTATTTATTTATTTGAGAGAGAGAGAGAGAGAGAGAGAGAGAG
>NW_004524609.1:817869-821641 GCF_000260255.1 Octodon degus | reverse complement strand
ATGTGGTGCTGGGGGATTGAACCGCGGTCCCTGATGCTTTTGCTAAGCTTGTTCTAAGTAGGTGCTTTAGACCACTGAGCCATCTCTCCAGCCCCCAAATAAATAATTTTTAAAAAAGATCAGCTGTTAGCTGTCAGTTCATTCCTCTTGCTTTTGTTCTTTATTAGAAAGTTTGTTTCATTGGTTGTTTTGCTTGCTTACCTGTGCTAACATGGAACTCCCAGGTGATCTTTCTGCCTTAGACTCTAGTGCTGGATTACAGGCATGGGTCGCCACACCCAGTTTGCTCCTGCATAATATTAAAGCATTTAGTTTTTAAATTTTATTTTGAGTGTAGGTTTGGATGCCAGTTCACAACCTTTGAGGCTTTTTTTTTTTTTTTTTTTTGGTGGAACCGGGTATTGAACTCAGGCCCTTGCGTTTGCCCAGGAAGCAAGAGGCTTTTTTCTCTTAAGAGTAAAAAATTGAATTTCTCAGGAGCCAAATGTAGTACCACATACCTATAATCCCAGTAACTTGGAAAATTGAGACAGGATGATCATAAATGTAGGACCAGTTGGAACAGTTTAGCAAGCTCATTTGTTTGTTTTAGTTTTAAACCTTCTGTTAAGAAGGGTTTTTTTTGTTTGTTTGTTGGGGTTTGTGTTTGTATGTTTGTTTGTTCTGGTTTTGGGTTTATTGGGGGATCTTTTTGAGACAGGGTCTTATACTTACCTGGCAGGGGAGGTACCTTGATCATGAAACAGGGTCTTGATATGCAGTTCGGGCTTTGCTTGACCTTACTTTGTCACCCAGCCTAGTCTTGAATTTGCAACCATCCTCCTGCCTCAGCCTTCTGAGTGCTGGGATTATAAGGGAACACCACCACGCCCAGCTTGTTACCTGTTATGTTGACATAGACTAGAGTTTCACATCATGTCCTCTTAGTGACACACGCCACATATGTGTGTATGGTTTCTTTCATCCATTTACTTTCAGCATTTTTAGTGTGGTTGGTTTTTTGAGCTCTGTTTTGACTTGCGTTTTTTTAGAGACAGCTTATGTATGTAGTCCAGCATGGCTTTGAGCTCACAACAGTCTGCCTGTGTTGGCTTCCTGAGTTCTGGGATTACAGGTGTGCAGCACTGTGGTACATTCTTCTAAAAGTGGTTTGCCAATTAAATATTACCTGGTTCTAGGTTGTTTGCTTGTCCTGGAGTTGGATTCCAGGTTCTCATTTCAGAAAATGAATTGAACGAAATGAGCAAACCTGTGTCAGATTTTATTTGGAAAAGTGAAAAGTGAGTGAGAAACCTGCTGTGCAGATCTAGTTTGGATGGAGTAAAAGGAAAAGCAGGATGGAAGAATACTTTTGTGGAGGAGGTAGCACAGGCTAGCATGAGGAAAGCCACAAGAGCAAGCCCTTCTTGGGTTCTGTGTCCTTTGTACTGTCCACATCTCAAGGGAAGGGCCCGGGGAGATAGCTCAGTAGAATAAGCGCTTTCCTGGCAAGCGCAGGGTCCTGAGTTCAGTGCCCGGTGGTGGTGGTGGTGGTGGTAGTGGTGGTGGTGATCTCAAGGAAAGCCACAAGAACTTACATGTGGGTCCTGAGAGGTGGGTCTGTGATCCTACATCTCAGGCTGACATTAAGTCTCAGGCATCTTATTGAAAACTTGCAAGCGGTCTGCGTATGGGGCTTTAGCACCTGTTCTGCCAGGTGTTCAGGATCTTGTACGTAACAGTCATGCCTAGTTTTCTCACCAGTTTTGCTACTCCCTAATCTGTGTCACCATACCTGGCCACTTTGAGCTTTGGGGAGGGGGCTTGAGAGGGTCTCACAATGTAGTGAGACCAGTGCAGACTGCACTTGAACTTGCTTATGTAACCCAGGCTGATCTGAAACACATGGAGACTCTCCTGCCTCAGCCTCCTGAGTGCTAGGATCACAGTTGCGCCACCACATCTGGCAGCAGCAGTTTGTTTCTTATATGGAACATAAGAAGATTTTATTTTTTTCTGAAAGTCTTTCATAGAATTAGCACAGTTATTTAGATTTATTTTGATAATTGGTTTCATGAGTCATTGTCATTTTCACACCTTCATGTCCTATTCAGTTCTTTTTTTAATTTTTTTGGCTGGCTCAGCCTGCGCTGGGGGCAAGCTGGCACCGGGATTGAATCTCAGTCCCTGTGCTTGCCCAAGCAGGCGCTTTAGTTTACTGAACTATCTCTCTGGCCCTTGTTGAGTTCTTAATTTGGATTTATAGTTCTTCAGTGAGTAAAGTTATTTGTGTTTTTATTTGTGAGTGACCATGTGTCAGATTTTTAGCTCATAACCTTTATTTCTTAAAAGGTTTGTTCCACTGGGTTGGAGATACAGCTCAGTAGTAGAGCACTCGCCTAGCATGTGGGAAGCCCTAAATTCAGTCCATAGTACTGGGGTGCCCCCGCCCCCCGTTTTCCCACTGTCTCTGGGAAATGAAGAGGACATACTCCTCTGTTTTGCTTTTGTGGTAAGATGATGCCAAACTTATTTTCATTCCTTTATATTAGTAACCGATTGAACTGTTCAACATGGTAGCTGTTACCTACTTATTAGAAGAAATATTACAATACTTCAGTGTTCATTAATGATACTGATACTGATAAACCATTAAGATTGGTTCCAGTACTCTTAAAAATTTGGTAATTCATGAGCGAAATCTCAGCTATGTTGATTCAGTATTATAATTCTCATGTTGTGATATACGAAGATGGAGACTCAGAGGGAGGGGTACTGGGAATTGAGTCCACCAGGCCTTCATACTGAGCTATATTTCAGCCCTTTTTTTAAGACATTGTTTCTTAAAAGCTTCTGTCTTGAGAACGTGAGGTCTGATTTCAAATATGATTTACTGTACTATATTGGCAAACCCCAGAAATAGGGCATGATAGTTTAGGAATTAATATAATTTGAACCCCTGTGTTTAAAGGTGTCATGAGTTGAGAAGTAGGCAAATTCATATGCTCAGTGACCCTAAAGTGAATTGCTTGAAGAAATCAGATGCTAGATAGAGAATTTTGAAATTAACACCAGTATGTCCATAGTTCAATTGGAAATAAAATCCCAAAATTTGAGCAGCAAATCTTGGGGCGGGGGTGCTCTTGAGTGTAAATCTTGCATTTCAACTTTAGAGGAACCTCATTAAGGTAACCTTGTTGGGTAGTAAAGGAATTACTAAATGTCAGATGAAATTCCTTAAAAATTTATTTGCATTAATCCTACCCCGGGTAGCGCATACTTTAATCCCAGCACTCTAAGAAGATGAAGGGCTGTGGGTTCAATCCCCAGTATTGGGGTAGGGAATTGTGGAGAAATATGTTACATTTAGCAGTTTCACACCTTAGATGTGAAATACTCGGGTGAAGGTTCTGCTAATCTTATGAATTCTGAAGCTTCTTGTTTTGCATGTTCTTCCTTTTGTTTCAGTTTACCTGATTGGTTGTATAATATATGAAAAATATGTATGGAGGGGCCAGGAGATAGCTCAGTAGAATAAGCGCTTGCTTGGCAAGCGTAAGGGTCTGAGTTCAATCCCTGGTTCCGCAAAAAAAAAAAAAAAAAAAGAAAGAAAGGAAGGAAGGAAGGAAGGAAGGTATGGAATTAAACACAAATATTGCAGAAAAGTAGCTCACTAAAATAGAAGCCAAGGGGTTGGAGAGATGGCTCAGTGGTCTAAAGCACCTACTTGAAACAAGCTTGGCAAAGCACAGGGACCGCGGTTCGATCCCCAGCACCACATGCCAGCCAGACC